>NW_005054337.1:1868596-1895978 GCF_000277835.1 Geospiza fortis | reverse complement strand
GGGGCTGCGGCAGGACCCGCCAGCCAAGCCCCACACACCCCCATTGCTCCGGGTGGTGTTCCTGGCACCTGGGCCCTGGGCACCCCATGGAGCCCCCCGATTCTCTCCGGGCCAGGCGTGCCCATGGCAGAGGGGCACACCGGGCACACACCCGTGTGCGGGCTCGGCCCCGAGCTCTGCAGCGTTTCACGTCGCAGGGAAAGTTTTCCCGACGGCTCCTTCGGCAGCTGTTTGGTGAAGGCAGCCCCGGCTGCCTCCCGGCTCCTCCCAGGGATCCCTCTGCTGCTATCACACACATGAAAACTTCACTGCAGAAGCAAAATGCGCTTCTGGAGCACAAATTGACACGGCACAAAGGCGTGTTCTTCTCCCGGCCTGATCCTAGCACAGACACACACCTGGGGGTGCATCCCGGGATCCACGGGAGCCATGGGAGAGATTTGCCTTTCCCTGCCTCCCTGCTGGAGCCTCCATTGCCTGCCCCTCAGAGCTCAGCAATTGCTTCCTTCCCCTTGCAGAAGCACTGCTGTCTCTAAAATTAAAATTCCCTCCTGAGGAACAAACTTAAGAGAAGGGGGAAAAGCAAACCAGCCCACGTTAGGTAGAACTTGGATGAATGGCAAGAACCCCTCCCATCCTCCTCCATGGCAAGAACCACATGGAAAACCAGGGCTCTGCAGAGCTCTGAGGGTCACAGAAAAAGGCTCAAGAGGTTTGTGGGGGTGGCAAGCCAGGGGGGCCCTCACCCCCCAGCTGCAGAATAACTCCCAGCAGCAGCAGAGCAAATGCTGGTGGGCAGGAAGGGGGAGCAGCTGCCTCCTGCTGGCTTTGTGAGTTTTAAAGTCCTTTTCTTCGCTGAATCATCGAGATCCTCTCTCATTTCCAGTGCTTCACCTGAGGCTGCTTTTCTCCCTGTGCCCCATGCCTGACCCCGTGCTGTCCCCTACCCCGATACAAGTGCTGAGCCTGACCCTGCTGCACTGCCAGCAGCGCTGCCTGCAGCTCCCAGGGCATCCCCACACCTGCTGGGGGCTCAGGGCTAATGAAACCCCAAAATCCCATGAGGAGATGAAAGCAGCTCCAGCAGTGACTGGATCCCAGCCTGGGGAATGGAGTTGCCTCTCCTGAGCTGCCTGGCTGCTCATGGGGACTCCCAGCGTGGTTTTAAATCTTCTTGAAGTTGTGCTAGGACTTGGCGGGTCCAGGAGGTCCAGCTCAGCAATTTTGTCTCCTCCCCTGCACGTGGGGCTGGGCTGTCTGAAAAACTCTTCCTGCCCTTCTCCTGGGGCTGCTCTGCAGAAGCAGCGCTTGGAGGGGCCGGGGGCTGCAGTAGGGAGAGATGCAGCAGGAGGGGCTGGGCCCAGGGCATCACTCAGGGGGCTTTGGGGGCCACCTTGTCTCGGAAGAGTGAGCCCGTGGCTCTGGGCAGAGATTTCCGCTCCTGCACCGCCTCGGGCACGGCCAGGAGCAGGCACAGAGAGAGGCAGCTCAGCTCACCCCCTGCCCCTGTGGCCTGCTCTGTGCCTGGTCATGTTCTACACCATTTACCTTTAGCATTAGTCATTTAATTGTAGGAAAGACAGTCATTCTGACAAGTGTATCTTGGACTTGCGTTTTATTTAGGAAGCTCAACTTGAAAAATTAAAAATACCCTTTTTTTTCCCCTGCTCCCTTCATAAATTAGTGACAAATTCAGGATTGATGGGCCCTGTGCACTGCCTGGGGATTCATTATCGTCACTTTTAGGGCTGTCACTCTCTCCTCCTCTAGTCAGGAATGTGAGGAGCGAAGTGTTAATGATGCTTTGAGGGATGCCAAACTCACCCCTGGGCTGCGCTCGCTGCACACAGAGGCGAAGAGCCGGAGGGAGTCGGAGAGGTTCCTAATTAGGTGCTTTTGATGCTCGGAGCCTCCTGTCACATGAGCAGCAGCTCGCACACGGCAGCGGCTGCATCGCCGGCCGTGGCAGCTCCAGCACTAAGGCGTGCCCGAGCTTCCAGCAGCTTCTCCGGAGGGACAGGCGGGATTTGCCGGCCGCTTTCCTCCCTTTGCTCCTTGGGGGCTCACACCCGCTTTGGTCCTTGCCCAGCCTCACAAACAGCCGTGCCAGGGTGCAGACGAAGCTCGGGTGTCTCCCTGCTGTGTTTCTCCATGAGCTGGGTGGAGGTGGCAGCCGTGGGGCTGGTGGGGGTCGGTGCTGCCTGTCCTGCTCTGGAGGAGGCATCTCATGGGCTGACGAACCTGAGATTGACCCTGATGTTTCACCATTCTCAGGTTAGACAGTCCTCGAGGTGCCCCTCGCTGGGGCAGCTGCCGAATCCCCTGCCTTGTGCCTTGTGCCTCGCACCGTGTACTTGCCCAGGTCTCCCAACCTCTGAAGAATTTGGAGACAACAAAGAAGCAGCCCCTTGGCTCCGTTTTTATGGTGGGGTTGTCTGTGGGACCCACCCAAACCTCCTCACATTGCCCTGCATGCTCCCAGGGAATCAAGGAATCACAGAACCGTTTGGGCCCTCTAAGATCACCAAGCCCCACCATTCCCTCAGCATGGCCAACACCATTACTAAACCATGTGCCCGAGTGCCACATCCACACTTTTTAATCCCTTCAGGGATGGTGACCCCACTACTGCCCTGTGCAGCCTGCTCCAGTGCTGGACAATTCTTGTGGTGAAGAAGTTTTCCCTAATATCCAATGTAAACCCTTCCCACGTGCAATTTGAGGCTGTTTCCTCTCATCCTGTCACTTGTTACCTGGGAGAAGAGACCACCCCACCCGGCTACACTCTCCTCTCAGGGAATTGAAGGAAAAATGAATTTTAAAAACTTATCAATCAAAATGAATGAACTTAGTACGAAACTGAAAGGAAGTGTTTTCCCACTGACAAGCTCCATGCAAGAAGTGAGCGAGCCTAGAAAGCTGTCACAAAAATCACAGTGAAAGGAATCTGAGACCTGTTTTCAGCTCCTTTCTGGTTTTCTTACTTTGGGTCCAAACACCCTCCTACTTCTGTGGTGGGGACTGAGCCAGATGCAGCTCTGAGTACTCCACACACAGCCAAGACTATTCAATAGAGGGATTCTGGATTTCCTTCAGAGAAAAGGAAGAAAAATCTTTCTGACAGGAGCAAGGGAATTGTGGAACCGCTGCCCAGCTTTACCTTCTCTGATACCTCCATTGGAAATCTGAGCAGCTTTGGGGGATTTTAAAGTTTGTACTATGGGCTTGCAAAGATGAAAAAGAAGAGGTAAAAGCCAATTAGAATTAGTTTTTTCCAAGGAAGGTGAAGTTTTAGTAAGCTTGATACAGAGAATAAAGTATGGCAGAATCCTCTCAACCGGCCCCAAGAACAGTGGAAAATACTTCCAAAAATAGTCAGGAATCATTTGCAGAAGGAAGAAAAAGAGGGTGCAGGGCAGTGCCTGCCTTACCTGTGAACCCAGGACCAGGTCCCCTGCACCGCTGGCAGCCCTGGCCCCTCTGGCCTGCTCTCCTCCCCCTGCCACCCCCATGCTGTCTTTTATAGCCTTGCTTGTCCCCCGGCTGAGCTGAGCTGGGCCACAGCGAGCTGCCACGCTCTCTGCTGGCTTCCTGTTTGCTCATCGAGCGCCTGCGGTAAAATTTCCATTACACGCTGGACAGGCAGGGTGGCAGAGAGAAGTGAGGCAAGAAATGGAACCCCAACACGTATCTGTGTTTCAGTGGTTCTCTCAACTCTTTTGAAAACGAGAAAGTGCTGTTAGACGGAGGCAGATGTGAGAAGGGGTGTCCTGGCTGTGTGGGAACTGAAGGCCATCCTGCAGCCTCGGTCCAGCTGCTCTGGGTTCCCCCTCCTTGTCCCCAAGGTGACAGAGAAGTCCTGCTCCTCAGTTCAGCAAGAAGATCCTCCTTCCACCCACCACCCCAAAAATGTGTTTCCCAAATGCTGCCTCACTGAATGGAGCCACAAGACAAAGCTCTGTCCTGCTCTGACCAGAGGTTGTGAGGCTGTCTGCATCCCCCTTCCCTCTGTCTCAGCCAGCAGATCCTCCAGCGATGCATAACACAGAGAGGAAAGATGTGGATGAGAGCAATTTATTTCAGTTTTTCATTTATCCTCACTGTGTGCAGAAGAACCATTTTGCCTGTAAAATAGAGGAGGGCAAAAGGAAAGGAGGAAAATTACCTGCCATGAAAATATGGAACCTGTCAAAAAATCCACGCCCTGGGGGTGGTGGATTTTTTTCCCCCTCCAGACCAAGAGCATTGTCTCTTGGTCTGGAGGGGAAACACCCCATGGCTGGAACGAGATGAGCTTTAAAGTCCCTTCCAGCTCCTTGTGGGAGTCTATAATTCAACAAACATAAACTGAAAATTCACTGCAATGGTCAGGGACACCTTCCACTACCCCAGGTTGCTCCAAGCCACGCCTAACCTGGCTGTGAACACTTCCAGCTATGGGGCAGCCACAGCTGCTCTGGGCAGCCTGTGCCAGGGCTTTGCCACTGTGACAAGGAAGAATTTCTTCCCAATGTCCAATCTAACCCTACCCTCTGTCAGTTTGGAGCCATTCTCACTTGGTCCTGTCATCTCACACCCTTGTTCAAAGGCACTGAGGTCAAATAAAGCCTTTTAAATATCTTTGATGTTTCTGGATGCCTCTGTGACTGAGTTTGGCGAAGGATCACTCTAAGCAGCAGATGGCTTAGATGAGTTTGATTTAAGGTGCTGCTGAAAAAGTTTCCAGTGGCAGCAGGCAGACACTTTCATGTGTGACCTGTCGGATATATCGGCTGATCGCTGTGCACAACACTGCTCGTTCAACAGCTTCAAAATGCCCCATTTTTTACCACTGTTTCAATATCGACTTCTGAAAACCGCCTCTGCTAACGGAGCAGGGTGTTTGATGCCAGCCCTGACAAATCTCCTCGTTTATAATACATGGAAATTCAGCATTTTTTAACAATTGGCCAAGATTGTGCCCTGCAGAGCCATGGGCTGGACATGCCAGGTCTTGAAGTTCTGGAGAGCTGTGACACATTGCTTACCCAGACCAGGTCTGGGAGGTGACCTTCACGGCACAGACCACTCCTGCAATGAATTGCCAAGTTCTCAGATGAGTGCTGGGGCCAGCACACAGGTTTCAGCCCACAGGATCTGTGTCTTTCTGTACAAATAAGAACCAAGCAGGTAACGAGCTCAAAAGGAAATTGAATTTGTCTTCTGACCCATTGTTCCCCCGGCTCCTTTCCAGCCCGAGAAGCCCACAAGGGGGGCAGCCCCCAGCACTGGAACTCCGCATGCCATTACCTCAGGCAAGGAGAGATTTAATCTGTTTCAGAGAAAACCGAGCCCATCTGCTGCAGAAAGAGAAAACACAACCCGAAAGTCCTCGTCTCAGGTGTTCCTGCTTGAAATTACTGTGGTTGCTCTTTGATGGTCAAGCAGACATTGTTCTCCTTTTTTCTGTTGGCTTTTTTTTTCCTGTTGGCTTTTTTTCTGTTGGCTTTTTTTTCTTTTTTTTAACCGCTCGGATCTATTTTCAGTGATGAGGGGATGGTGCTCAAGAGGCTCTGCGATGGGTCACCTCAGTGTGGGTTTGGGTCACTCTGCATGCCAGGCAGGAAGTGAAGCGCAGCTGCTCCTGCTGGCCCTGCCATGGGCAGTGGGACCCCGAAAATGGTGGGGGGCTCAGGTGCTGCTGAGAGCAGGGGTCCCACATCGGGGTTTTGGGATTGTGATGATGGCAGGTGGATGAAGTGGGGCTCCTGCCATGGGAGGTGGAACCCAGTGATAGCAGTGTGCTGCAGCTGAGCCCACGGGCACCTCGTGATAGCAGTAAATCAAATACTATTTTTTTTTTTTAATGTATGATTTAATGAGACACCTAGAAGTGTGGTTTGCAATGAGAAAAAAGGGTTTTTTTTTCTTTTTCAGTCCTTTTCTCCAGTGTCTCCATGTTATGGAGGAGGCACAAGGGAGTGTCGCCATGTGCCACACGCTCCCGGCTGGGCTGTCCAACAGGAGGTGGGAGCTGGAGCAGTGCTGGTCCTGGTCAGGGTCTGCACATCGCTGGGCTCAGCCATGCTCAAAACTCCCCACTTTTGCCCTTTTTTCAGTTCGAAAACATGGCGTGGCCCTGGCGGGGTGGTTTGCGCTGGTGCACAGACCTGCTGCATCCGCCGCGCTGCTGTGATGAAGCCTCATGGCTGGACTGCTCGAAAAGCCTTAGACCAATAGTTTGGCGAGAATAGAGTGGTTTTTGCTGTGTTCCACCACCCCAGCCTGTGGCCAGCATGGCCTCAGAGCCTGCGGCTGGGGGGGCAGGGAGGCACAGGCAGAGGGGAGGGAGCCGCCTGCCGCCCACGCAGTGTTTCCGACGTGGTAGCTACCAACAGTTTGTCACAAACAAAACAAATTCTGTCTTGTAGCCCTGAATCTAAATTAGGTCTGATAGCGCTGGTGATGGCAGCGCGAGGAACAGGAAGGTGGCGGGTGACAGGGAGTGTGAGGGATCCAAGATGGCGGCCTGGCGTGAGGGCAATGGCGGCGGCAGAGGCAGAACTCACCAGAAACGGCGTTTGAGGATGAATCAGCCATGGCTGCCTCAAGCAGGTGCAGTGTGGGAGCAGAGAGAATGGCTCCATGTATTCCAGTGGCAGGAGCAGCCCACGGGGTGGGAAGGGAGGTGATGGCTCCATGTTTGCCAGGGGCAGGAGCAGTTGCCCAGTGGGAGCTGCTGGCATGGGCACAGGGCTGGTTTGCTGAAGCAAAATAATCACAGAAGCATAGAATATGCTGAATTGATCCATAGAATATGCTGAAGGGACCCATCAGGATCACTGAGTCCAACTCCTGGCCATGCACAGGACACAAAGTCACACAATGCGCCCAAGAGCCTTATCTGAACCCTTCTCAAATTCAGACAGACTGGGTTGTGCAGATCTGAGTAAAAACGTGGCTCTATTGGGGAAAGTGTAGATCTGAGGCAAAAGAGGGATCTGCTAAGGAAAAATGGTGGCTCCACCACTGCTCTGGGCTGCCTGTTCAATGTCTGGGCATCCTTTCAGTGAAGAAATTTTCCCTAATATGCATTCTAAACCTCCCCGACACAATTGTTTCCTCTTGTCCTGTGCGCACTACCTGAAAGCAGACACCAACAATGCTGGGGGAGAGGAGGTGCTTTGCCTCCCAGAGTAAGTGACACGTGGATATCCCGTCCCTGGAAGCGTTCAAGGCCAGGTTGGATGGGGCTGGGAGCAGCCTGGTCTAGTGAAGATGTCCCTGTCCATACCATGGACCCAGTGACCCACTGCTGCTGACCTGCTGCTCCAGCTGAAGTCCCCCCATGCCTGCCTGTCCTCTCGTGTTTGTGCTCATGAGCTCTCCTTCCACCCACACAGGGAACTATTTTTAGCAGACACTAATCAAGTGTCAGTATTGGCTCTGAGTGTGGCTTTCAGTGGAGGGCTCCTTCTTTCACCAAGTGCTGGCAGGAACTCGGGTGTGTTTTCTTTTAAATCTGGTTGAGAATTTGCACAATGTGCCGCAGAGCAGTGGCGGTTATTTTGGGCTCGTCACACCCAAGCCCACACTGAGTGATCACCAGGTGACTCCATTTTGGTGAGGGCTTGGCAGAGCATCCCCCTCCCGATCCCGCGCTGCCAGCAGCACCTGCTTGCCTTGCCTGACCTCTCAGGAGCTGGCTCCAGGCCAGGGATACCCAGGCAAGAGGTGGCTTTGCTCCTCTTGGGATGTTCATCTCCTGCACAAAGGTGTTGGGTTGGAACTTTGAATCCTGCAGGTAAGGAAAACTCTCCATGTTCAGCGCTGGAGGTCACAGCCTCCTCTGGCTGAACCCCCCTCCTGTGGGGCCAGCTCCCCTTCCACTGAGGTCACCCTGCTTTGTGACAGGTCACATCCTGTTTGCTGTGCCCTAGGTCAGATACAGGACCTGCTCCTCACCATGCCTCGAGCAGCTCTGATTCAGTAAGAGCTGCGGTTGGGGTGAGCTCTGTTTCACTTTGGCTGCTGAACTCACAACAGGCACTTGGTGCTTCTTCACGATCCGAGTGAACCTCACAGAATCACCTGAGTTAGAAGAGACCCACAAGGATCATTGAGTCCAACTCCTGGCCCTGCACAGGACATCCCAACAATCCCATCATGTGCCTGAGATTGTTGTCCAAATGCTCCTTGAGCTCTGTCAGCCTTGGGACTGTGACCACTGTGACAGGGAGCTTGTTTTAGTGGCCAACCATCCTCTGGGGGGAAGAGCCTTTTCCTAATATCCAACCTAAAACATCCCATGACACAGCTCCAGATGTTCCCTCAGGTCCTGTCCCTGGTCATACACAGAGATCAGTGACTGCCCCTCCACCTCCCTCAGGAGGAAGCTGCAGACCCTGACAGTTTCTCCCCTCACTCTCCTCCAGACTGAACAAACCAAGCGACCTCAGCTGCTCCTCACATGGCTTTCCCTCCAGATCCTTCCTCATCCTTGTGTAGCTCAATTGGACACTCTATAATAGCTTTGTTTTCCCTTCAGGCAGGAGGAACCACCTCTACTCTGGCACCAAGTCTTCATTTGGATTGAAGGTGTGGTATTCTTGACCTCCCACCACTGCTCATGGCATCTCCCCTCCCAGGACTGTAGTCTTGAAGGGCACAAATCCTTCTAGGCACCCATGGGAAATAACAAAGAATGGCTCAGTTCAAGAAAACCAGAGAAAAAATTTATTATTGTTCTTTATAAAATATCTCCAATAAGTTATATAGGCAAATATTTAAATTAAAATAAATTAACTCCGCTCTATGCTGGGACACGCAACTGCCCATAAAGTCAAACTAGGATTTACGTTTCTCTGAAAAAATATGCCCTAGATCTCCGATGTAAGATTTGAAAAAAATATCTATGCTTGGTGAGAGGAAGGAGAAATCTGCACTGGACAGAGGGGTTAAGGTGCGGTGCTGAAGCTGCCTGGTGCCAGTGGCACCTCCACATCCAGCTAAGTGCTGAGAGCATCCTCATCGTCACTCCAGTCAGGAGGAGCGTCCGTCCCAAAGTACCGATCTCCAAAATTCCCTGTGGGGAGACAGAGAGTCAGAGTGCAGCACTGTGGGAGCCTCGAGACCCATCCTGCTGCCTGTCCTCATCACAGCAGGCAAGGGGACCAGTGCAGGCTTATCTGACAGCTTGAGCAGCAGGGTAACTTGAGTGGCAGCAAAACTGGAGCAGCCTGTAGGCTGGCTTACCACCCGGTGGAAGGTGTTTCCTGGCACAGTAGAGGTGAGGACAGAACACAGTGAGCTTATTTTGGGTGAACTTGTGGAAGGTGGCTGTTTAGGGAAGGAGGTGGGCACAAGGCTGCTCCAGCTGTCCCAGCCTGACTTCTCTGCCTAGGGCTCATGGCATGGGGAACGGCTCCTGCTGCTGACAAGGTGATGGCTGCCCCTCAGCCCCCAGACCCAGCATGGTGATCCTAACACCCAGATGGCAGCAGGACCCACGAGGGGCAGTGGGGCTCTGGGTAATGTAAGGCCAGACCTAAACTGCTGCTGACAACCATGTCCTCTCCCCACCAGAAGCACTAAAAATCCCCTCAGCACAAGTCCTTTCTAGCAGGACACTCACCAATGCCAGGGATTATCCGAAAGAGGTCATTCACCTTCTTGTCCACAGCCGTGGTGATGATCTTCACCCGGGGGAACGCATAGGCCACCGAGTGGACACCCATCTCTGCCATGAGCAGGGACAGCAGAAAGATCTTATCCTCTGGGACATCATGATCCTACAGGAAATGCACAGGGATAGCTCAGGGTGAGTTACCCCAGCCTGTGCTGTGCACCCTGACACCCTCCTTGCCACAGAGGAGCCAGTTGCAGGCACATCCCCTCAGCATGGCTGTGGCTGGTGCTTTGCAGGTTGCTCCAGAGCAAACCCCCTGCCTGACCCGTCCGTACCAGCAGCACCCTCACTGCCATCATGGCTGCAGCGCCCGTGGAGACCGTGCAGTCCATCAGGATGACGTGGTCTTCGCTGATGTCCTTCGGCAGCCGCAGGTAGTGGAGCTGGGTGGAGGAGAGAGAGAGCAGCTTAGAGGCTGCAAGCATATGGAACAACCTGAGCCCTTCTCTTTGAGGAGTGAAGGATCCCTCCTGCCTCTCTGTCTCTGGACTCTGGCTGTCAGCTCAGAGCCAGCACAAACCAGCCCCTGTGTGCACAAGCCTGCTGGCAAAACCAACCTGAGCAGCTTTCACAGCACTCAACCCCTGCCAAGACAAACTGCTGGGTCGCTGAAGGGCTGACAGCCCCACCCCACACACAGGTTAACACCAGATGTCCTGAGCAGCCCAGGGCCTTACCTCTGGCTCGCCGGTGTTGCAGTTGGTCTGGATGAGGATGGTGCCGATGCGGACGTCCTTGCAGACCGCGCGCAGCGCCGGCTCCATGGTCTCCCCCGCCCGCAGGATGGACACCCCGGTGATCTGCAGCACACAGCTGGGGTGGTTACACGGGGTAGGAGCTGCCACCACCCCACACTGGGTCTCAGCAGCAGGGGACTCTAATGGGCAACCTAAAAGCACATCTCTTCCAAGAGGGCTGTGCCTCTCTCAGGCCACCCTCAGTGAGAGGGCATGAGTGGCACAGTGACACTGCTGATGGCACCCTTGGTCACCGACCTGCCTTTCCTGGTGGTACAGGGTGTCATACTCATGATAGCTGGCACCAAACCCAGCCTGATGGCAGCCAGGGCTTCCAATGCACCCCCACAAAGCAGGTCCCAACGGCTTCCACTTACTTGCTTCCCACTGTATGTCCTCCCTTCGTAGTCGTGTCCCTGAGGGGTCTGGACTGTGCAACTCTACAAAAAACATGTGAGAAGAGTTACCAGGGGCTCTCATGTGGCTCTCACAGGAGCCCTGGTGTCAGCAAGCTGCAGGGGCTGGAGCCTTGGACACCAAGACTGGATAAAGAATTGTCACCCAGGGCCACAGCATTGTTCCATGGCCTTGGGGAGTCCTGGTGCATTTTAATCTGAGGGTTGAAAGGACTGATCCATGGGGAAGGTTGGAGGAGCAGCACCAGGACTGTCCTGGCTCCCCAGCAGTTGAGGGTTAGGAATCAGAGAGGAAACCCAGCACCTACAGCCTTGAACCCACCTGGAACGGGAGCAGGGAGAGCGCGTGCTCAATCAGCAACCGCATCAACCTTTTGGAGTAGAAAATGAACTCGTCTCTGCTGGTCTCCTTGTTTCTAGAGGGGAGGGAAAGGCAACATCAGCTCTGGACCAAAACGTGTCCCAGGAGATGCTGGCAGAGATCTGTCAGTCCCTGCCCATTCCCGGTTCTTGTTTGCACCATCTGAGCCTGAAACTGTGCTGTATGTTCCAAGGTAAAAGCAGAAAAACTGTTGGCAAGATCACTGAGCAGTAACTGCACAGCTCCTCTATGCAGGGGCCACCACCATCTGCCCTATCTTGTGTCTCCCAGCCATACTGACAGGCAGAAGTGGGATTGGGAAGCCCAAAGACAGGCCAGCCCATCTCATCAGCAGCTGAGCCCCATCCCACCCCAAGAGCCACAGCAGGGGCTTTACCTGATGATGGTGTGCATGCCCCTCACCTGAGGGGTGCTCTTCAGCACACTGAGGGTCTGAGGAAGGGGGTGGCACTGGTGGGCAGAGGCCAGGGCAGCCCTGAAAACCAAACACATGGTCAGAAGGTCTGGGGAAGGCTGCCTGAAGGGTGGAGCACAGCACATGGCCAGAGCCATCCTCCCAGATGTCATCTCACACTGCAAACACACACAGAGGCCATCCAGCTGAGCTGAGTGAGCAGCCAGCCCTGCAAAGGGACCTGCACCCACAAACCAGGGCCACTGGAGTTAGGGTGACTTTGCAGCCCAAGGACCTGCCCTTCCTGCTGGACAGCTCAGCCGGGATCATAGAGTGGTTTGGGTTGGAAAGGACTTTAAAGACCATCTTGCTCCAGCCCTGTGCCATGGGCAGGGACACCTTCCACTAGACCAGGTTAATCCAAGCCTCATCCAACCTGGCCTTAAACACTTCCAGGGATGGGGCAGCCATAGCTTCTCAGAAGGTGGCTGGCCCATCTTGGTTTCCACTGTTTGGGAAGAAAGTAGAAAACAAAATCAGAACCTTCTCCTATTCCAGAGTCTTATCTATTGATGGATCTTGGACACATGGGGTGAGGAGGGGCTGTTGTGGCTGTCTCTGACCTACAAGTGCCAGATGCCATGAGGAACTGGACAGGCAGCCAGGCTGGCACATATCTGGGATGTGACTATTTTAGAGATCACTTGGGCCATTCCAAATTGGGAACAGCTTCAAGACTTTATGGCTGGACAGGACTGGCTCTGTGTGACTCATTCCACATAACGAATAGGGCTGGGAGCTATTCTGGGATCAAGGGAACACCATTCACAGGGAAGTGCACAATGGAGCCCCATTAGTCACTTCTCCCTGTGAGAGTGGCAGTAATGAGAAGAAGGTCACATTTGGCTTCCACAAGGCTGGGCAGGATGGACAAGCAACTTTGTCTGGGAGGAGGGCTGGGGTTGGAAAGCCACACGTCAGATCACGCACGTGCCAGTGGCTGCATCCAGCAAAAAACACAGAGATGTCAGGGAGGCAGAGAAGAGAGCAAATGAAAGCACTGCAAGATTAAGATTTCAAATCAAGCAGAAACCTGATTAATGGCACACAGAGGCACACAAGCAGAGAGGAAGACAGAGAAGATGGATAGGCATGGAGGAGGGCAGAGCTTGAGGCCTCCATCCACACAGCCATCTCCTGGTCTTGGCCAACCAACACCAAATGAGACATTCCCAAGGCCTGTGGGTACTTAAGGGCTCCTTCTTGCTTTACCAGCTCCACTCCTCTGTAGCAGCCAAGAGCCCCATGCAGGGAACACTCCAGGACAGCTGGCAGCCATGCAGAGAGCATGGATGGGTTGTGCCTCCCCTGTGGGTTTGCCTGCTGTGTGCAGACCCCATTGCTGGTCGGGACAAGCAGCCCTCAAGGCCCCAGCCCTGCTGTCAGTGAAGCAAGCTCACTCTGTTAGTTGCTGTCCCATGGGTTAGAAGCCCTTGGAGATGTTCCCTGCTGGCAGCACCCACAGCTCTGCCCCCACAGCGCTCCCTTCCCTCTCCTGCCAGAGCTGGCCTGGGGACAGATCCTGGGGGCACAGCCCGGCCTAAACCCCTCTCAGCCCCTGGGATGCCAACATGTGGTGGTGAGGGCCTTGGGCAAACACTGGTGCTGGCATGGGGGCTGCCAGCTCACCTGCTTTGTGGGGCAGAGACAGGCCCCCAACACAGAGCCACACAGCCACGCATGGCCCTGGCTGGGTTTGCCCAGGTGACAAACTGCTGCTGCCTAAACCAGAGGAGCTGTTTGGGTCATCTCCCATCACCACAGCTCACCAAGGAGCACAGGACTGAGCTTGCAACTGGCACTTTTCTCCTCCATCACTGCCAGGTCCATGTCACAGCATCCCACCATGCCAGTGGAATGGGCGGCCCCTCTCCTGTCACAGTGTGACCTGACTCCTGCTCCCTGCACAGATGCCAAGGGTTTTCCAACCTCCATGAGCAGTGGAAACTCCTCCCCAGCATCCTGAGCTGTCAACAGACCCCCAAGAAATGCTGTCAGCATTCTGTCACCAAGTTTTCCCCACCTTCCTTCAACACCCATGCCGTGTGGGGACAGGGAGGTCTGGATACCACCCTGCTCGGAAGCCACTCAGCGTTGTGAGGGACTCCCCATGGTGCTTTCTGAGGAAACAGCTCCCATTTTTGAGATAAAGCTTCTCTTTCAAGCGCCCCCACCTCTGCCTGGCCCACACACAGCCCCAGCAAAGCAGGACCCCACGAGCTGTGTGCCCCAAGGTTCCCTGCCTGGGTTAGTGAGGCGGCTCACCCTGCACAGCCCTCGCCCATCCCTGCTGTTAGTCACAACCAAACACTGCCATAAGCATTTGTCTCCTCACATATCCCAGCGCAGCTTCCTCTGGTCACCCGGTGGGAGGGATGTTCAGGGGAGACAAGACAGGAGACACCAGAGTTTAAGAGAAGAGGGACAAACATGACATGAAACAGAGGAGAAAGCACTGTCATTAGTCGGGGGGGAAAAGTCCCCTAACTGATCAACAGCTCTTGAACCTGCACTGTGCAGACACAGCACTCCTCCCCTGGTGACCAAGGCATGTCACCACTGCTCTCCACGGCACTGGCTCCACTCCTGGCTCCATGAGGGAAAAGAACTGTCTGCTCTCACTGTCCTGGAGCCACGGCAGGGACACTGTCCCACCTGTGTCCCAGGTAGTACCACAATGCAACAGTGACTCTTGGAGTTTGGAGGGACATAGAAGCATAGAAAGCTAGAATTATTTGGATAAGAAGGAGCCTTAAAGATCAGCTCATTTCACCCTCCCTGCTATGAGCAGGGACACCTTCCACTAGACCAGGCTGCTCCAAGCCCCATCCAGCTTGGTTCTCAACACTTCCAGGGTTCATGCCAAGCCCTCACTGAGGGCTCCAATGCAGTCTCAGAGCAAACACAGGCACTCAAGGCCAAAAACCTTTGCCCAACCTAAAAATCCTTCATCCAACCTGCCCAGCTCCCAGGCAAAATGCTCGTGGACTTACAGGGAGGTCCCCCTCCTGTATGAGGATGATGATCTCCAAGCCTTGGAGAACACTGAAAGCCAAGAGCACTGGAATTGTGGAGAGAAACCTGAACAGAACACCACCTGCAGGGATGACTTTCCTTCCCCTGGGCTCACCTGGACCTGCCCTGGGCTCACCATGACTGGAGAGGGCCCGCAGGCTGAGGGAAGAGCTCAGCCCTTCCAGCAGCCATCCCGTGTCACCCCCTGCCCATCCTGGGAGGGAAGGAGGGACTGTGATGCCTCCTGTCCCTCCCTGCCAACACCGGACTGTGACGGAACATCCAGATGGGCACAGCCATGAGCACGTCAAGAAAACGTCTTATTTTGGAAACTTATTTTTTCCCCCTGAGAACAAAGGCTTTAAAGAGAAAATAAAATAGAAAGAAGAAGAAAGAGAAAGAGAGAGAGAGAGAGAGAGAAAGGGGTGACCATCTCCCAGGAAGGCTTCAGGGAGCATCCTTGGCTCTTTATGGAACATGCTATCGAGCAGGAAGCAGACAAGAGACATCCAGCTACAAAGGAGATGATGCAGTCAAGGCATTTCAAACACGTACACGGCTGCCTTTCAGGGCTGACATTTCAAACAAGGGCTATTAAACTGCGCCACGGGTTGATATTTAAAGACACAATTGGCAAAGGGCACGCCAAGCTGATCGGGGCCTTGGGGGTGGGGAATATTGATTGGCCAGGGGAACGGGCTGGAAAGAGCGGCGGCTCCAGGAGCGGGGCTGGATGCTGAGAGCGTGGCAGGAGGGATGGAGAACAGGCTGGGCTGGGAGCACTGAGCCTCAGCATGGGCTGGCTGCTCCAGCTCCTGCTGCCAGGCTCCAGGAGGAACACTCACCTGGGAGTGCTGGAATGGAACCACAACTCCGGCGTGAGCACAGTCAAACAGGGGGGAAGCTGGACAAGAAATATCTTAAGAATGCTAAGGTCCAAGCTGTGCTCTGAGGGATTAACTGGGAAGGCAAGCATGCTCCTCAGGAGCCAGTGATTTCAGAATGAAAACAAACCTTGCATGTCCAAGGAAGGCACCACTTGCTTAAAATCCCCCAGAATTCACCCATCCGAGTGGGGAAAGGCACTGCCTGTCTGTCCCAGGCAGTTACTCAGCCAGGAGAGGCAGCCCTGGAGCACAAGGACCACAGAGACACCTGGGACTGCGGCCAGATCTGAGCATCCAGGTTTTATCCTACCAGCACAAAGCCCTCCCTGCGTCCCCACCACTGCCAAACAGCAGTGACTTCAGAACAACCGTGACATTTAGATGGAGCCATTCCAGACAAGAGGATGGGGAATTGTTTGTGATGAAAAGCCTGTGTTTGCCAGGCACATCTCACTCAATGTGACTCTCCATCCACCCCACTCCTCTTGCAGAGACAGCAGGGCTGGGGGAAACCACAGCAGCAGTAAAGCACTGGGGCTCCAGCACCAGCAACAGATTCGGGTTTTTGCAGGAATTTTTTTCCAGATTTTCTGTCAAAGGCATAAATGGAAGCTTTAACAGAATATAAAACCACCTGTGTGTGTGGGAGGTGTTTCTGGAGGTCAGAGTTACCTTTTCAAACTTGCTATCATAAAACTTCTAATACTTTATGAATATATTAAATACCCAATTTTTAAGTGCAGAAGAATATCACTTGTACTGAGCAACCCTTTGATTAAGGAGGAGAAAGGAAATTTTATGTGTGTTTAAGTATCTATCTGTCTCTATATACACATATCTATTTGCACACATATTAGTCTCCTCTTTGATGTTATTCCTGCCATTATTAAAGCCACAAATTTCTCTTCATACTGAAGAGCACTTTCCCTCCTGGACCTCCAGACACAGAGGGAAGCTTACGTGTCTGCATGGAAATATCAGGCCTCAGGGTGTTAAACAAGCAAAGGGAAATAAAATAAAACATCCACTTGTCTAGTCTAGGAAGTGACTGGCTGAGGCAGAAATAAATAAAGCAGAGCCTTTTCCATGTTCATCTCAGTTATTTTAAAAGCTCATTGTATGCCAAATGTAAATCTTAAGGTTACTTGAGTATCTCCATGCAATGATGGAGATCTAAATGGAAACCTATCTTCAGTAATGCATTCCCTCTGCTCCCTGAAAGAATACCTGAAAGCCTAGGTGGCTCCTTAATGGAAGCAGGAGAGCTGAAGTCCCATCTGGGGCCCCACACTGAAGAGGTTAAGTAATTCAACATATATGTTACAGCATCCAACTGCAGATACTGAAAATTCAGAAATCCTGTTGGACTTAGGCAGCAGGATTTTCTCAGTCCTCCAGAAAAGGTTCTGCATCCTGCAGAAGTTGTGGGAAAGTTGGTACCTCTGGCCATGTGAAGGTGCTACTCTCCTTTGGGTGCCTCCAGGCAGATCCCTGCGTGCAGTGAGGGGCTCAGGGCTCCCACCACCCTCAAGATCAGACTGGTTTGGGCTGGGAGGGACCTCAAAGACCATCTTATTCCAACCCCATGCCAAAGGCAGGGACACCTTCCACTATCCCAGGGTGCTCCAAGCCCCGTCCAACCTGGCCTTGGACACTTCCAGGGATGGAGTAGCCACAGCTTCTCTGGGCACCCTGTGCCAGGGCCTCAGCACCCTAACAGGAAGAATTCCTTCCTAATACCCAACCTAAATTTCTCCTCCTTTAGTTTTAAACTGTTCCCCCTCATCCTGTCACTATCTGCCCATTTAAAAAGTCACTCTCCATCCTTTTTTCAAGATGCTTTGACTAATCTAATAACTGATATTTAATGATCTTTAATCATCAGGGATGGAGAGCGGCTCTGGAAATCGTTCATTTTAGAGGATGGAGAAAAATAAAAGAGAATCTCAGCATGTGAAGCAGAGACTGGGGATCCCCAGGTACAAACCTGGCCCTGTCCCAGCCTCAGGGATCTGCACTCAGGCTGGCAGTGCCTCCCTGGGGAGCAGCCCTGTCCCTGCCATCCCAAAGCCAAGGGAAGGTGGCCTTTTGTCGCCGTGGGGTGACAAGGCCGTGCACTCTGCCAGTCCTGCTGTGGGTCGGGGTGAGGCCAAGCAGTGCCTGGCATTGGAAATGCCTGGGCTGCACACACAGGACACAGTGAGGGCTCTTACCTGACACTGAGTTCACGCTGCGGCAGCAACACAAAGACACAACGCAACCGGTATTAAGCATTGTCAACACCAGGGTCGTTTCAAGATAAAAAAAAAGGAAAAATAGGAGTATTTTCCTGAATTCACATGCAGCCTTTTTGCCCTTCTTTCCCTCCCCAGGTCAGGAGAGCCCTCCCCAAGCCAACCCCTTGCCTGGCTCACAGTGGCACCCTGAGGGTGCTGGGTTTGCTGTGGTATTCCCTGGCTGGATCCCAGGAGCTGGGGGAAACAGCCATTCCCCTTTCCTGGACTCTGCCTCAGGGCTGGGTGCCCTTCTCAGCCTGGCACCAGCACAGATGCTGGGGCTTCCATCCTTCTTCCTGTGACTGAGGGTTTAGGAACCACCTTCCCAACCAGTTTGGTGCTGGGAATTCAGGCAGCCAGGTACTCCAGGAGGAGGAAACTGCCAAGACACCTTTGCAAGAGCAGTCCCTCCTGAGCAGGCACGGGAAGCTGGATGCCAAGGTGTGCCAGCTCCCATCCCAGGGCTGAGCAGCTCCTGCCACCTGGGAGCTCCAAAAAAAGACTTGAAAGAATCAAGCCCTTTACTTTCCAGTGCATCTATATCCAGGTCACACTCCCTGCACTTCCCAGGACATCACTCTGAGCATTTCCATGACTGAAACATCACCAAAGCTATGGGGTGGGAGGAGACTGTGCTGCTCGGGGACAGCAACACAAAATGCCATCAGTTCATTGCAGAGTCCCAAACCACTGGTCAGGACTGGCCCAGGACAAACAGGAGAAGACTTAAAGCCAGCAGTGGGGAAGTGATGGAGCATGTGCCTGGATTGGGGCTCAAACATGAGAAGACTTTGAGTTTTGAAACCCAGGAGCTGCACCCAGCACAGAAGAGGAGAAGTGGGCTCCTGAATGGAAAGACTGTGCAGCAGTGTCTGCATGGGAGGGAAGAGGAGAAGCCCAAGAGCAGTGGAGGGTTTGGGGCAATGCTGGCCCTGGGAGGGCTGCAGGCAGGGGGACACATCCCTTGGATCATGGAAGGGTGGCTGGTTTGTCCCCTCATGACTTGCTGTCCCAGGGAGGGAAGGAAGCTGCAGCTGGACCACAGCTGGCAGAGGAGCCAGGACTGACCAGAGCCCAGGGAGAAGGCAGTTTCCTTCACTGGGCTGAGGGAGAGGGCTGGGAGGAGTTCACAGGAACTCCCACACCTAGAGCACAGGAGAAGCCAGGCCATTCCCACCTGGGCACCCAGAGCACAGCAAGGCTGTGAACCCCCCTCACCACCCATGGACCAGGCAGCTCTCACCTCTTCCAGCTGGCTGTGGACATGCTGAACAATCAGGTCGATGGCCACAGTGTTTCCACTCCCTGGAGTGACCCAAAAGAAAAAAGAAAAATCACAGTTTCAGAATTGTAAACGTTGGAAAAACCCTCTAATATGATGGAGTCCAACCATTAAATCAGCACTGCCAAGCCCTCCACTAAACCATGTCCATTAGCGTTACACCTGGGGTTAGGGTTCAGAAAACCACAAAGCCCAGAGCTCCAGGGACTCTGCAGCTACAAAAGGCATGCCAAGGGGAACACAGGACTGCCACACCATGGCTCCCCCCACATCTGTCTGCTTGGCACCAGCCTTGTCCCCATGAGGGTTCTACTGCTCTGCCATGGTTAGGGTTAGGGGTCAGCAAACCCCAAAGCCCAGAGCTGAGGGCAGGGGGCTGTGGGGTCTCTGAGCGCTGTCAGGGGTGCCCTGGGGCAGGTACCTCGGGGCACAACGATGTCTGCCAGCCTCATGGTGGGCTGGATGTACTGGTCAAAGGCAGGCTTGACAAACTTGTTGTACTGCTTGATGACCCCCTCGATGTCGCGGCCCCGCTCGCTGATGTCCCTGCGCAGGCGGCGCACCAGGCGGATGTCCGAGTCCGTGTCCACAAATATCTTCAGATCCAAGAGCTGAAAGGAGAGGGGAGGGGACAAATCCCAGCTGGTCAGGTGTGGGACTCAAGCCACCTTCCCCTGCTGCCCCAAGTGGAGCTGAGCCCAGCCCAGCACCTGTTTAACAAGGCCTGGTCCTGCTCTGCTCCAGCCTGAGTGGAGCTTTTCCCTGGGACCTGGCTGGTGCTGATGTGAGCCCCCTGCCACCACCTTGTTCTCGTGTCACCTGAGACCTGTCCTGCTCCAAACTCTGTCCCTCCTGCTAACCAGCTCCAACACTTTGGCTGGATGTTATTTAAGAGCAAGGAGCAGATGAGGAGTTACTGTCCATGACACACACCAAGCACTGGCTTCCTAATCAAAGAATCCTTGGATAGTTTGAATTGGAAAGGACTTTAAAGATCATCTCATTCCAAGCCTCTCTCACAGGCAGGGAATTAATGCTGGAAAGGAGCCCAGCTCATGACTCTGTCCTTAGCTGCAAGAGGCAGGAGTGGGGATGCTGAGTGCAGTCTCCTGGGGGATTCACCCAGCTGTCCACTGGAGGTCATCCTTGCTCCAGGAAAGTGCAACCCAGGCTCACTTGGCACGGGAGGAAACTTTTCAGACAGAGCTTGGCTAAGTTTGTGTATGGCTCACTGCCTGCTGCAGCATTTGTCAGGGCTGCAAAGATGCTCTGGGGGATGGAGACAGGCTGGGAGAGCTGTACAGCCTGGAGAAGAGAAGGCTCTGGAGAGACCTCAGGGCCCCTTTCAGTATCCAAAGAAGATCCAAGAGAACTGGAGAGGGACTTTGGACAAGGGCTTGGAGTGACAGAACAAGGGGAAGTGGCTTCACAATGCCAGAGGGAAGGGTTAGATGGGATATTGAGAGGAAATTTGTCCCTGTGAGAGTGGTGAGGCCCTGGCACAGAGTGCCCAGAGAAGCTGTGGCTGCCCCATCCCTGGAACTGTTCATGGTCAGGTTGGACAGGGCTGGGAGCAACCTGGTCTCATGGAAGATGTCCCTGCCCATGGCAGGGGGTGGAACAAGATGAGCATTAAGGTCCCTTCCAACCCAAACCATTCTATGATCCTGTGATATATCTAAATAATCCCCAAGAGAGCCTGAAGTGCTGGATGATTCCATGCTAGGAGCACCAGGCTCTGTGCAGCAGAAGTTCAGCAGACTTTGCCTCTGGCTGTGCAAGCTGCAGCATGCAGTGTGGAGGTGGGCTATCTCTAGTTGTGTTTGTGCACCAGCTGAGATTGAGGTATTTGCAGAAACACTTGACCTCTGCCAGGGGCTCTTCCCTGGCTGCTGAGAGTCAAACCCTATTTCTCCCACCTGGAAAAGTGCTGCAGCATCTGGTGTAACCTGGAAGAGAAGGTAACCTCCCTGCTGCAGGACCTCAGGAGAGAGCATCCTCCCACCCTCTCTCCCTGGAACTGCCACAAAACCTCTACTCACCTTCAGGAGCTCCTTGTCTGCAAATGCCATGATGCCTTCAAAGATAATCACATTGGCGCCATACAGGGTTTTCTGTGGAGTCAAAATGGATGTGGTTAGAACATCTGGTCAGAAGTGTCACAGGGAATCTCTCTGGGTTGTGACTGCGACAGCTTACCCAAAAAACCACACCCTGAGCCAGGCACAGACCAATCAGACTGCACAGGCCAGGGGCTGGAGGGGTGCACTTGGCTCCCCCTCTGTCCTGCCCTGGCCATCCCCACCTTGTCCCACCCCCTCAGTGTCCCATACCCATTCCTTCTTGCGGCTGTGGGTGGTGAAGTCGTAGATGGGGATCTTGACACTCTTGCCTTGCTTCAGCTTCTTCAGGGTGGCGATGATGAGGTCGAAGTCGAAGGCGTCGGGGTGGTCAAAGTTGAAGTCGTTGCTGGCTGCCTGCTCCTGCTGCTGCTTGGTCAGCACCTGCCACAGGGCACAGCTTAGGGCACATGGCTGGGCACTTCCCTCCTCTGCTGTGCCCTGTCACTCTTCCCTGCCCCACAAGAGCCACGGGAAGGGAAAAACTACATGGCTGTCCCTAAATCTACAACGTGTTTCCTTACCAGGGTTACCACATACACCCAGATTGGTATGGGTTGGAAGGGACCTTAAAATTCATCTCATTCCAACCCCCTGCCATAGGCAGGGACACCTTTCACTAGAACAGGTTGCTCTAGGCCCTGTCCAACATGGTCTTGAACACTCCCAGGAACGGGACAACCACAGATTCCCTGAGCAATAGCAGGAATCTGGCCAGGCTAACAGGGGTGCAGCCTCACCTTGTAGAAGGAGTCCATGGACAGCAGAACCACCCACGGGACATCAAGAGCTTCAATGATCATGGTGGCCACTGTGGTCTTCCCAGAGGCACTGCCTCCTCCTAGGCCTGCCAGGGAAAAGGTGATGAAGCCACCAAGGCCAGGCACAGCCCTTCCCACCACAGGCTGGAGCCCAGGTCCTGCCAGAGAAAAGGTGATGAAGCCACCAAGGCCAGGCACAGCCCTTCCCAGCACAGGCTGGAGCCCAGGTGCTGCATGGTTGCACTAAGCTGGAGGGGCCTCCAAAGAGGGAAGTCACAGGCACTCCAAGAGATTATCCTGGAAAATGTCAAATGGCATGTACTGGAACTGCCAGCAGAAGCTGGGAAACCCATTGTTAGATGGTTATGCAACACGGGGAGTGCTGGCATGGGAACCAGTCCAGAATCTCCAGGAACCTGTGACAGCCCAGGCAACAGGAACTGAGGGAACAAGAAGCAGAGCGTGTTCTCCTACAACCCATGCACACTCTGAGGCTCAGCCCACCCAGTCAATGCAGGACTAACCACAGGCACTCCCCCTGCTCCTGTCCAGGCTGGAGCCAACCTCCAATTCCCAAGGATGTGGTGGGGCAGGACTCCCACGGAGATCTCCAGGAGCGCCATGGGGCAGGTGGCAGGGTGCAGAGGTGACCCACCTATGACAAAGGCCTCCTTGGACTGCGTGCCGTGCTCGTTGTACCAGGGGGGCCGGCCTGCAGTGTAGATGGTTCTCTTGCTGGTGCGCAGCAGCGGCGGCTCCGACTTGCACTGGCTGGTGGTGCGCTTGCGGGGCGGCTTGGAGGAGCCCACGGCGGGGTACAGCCTGTCCAGGGACTCTGCACTGCTGCTGCTGCGTGGGCACAGAGGGGCAAGATTACCCTGGTGGGGAAGGACACACCTGCCTGGGGTGTGGGAGCGGGGTCTTTGGGGATCCACAGGTGAAGGGGGGGACAGCCAAGCACAGCCCCACTACCAGCACCCACAGCTCTGTGACCCACAGCACAGACAGCACTGAGGAATTCTCACACAGGAGCAATCTGAACCTGGAAGAGGCGCCGTGCAAACATCCATGCCTAAAGTCCTGCTGTCTGAGGACTGTCTGCATGAAATAAATCCCCCAGTGAGCTCTCAATGCATTGAGGGTTGTGTTCCAGGGGGCAACAACCCACCCTGGTGTGCCAAGGGACCTTTCTTGGGATTAGCACTCAAACACGGGTTACAGCACAACCATCCCCAATCCATTTCCTCTCCCCACTCTTAGTGCTCCACTCACACCCTAGACCTAGCTCTGCCAAGCTTCTGGAGCCCCCAGGGACAAGCCTTCAAGCTGGGCAGAGCCATCAGCTTTGCCTTGGGAGCTGAGAGAGCTCTGAGCTCACCCACAGCCCTGGAGCTGCTGAACACTCTCCCTTATCTTCCCTGCTGGAGAGGGAGAGGAACAAGGCACCCTCCAGAGCCCTTTCCAGCTTGGCAGGAGGAGAGCTGTGGCCTGGAGGTGATAAGTGGCCTCTGGCCAGGAGATAAGCTGCAGCCGCTGCCTGGCCAGCTAAGGGACAGGGAGGATTATTTATACCAGTGCCTGCTCCTCCCTGCTCCTGTTCTGCTGTCCCAGAGGCATGTCTGCTCCCTGGGAGAAAGTGCAAAGGGCTCTCCTGGCTCCTGCTGTTCCTCTCCCCAGCAATGACTGGGCTGGAAGAGAAATCAATAGATCTGGGCACCACTGGCTCCAAGCCATCACTGTTTGGTACAGCCCAGCCCGGCCAGCAGGGCTTTGCTGCTGCTCTGTTATGGCTTGCTCTTGAAAGGGCTTAAACTGCAGGGCTTTACAGATTTTGGGCTGATTTTAAGCTGTTTTGGTATGAAGATTAATTCATTTCCCTCCCCCAGCCCTTTTTAGAACTATTTTAGATAAAGATCAAAATTTCAGAAGGGCCATCTGTGTGTGATGTGACACGGCATCCCCCATCCCTGCAAGGCAAACAAACCCCCTGGGCACGGTGGGATCCCCCTGGCAAACCCCCTGGGCATGGCAGGATGCCCACAGCACACCATCCCTACCCCTGGCACATCCCTGTGGAGCAGGCAAGGAGAGAGGGATTTGCCTGGCTTTGCTGAACTCCTGCTGACAAAAGCCAGGCTGCAGCTCCTGCCCCTGTGACAGGAGCTCTCCCACCGATGTCCACCCTAAGCTGGGCACTCATGGAGTTCCTCACAAGAGCTCAGGACACCAACACCCCATCCCTGGCACACACTGCCAGGCTCAGGCTCAACCAGGAGCCCAAAACACCCCAACTATGACTCTTTAAAAGCAACCTCAGGAGATGACACCCATCAGGAAACCTTCTGGGGTATCTTCCTGTGAAAAAATGGCTCCTTCCATGAGGAGAAGCAAACCCAGGCGGGATGTTTGGGTCTCCTGTCCCATGGGTGATGCTGCAGCAGCTGCTGCCCACCGGGGCCGCCAGCAGGGGCTGGTGCTGGGGCACAAACAACGTCACTTCAGCTGGATAAAAGCAGAGGTGACACAAACACAGTTGTTTACCACAGCAGGAAGCGGCTCCTTTCATCCACATCCCAGCCCCTCTCCTGGGACCGCGCTGCTCCAGAGCCTGAGCTCAGCTGCTCCTCCTGTGGGACTGCACGTCAGCCTCCATGAGACAGGAGAGCCCGTGGGGCTGCTCTGCCCCTTGGCTGGTGTCACACAGCACCAAGCTCTGCTGTGCCAGCCTGCACATCCTGACCCAGGCCACCATTCCCAAAGTGACTCTGAGTTGGATGAAGGTTTGTTTCCGGAGCTGGAGCAAGGCTGAGCTCTGCTCCCACCAGCATCAACATCACCCAGCTCCTGGCAGGGAGGAGGAGGCTTGGACTCCAACAGCTCCACCAGTGCCCAGAATTACAGCCACAGCCCCACCTTGCTTTGCCATCATCTCTCCACTCTGCTCTCCAGGGTGCCTGCAGCACACCCAGAGAGGGACATTGCTGCAGGATGCAGGGACACACCCCTGGGAGAGGAGTGCAGCCATCCTCCCCCTGCACGCCTTCAGGGCTGCTCTGGGATGCAGCACCTGAATCCCACCCCAAGAGTTGGTGTTCTGTCTTATCTCATCCAAATAATTCTGGACTTTCACCAAAATTCGACACATTTCCATCAGTATAATCTAAACCTGTACCTCTACGCCTCACCTACATCTGTATCCTCTACAGGGCAGATGATATTCTACACCTTTCAAATCCACAATTCCCATGATTTATTTGGGAGAAGTATGGCTGTGGGACTGAAGGGCTGCCCTGGAGTTCTCCAAAGGTCATGCCTTTTCTCCTAATGTTACACTTCAAGATTTGTAGATGTTTTCCATGGCTGCCTTTGCCAGGAAGGGGCTCTTCTTGCTCCAAAGAGTCGGCTGATCTCAGCCATCCCCACTGGCCATTCCCCCTACTCCTTTTCAGAGATTCCCTGCAGCAGTGCTGAAGCCCCTGCAACGCCCTGTACCCACAAGGTGAAGCCCCCAGAGAGTGGGACCCTGTTTAGAGCTGGAGCCAATGCCATTGCTTTGCCCAGAGGAGGGCCCTGGTCCCACATGGACCCTCCCCAGCAGAGCAAACCCCTGGGGTGCCAAAGCCACACAAACAGGAAAGGAAACATCACCTGGGCTTGGCAACCCTTCTCCTGCCAAGCCTTCCTGCAGGGCTTGGCTGCCACCTGCTCTCTCCAGGCTGTCCCCAATTTTTGGGGATGCTTTTGCCTTCCCTGCAGGTGCTGTATCCTTGCTAGAGCATTGTAGGAGAAGGAATTACAGGCAACCTTCACCTGGATAAGCCACAGCTGTGCTAATTACCAAAACCAGCCTTGCCCTTAATGGGTCACAGCCGTGACCAATAAGGATGAGCTGGCTGGGGGAGGTCTGACCAAACGGGAGAGAGAATTGCTGCTGTGAGGGGTCTGCTGTGAGCTCAGTCTGAGCCTGCAAGGGAAGCCCACAGTGGGAGCCTGCTGTAGCTGAAGTCTGTTGGCTGAGCTGTGAGGAAGAATAAACCGGGACCTTGGCTGATGAACCAGAGTGCGCATCTTGGCTCATTTCTATCTCCAGTGTGGGGTCTGCTGTGACCCAGAGGAAGCCTGGGGGGTCCTGCTCCTGAGAAGGGCTCTCCAGCTCTGCTGTTGTGCCAGCACAAATGAAGGAAGCATTTTGCTCCTGCTTAGTGCAAGCACAGATTTACTGACACCCCTCTCCTTCCCACTGTGCTCCCATCACCATCCCTGTGCTCAGGCTCTCTGCATCCCGCTGCCTCCAGAGACCCCTGACCACCCTGGATCCATGCTGGGCTGGCACAGCAAAGGCAGCAGGTCCCAAAAGCACCCACAGCAGCAAGGAAAGATGGCACGGCCCCAAACCTGAACTTGGCAGCTGACAGGAGAGCATGTCCTGGGCTCTGCGCCCTGTAAACAACCCCACTGACTGAGCTCCCACGCTATGGACCCCCCAGCAGCCCCCACAGCCTGCTGAGGTGCCCAGCTGGCTGCAGCCCCATCCCATGGGAAGCCAGTCTTTTCAGACAGGAATTGGGGCTGAGGGACTGGGACAGGAGCCACCAAGAGGTCATTCCAGCAAACAAACAGATAAAAACCAGCAAATTCCACCCAAAACCAAAGCAACACTCACCCGCCATCTGGCCCAAGGGCCCAGCAGCCAGAGATGCGGACGCTGGAGAAGGCTGGGGGGCTGCTCCTGTCCCCCTGCTGCCAGTCCAGGGGTGATCCTGGACTGAGGGTGTCACCCCCTGTCCCTGTGCACACTTCAGCTCCTGTCCCACAGCCTCTGGCACTACCAGGGCGAGGAAGGGGCTGTGCCAGAGGGGGTCCCAGGGTGATTCTCGGGGCACAGAGCCATGGGGGGAGTGTCCCCCTGGAATGGGCACTGAAGGGTCCCACGAGGCCGGGGTGGAAGAGGGCTGGAAGATGGCGGCAGGAGAAGGGAGCAGAGCAGGGGGAGTGTCTGTGCCCGGGAGCTGCAAGCGGTCAGCAGCATAAGAGGATAGCTTAACCTCCAGATTACGTTCATTACCTGATATTAATAGCACTGGCTTGATTAAAGAAAAAGAGGGGGGCTGGGGATGAGGTGACACCTCCCCTGACCGCCCCCAGCACAGGCAATAAACACCAGCCCCAGCGCCTCTGCTCCTGGCACTGGGGGTGCTCGGCTGTCCTGGACTGTGGGCTCGGCACGGAGGGCACCTGGACAGTGACATCCACATCCCCCGGCACTGGTGAGTTCCCAGGGACTTCTCCACACCACTGGGGAGGGGGCTGCAGGGGGCAGGAGGGGATGAGCCCAGGCCAGGGGGTGCCCAGCCAGCCAGCACCCCTCCTGCAGCTGGTGGGGCA
>NW_005054337.1:1865780-1868487 GCF_000277835.1 Geospiza fortis | reverse complement strand
CCCTCAGCTCCCTCAGCACCCCCTCCCTGCCAGCTGCCCTTGTCCCCCCGGGCCAGCCAGCTCCTCTTCCAGCATCAGCCTCTCCAGGGAGGCCAGGCAGCCTGGGCAAGCTGCAGGAAGCCCAGAGAGCCAGGAGGCTGCTGAAGGGCAGGCAGGACACATGCCAAGGGTGGCAGAGGTTGGGCACCATGGCAGGGGGGTCCAGGCCAGCCCTGGAGCAGAGACTGGGGCAGAGCAGCCCTCAGCCCACAGCCTCTGGCTGCCCAGGAAGGAAGGAGGTGGCACAGGGCACACAGGAGGGCAGCCAGGCTCTGCCAGGGGCACAGAGCACCCGGACAAAGTCCCATGGCCACCGAGTGAGACGCCAGCATGGTGAGACAGGAGCCTGGCCCCTGCACACCCACTGCTGAGGGCTTCCAGGGAGGGAGCTCCCTCCTGCTTAGTACCAACACCTGAAGATGGGGCCAGAAATGGAAAAAGACCCTTTCCTCCTCCTCCTCGAGGAGCAATAACCATCAAGGTTATTCCAGAGGCAGGAGAGACACACTGCCTCCCAGAATTATCAGGAAACCCCTCCTGCTCCAGTGGGACCTGCAGTGCATCATCTCAAAAGATGGAAACCTGATGGGAACCAGAAATGAAGGGCAGGTCTTGAGGCAGGGGACAGGGACAGGAGGGTTTTGGGGTAACCCGTCCCCAGCATGAGCCGCAGCTGCTGCCCCAAAGTCAGGGAAGGGAGCGATGATCAAAGGAACCTTTCCATCCCTGCCCTCTGCCTGGACTCCCCTCTCGCTTAAAATAAAATAAAATTTATTTTTATTTAAAATAAAATTCTCTTCCGGAGCCACTTCTGTTCCTTCTCATTAAAGAAGCAAAAAAGCAAAGGGATGCGGGACACGGGCGAGGAGCCCTCGCCCAGGGATATTGTTCCTTATCGCCTGCTCCTGCTGCCACTTTTCCTGCCTTTGTTAAATGTCCAGGCCACAGGAGCAACCCTCCCAGCATCCCACCCTCCATTCCCACTGGGCTCCCAGGTGGGACACACTGGCTCCAAGGGCCAGCTGGGACTGAGCCTTCCTGCTGGCACAAATCTCTGCTTCCCAAGCCCCTTCCCAGCTTCTGAGCTCTTGCACAAGTTGAAATTCCTGGGTTTTCCCAGTGATTTTTAAGCAAATCCCTGCTGTAATGGCAGACTTAAAATATGGCAAAAGAGGAAAGCAGGCATGAAGGCCAGGATCTCCTTTTCCTTCTGGTGCTGGCAGCTGCTGGGTGGGTTTCCCCTTGGATTTAAGGATGGAAGCTGGACTGCACATGGATTTTCCTCATTTGGTCACAAGTATTGTCACTGGATTGGTGTAAGAGCTGCAGACACACCAAGCCCCCAGTGGAAGGATGCCTGCTCCCAGGAGAGGGTCCTGGTCCCAGATCTCATCCTGGGAGCAGCACCACAGGAGCGTGGAGGTCAAACCTGCTTCCTCCATTGCTGAGTTGAGCTGGATCCATGTGCGCCAGCTCTTGGCTGGGCCTTCCCTGTCCAAGAAACCACCCCAAGGGATGAGGGAACACAGCCAAGGAATGGGGGAACATGTCCAAGTGATCAAGGAACCTCCCCATGGGATGGATGAACCTGCTTGAGGAATGAAGGAATCTGCCTGAGGGATGCAGGAACCCACACAAGGGATGGAGGGACCTGGCTGCCATCCCACTGTCACATGCCAGGCCCATGCCCATCCTGGAACCCACAGAACGTCATTCCCAGTTTACCCAGCCTTGTACCAAGCTCTGTCCTGGCCAGAGCCACCTGGAGCTGATGGTTCATCTCAGCAACTCCATGCTCAGAGCTTCCAGCTCGGTTATGGTCTCTGCTCCCTCACCACAAAAGCACAAACATTTCCCTCTGCAAACCCAATTATCTGTTGCTATTTATACCAAGTGGGAGCCACGGTGGAGGGGCTCTGTTACACAACCCAGTTACTCATCCCTCACTCGACCAGCACAACTCAGGGAGACTCCTTCCTCCCATCCTCATCCTCATCCTCATTCTCACCCTCCCTGCTATCCACAGGAAGGGCACAGGCAGCTGCCAGCAATGGGTTTAGCTGCTGGAACATGCATGATGGGAACAGGAGGGATGGGAACAGGAGAGACAGGAACAAGAGGGATGGGAACAGGAGGGATGGGAACAGGAGGGATGCTTTGGCACTGACTCCAGGGTTGGTGGGGTGTTGGTACCCTACAAGCAGGGATACAGGGATGCTCCATCCCTGTAAGCTTTGTCACATCCCCAAAGCACCCCTGATGCTCCAAATGCAATTCCCAGATGTTTGATGTTTGGAAGCAGTTACTCCCCTGAGGTTTGTGCTGGGAAAAGGGGGTGGAAAATAAAGGGGAAACATGAGTGTGTGTGTGGTGGGGGGGCTGAGGGCAATCACCCTCTATGGGGGTTTGGGGTGAAAAAGTTTAGGTTGTCCCACTCTTCATCTTGATGGAGAGGATGCATGTATGAGCAAGCTTGGAAAATGGGAGGTTGTGGTTTATCAGCTGGGAAATTAAGGGCAAAACCCATAAAATAAGGTAAATAAGGGAAAAGGTAACAACATGAAAGGGAGGGAGGAAAAAGGATGAAAATAAACAAGGGATAAAGGGGGTGGGAAGAAATGGTTGGTGAGAAAAGCGAAGGGATTCCATGGAGCGATGGGCTCGGGGA
>NW_005054337.1:1847570-1865625 GCF_000277835.1 Geospiza fortis | reverse complement strand
GGGGGCCATGGGGCTGGGGGGAGAGGCGGGAGCGGCGGGAGCGGCGGGGGCGGCGCTGCCGCGGGGATCCCCGGGACTTGTAGTGCGGGATGGGAGGGTGGGGTTTGCGGGGATCTGGGCACCCATGGGGGCTCTGGGGGGCACGGAGGGGTGCTGTGCTCGTGGGTAAGAGCTGTGCGGGGAGATGGGTCTATATGGGCATGGCTGGGTGCTGCAGGGCACAGGGGTGGGTTGCGGGATGCGGGTGGGTGTTTGGGGTATAGCTGGGTGTTTTGGGCATGGCTGGGTGCTGTGGGGCTCAGAGTGATGGTTTGGGTACCTGTGGGCGGCTCCGCAGTAGCATCCCTGCCCAAGACGCTGAGGGATGCAGCACAGAGCACCCCCCACCATCCTGCAGCTGGGGGGAAGCGCGGTTTGGGTGACCCGGGCTCTGACAATGTCGCTGGGCACTGGGGACAGCTTGGGAGGACCCCGGCCCCGTGGGGGTCCCGGGGCGCTGGCTGGGATCTGGTTTTCCTCGGCACCATCCCGGGGCTGAGGTCTGTGGTACCGCATGTTCGGGGCTGGGGGGCGAGCAGCGCTCCCGGGGTCCCCACCCGTCCTTGGGGAGGCGAGAGCGCCATGGGGAAGGGCTGCGCTCTCAGCCAGCAGAGAGATCAGTCTAAATCTGTCCCTGCCTTGGGTTCGGTGCCAAAAAAGCCATTAGGGAGCAGAAGAGGATTTATTCCCACGCTGGGAGAGCCGGGGGGTGGCCCCGGGTCCCGCAGAGCTCCCCAGTGTGGAGGAGTCCTGGGCTGGATGTGGCCGGGACACGCTGGATGCTGCTGATGGGTGGATTGGAAACAGCTTTAGGGGGATTTCTACCATGGGAGTGGGGGGCTGTGGGCATTGGGGATCTCCCTGGCACCAGGAGTGCTCGCTGTGCCAAGCACCACCAGTCCTCACTTTCCCCATCCCGGTTTTGGGCGCACTCCTGGGCTGGTGACCACACACTCCATCCTCGGCAGCTGGGGGGGGTCCTCTCAGCCACTGCCAGGAAGGACAAATCCAAATCCCTTGGATCCCATGTCCAACCCTCCCACCCAAGTGCCCAATAACAGTGCTGACAGTGCTAATAAAAAATCAATAACCATTTATTCGATACAGCTGTTTCATACATACAGTACAGGGAGCGCCTCGGCGCTGCTCGGAGCTGCTCGGACAGTAATCTCCAACTGAGGATTTGTCAATGATTAACAAAAGAACAGATCATCACAAATCGGGAGTTTATTATAAGATAGTTTACCGTTAAAACAATTTTATTTTTTGCAAATAAACACTTTTTAATATATATATTTATATATTTATATATATGGTTACAAGTGATAAATTGAAAATTTTTTTCCTTTTTTTGTGGTTTTTTTTTTTCTGTTTTAATTTTTTCCCCAAAATACACTTATGCACTAATAACTGGCATCGACGAGAAACATTCGGATATGCCGTGGGATGGGTGTCACGAGGAGAGAAAGAAAAGAACAAAATGCTCTCAGGGTTCCTGGGGGTGGGAGATGCTCCAGGCTCGGGCAGCTCCATGCACTGGTGTGACACAGCCAGCCTCACCAGAGTGGGTCTTGGTGCCCAGGGTTCCCCACTTCCCCACAATCCAAGCTTTCCATGACTTCCCACAGGCTTGCAGCCCATGCTTGCTCCCATGGAGGTTTAACCCTTTCCCTGGGGACATGGGTGATGGCATGGTGGGCTTCCCCAGCAGTGGAGGTGCAGGACCTCAGTGTCACAGTGCCCAGGATGAAAAAATCCCCAAATCCCACGGGTGATGGGATGGAAGGGGACAGGACAACTTGTCCCCCATCTGGTGCCACAGCCTCTGCCTGTCCCTCTGGATCAAGGTGTTTTCCCCTCTGGCACTGCCACGCTGGGAGCACCTGAAGGGGCACAACCTACTGGCCCCAGCAGTGACACCACTTGGCCCTGCTGGCTCACCTGTTGTGGCACTGGCAGGTGCTGGGGATCCCAGCATTGCTCTGGAACCTTCTCTGGACAAGCAGGAGAGTAAAGGATGTCTCATGGAGAAGGTGTGTGGGGGGAAACATGTTCCTCTCTGAGTGATGACTAGTGGGGAAAACACCTTTTTGGGGGAGAAAAAGCCCTGAAGATTTCACTTTCTCATAGAAATTCCCTCCCGACCATGGTGCTGCCCTCACTGGGGCTGTGAGTGCTCTGAGGGTGGCAGGGACAGCCCCAGCACCAGGACCACTGCTCCCACTGCCTGCCCTGAGACCCCAGATGGTCCCTGGTGTCCCTCCAGGCTGGTGTCACTCTGTGAGGCCACTGCAGCTGTCCCTGCTCCTGCCAGACACTCATTATGGAAGCAGAGGTGCATTTTGATCTGGACCTCACCATGACCCCCTGAGCTGGCCCTTTCCCGTGTCTACCCTGCCCTGAGCAGCTCCCAGGGCTCCCCGCCTGTGGAGCACAGTGCTGCCAGTTAATTTAATCAATGAGAAGCCAATTAATTGCATGTTAAAGAGAACAGAGTCCCAGGCCATGCCCAAGGGGAGACAGTGAGGATTGTGTGGTGACCATCCAAGCCAGCAGGCCGGGCCACCCAGATCTCCCTTCCCTAGGCCAGGGCGTGGAGCTCTTCGGGGGACTTCCCTCCATGGCAGGACATGATTTTGGGATCCAGAGGCTCCCTCTGCACCCTCACAGAGATTTCAGTGCCAGGCCCACAGCTCTGCCCGTGCTCCCCTTCCTGCTGCTGCCGCCTGTGAGCTGTTCCAAGCTGTCCTACAGCTCCCAAAGTTCTCCCTGTTCCCCAGGGAGGCAGGATCTACCCCAGTGACACCATCCAAACATGATCTGATGAAGTGCAGGCAGCGACCAGGCTGAGCTGCAGTGACTAATTAAGCTTTCTCACTAATTGCCTCGAGGCCCAGCACAGCCAGCAATGCTCAGGCAGTTCTCTCAGCTGCAGGCACGTGCCCAGCTCGCCGGGCAATGCAGAGGGTGGGTCCAGGTGCCAGAGCTGTGGACGGAGCAGGAGCCCTGGCTCCCTGAGAAGCCACCCTGGCTTCAGCCACCCCTGTCCTCCCTCTCTGGCTGGACTCACCTGCCAGTGGAGGATGTTAATTGTGACTGGGCTGCTGCTCGCAGCAGGGAAAGACACCGAGCCTCTGGTGGGCGACAAGGAGCAGTGAAGGAAAGCGAGGACTGAGGTTTGAATTGATTAAAGCAAAAGCAGAAGCTCCCCCTCTGATGCCTCTTTCCTGGCTCTGCATAGGGGAAAAATCAATTTAAGGTTTTCTGTTGTGCTACTGAGAGGAAACGTGCCCATTTCCCAAGGACCGAGGTAGCCTGGTTTTGTCTGGAGATGGGCACACCCCGGTCCAGGGATGGCTCCCCCGGGCTGGAGCAAGGTGTGATGACAGTGACAGCAAAGAAGAGCTCCAGGGAAGAGCACAAGCAGGGATGGCACCACAGGGACCTGCCACCCTCAGGAGGGTGGTCAGGAGCTCAGATGCATCTTTGGAAGCAGAGACTCCTCCTATGGTGGGTCCCAGCCCAAAAGGACAAGGGGAGTGTGAGGTGCCTGGGCAGCAACTGGGCTCATCCTACAGCAGGACCCATGATTGTCTCTCGATGCTGTCCCCGTCCCTGTTACACAGCTCCTGTGGCCACAGCTGGGGAACCGAGACTCCATTCCTCCCTCCTGGGCAATTGGCACCATCAGGATGGAGCACACTGGGACCCTGAATCACCCTTGGATGCCCCCAGGCCGGGGAGCAGCTCCTTGGCTGCCATCTCCCCCTGACCCTGGCACTGCCATCGTGTCTCTGCCATCACAGCACTCCAGGCCCGGCAAACACAACCCCAGCACCGAGGCACAGCTCCCTCACTGCACCCCCTCCACAGCTGCACTGCCACTCTCCACGGTGCCCACAGCATTCCTACAACTTCCCATTAAACCCTTTATAGCCTGACCGGCCGCAGAGCACCCCCTCTCCTGCTCACACCTCCCAGCGTGTGTCCCAATCGCTGCTCCCTGCCCTGCCCGTGCCTCGCAGACAAACCAACCCTGCCGAGCCCTCAGCACCGCTCCCTGCCCAGCACCTTCCCCTGGACCCGCGGCTGCCGGGGAAGCGCTGCCGACTCCCCCGCACGGCAGCATCCCCCGCCCGGCCGGATCAAACATCTTTGGAAACACCACCCGGAGCTGGGAGGCTGCTGGGCAGCTCCCCCTGGAGCAGCACGGAGCCGCTGGGGAGGGTCCCTGCCCACGGGACCCCGCTGCTATTGCACTTCTCTTTCGCTCAAGCGTCACCAGGTTGGCGCAGGGGAGGGGAACCACGGGCCGGGGGAGGCAGCGGGGCCCCACCAAGGGGTATGTACATGGGCAGGGGGTGGAGAACGTTCCAGCTTCCTTGATCCTGTTTGTTTTCCAGTGTGAAACAAGGTCCGTGATTTGTTTAAAGTGGTTAACTGGTATTTTCTGTCTCTCTTTTTTTTTTTCTTTTTTTTTTTTTCCTTTCTTTTTGTAAAAAGAGGGTGAGAGGAGGGTGGGGCAAGAGGAGGTGGGATGGGGAGGAGGGGAAGTAAAACTGGGAGAGACCCCCACCCTGTTACCCTGGGCTGTAAACGAATCCTCGGAGTCGAGTCTCTGAGCTGCTCATTTCTCGGGCATCTTGCTGGCTCCTCCCTTCCGCTGGCTCGGGGGCTTGAGGGCGAGCTCGTCCCCCTCGGGGCTGCCCCGGGAGCCTTCCCAGTGCTCGAGGGTTTTCTTGTGATTAGTCTTTGTTGCCACGCTCTCTCTGCCCTTCGGGGACATTTCCGGAGGCCTCTCCTTGGGTTTTCTCCCCCTTTTCTTCCCGTTTGTGCTTTTTTTTTTCTCCTCTTTGCTGGAAGAAAGCTGTTCCCTGTTTTTCTTTTTCCGGCTGGCCTCTGAGGAGGTTCGGAACCAGTTCTGTGTCCGTGGGGTAACACGGGGGTTAGTGACAGTCCTGGGGGCAGGCACTGGCACCAGCACGCACACCCCGAGCCTGGCCCACCCCTCACCCCACCGGCATCACCTCTCTGAGGTCAAACTGCTCAGGATGAGCTGCTGCAATGAGCCTGGGGGTGTCAGGGACACCAAGGTGGACAGGGAAGAACCCCCCAGGCTGACTGGGAGCTGTTAGTCAGCTCTGCTCTTAACAGAGATGGATGGATGGATGGATGGATGGATGGATGGTGGGATGGATGGAAAGGGACAGCCCAAGGATGCGTGTGTCAGAGCAGGGACCAGCCCAGGCCAGCTCCAGCTGTTTCCTTACCTCCGAGTGAGCCTTGATGATGTGGTACTTGACGCCGCTCTCGGAGCTGAACTCCTTCTGGCACAGGAGGCAGCGGTACTTGCCCACTGAGTGCTCCCCCTGCAAGACACAGCAGCTCCTGCAGAGCCCAAAGCACCCCAAGGGCTGGCCCTCCCCTGGCCCTGACCCTCTCATGACCTCAAAGGGACACAAAATAAACAGACACACCAGACCTCTGCCAGCCTCGGTGCTGGGCCAGGAGCTCAGAGCCACATCCTCTTTCTGAGTTTCAGTCCATGCCACTCGTGCTGCTGCCTGTGTGTCCCCAACATCAGGTAATGGGGCCATTGACTCCTGTCCTCACTATCAGCAGATCTGTGATCCCCTGGGACTGAGCCACCATCAGATTTATGTCCAACACTCACCTCATTTTCCTGTTACATTGTCAAAGAGCCAGGGTGAGTGCTGGATTCCTGTCACAAGCACCCTGGTGGGATGACAGATCTCCCGGCCCGGCTGCAGGTCATGGCACGTGGGAGATAATGGGCTCTCTGTTGACGAGGGGGTTATGGATGGGCCCCTCTGGGCCATATATTTCCTCCCTGGGAATTTCTCCATAGCTGTAAATCTCGAGTCAGACAGGTCTCTCATTTCAGGAGAGGACAGGCCTGGCTTCAGGAATCCTTGTGCAAATCCTTGATGCTGGTGCATCAATCCCCACTGAGGATGGGGTGCTGCCTGGGAGCAGCCTCTGCTCTTTCTAAGGCTCTGTGTATTGCAACAGTTCTGCAGGATTTTACAGTGGGAATCACAGACCAGTCCTGGAGGGGCTGTGATTTATTTATGCCAAATTTGTTGGCACATGTATTCAAAGTAAATCCTCTCCCCCAAGGGGAAGAATCCTGCTGATGGCAGTGTGGGGGTCGCAGAGCAACTCCCCATTGCTGACACCCAGTACCTGGCCCCAGCTGTGCCAGATCCAGAGTGTGCAGCTCTGTGGTTCATGGAAATGTTCATGCAGATCCTGGCTGCTTCCTGTGCATGGAACCAACCAGAAACCAGCTCCATTTTCTCTCAGAGAAGGAGCTGTCCTAGTCTTCTGTGTTTGCTCTTTTATCCTGCATAAATCCAGCTTCTCCTGCTGGATCTCTGCAGCCCATTTTCTAAATGATCTCATTAAGGGCTGCTGTTCCAGCTAGCGCTGGAGGAGTGCAGGAGTTGGTGTTTTTAATAACCACGGGGTATGTATTGGAGCTGCCTCCTGGAGGCTCCATTCAATGGAAGCTGCAGCTGGAAATGTTTCAGGGTATAAAGCTTTAGCAGCTCTTACTTGGTTCCAATTTGAGGGACCTACACAGAGCTCCTGATCCCTCCCCTGGGGCAGCTGCAGGGCACTGGAGCTCAGGGCTGCTCCAGCAGGAGGGCACTGGTTTCTGCACAGACCAGCTTCCAGACTCAGCTTATCCCAGGAGGCACCACACCAGCATCCCTCCAGCTGGGCTTCCAGAGGGGCTGTAGGGCTGCCCAAATTGATGGAAGAAGACTCCTGATTCCCACCTGCCTCAGGAAACATTCAGTTTCCAGCATCCAGCTCCTTGGCTCTGAGCTGCTGTGGCTGATGTGTGGTTGTGTGACATGCTGCCCATGCTTAGCCAAGGGCTTGTGAATGATCTGGGGGCTGCAGGGACTGGCTGGGCAGGGGCTGCTGTGGGACAAGAGGACATGAGGCAGGAGAACTGCTGTGGGTGTGTCTGGAGCACCTCGTGACACTTTGTGTGTCAAGAGGTCTGGGCTTGGGTGAGAAGCCTGTGTTGTGGGACCTTTTCTGTATAACTGGAATAGCAGCTACATCCCCTCCATCCCATCTACTCAGCTCAAGCCTCTCTGCCTCCATCTGCCTGGCAACTCACTTGGAGCAGCACTGCCAGCCAGAGCTCCAGCAGCCACCATCCTTTAACCTGTGCCATTGTCCCTTGCCTTGCTCCTTCCAAACCAGCTGGGGGGGGAAGAGAAAATCCAACACCAAAGCCACTCTGAGAAAAGGGTGTAAAAGGCAGGACCTACCTTGTTGCAGTTGGCCAGGTGAGCTTTCAGCCCCGAGACACTGGAGTAAATGGCTTCACAGCACTGCAGGAAAAAACAAAGCAGGGTCAGACATGATCCCCCTCATCCCCTGCCTTCCTCTGAGCTGTGGCCAGGAGCCTGCCGAGCCAGCACGGCCACCGGCCCAGGCTGAGCAGTGTGAGGTTAATGCTCTGCGAGGCGCCCGGGGCTCTGGTCACACGTTTCCCATTAGTGCTAATGGGAGTCATGTGGCCACATCCCTCTGCAACGGGCTGAGAAACGTCTCCCCTCAATGTCTCCGTGGAAAACCTACATTTGTGAGCTGTCGGGAGGTCCTGCTGGGCTACAGGAGCTCTTGGAGCCACAGCAGAGGCTTAACGGAGAGGAGAAATCACCCAGGCAGCAGCATGACCAGTTTCTGAGCAACGTCTTTTCCAAGTACCTCTGTATGACATTAATTAGCCAGCCTGGCTCCCCTGGCCTTGTGGGAACTGCCTCCTTCAGAACTCCCATTAGCAAGGCTTTGTTTGGGACGATAAATCCAGGCTCAGCACCAGGGTGGGGTTCACCTCTCTGTCAGCTCGGGCCAAGGCTGTGTTTCACAGGGAGATGAGGCACACGCACCATGCCCTGAGGTCCGTGCTTGTCTCAGGGCTTTAAAAAGCTTGGCTTAAATCTATCTTCACTTAACTCTGGGAAAAGCAGGTTCTCTGCATCAAAAGGCTGTGCAGGATGTGCAGCCTTCACCCTGCCAGGATCTCGGGAGCTTCCCAAAGGCAGCTCCAGAGCTCAAACTGGGCGATGCTGCACCCTCAGCCCAAGGGTGGCCCTGTCCCCAAGCCTGGTGGCTTGAGCACACAAGGAGGATCACAAAGGTGGGACATGCTTTAACCAGACACAGCAGCAAGCTCAGGGAAAGGAGGTGAAATGAGTGTCTGAGCATCACTGTGATCAGGGGCCCAATAAGAACTATTTTTGGTGGGTTACTGCCCCAAAAACTCCCCCTTCCTCCTGCAGATGGAGACCAGCCAGCCCACAGAAGAACAGACAATCCTTACGTTGTTAGGACAGTTGATGCGGCCCTTCTCCTTCACTTCATTCTTCCAGTTTTCCAGCAGCCTGGGATTGAGCTTTGGGAGCCCTGGCCGGGTGTAATTGAGCTGTGAACAATAGCAGTTGATTAGCAGAGCTGCACACCCCAGCCCAGTCCATGGTCCTGCCTCTTCACATGGGCCTTGCCCTGCTCTGAAGGGAACAGGAGCTGAGAACTACTTGGGAGGCTTCCTGAGATGCCATTCTCCCCCTGGGCACGCAGAGCAGGGAGGTGCCTCTGCCCAGTGCCCTGCCACCAGCGAGGAGTCCCTGGCAAACAGGAGAGGAGGCTCCTGCTCCCGGGTCCATGCCCGACCTGGCCTTTTGGTGCACAGCCCTTCTGCCATGTTCTATAAGCAGGGGAATAAACAACCCTGCACACTGGGCAGAAGGGCCAGGGGCCTCCATGGCTGCCTTCCATGGATGAATGGGCACAACCCGTTAAACAATGAAAGGCTCTTGTGTCTCTGCCTCTCCTTCTGGCAGGGCTGCTCCTTCCAAGTGCTTTTAATTAGCGCTTTATTAGCGACTTTGAGGGTTAGCATAGCAGGCTGGCCTTCCCAACTCCAGTTCTGCCTGTTCCTGGCCCTACCTGCAGGGCTGCTCCCAGCCTGACACCAAGCCCTGTGCCAGGGTCTGCAGGGGACACGGGGCTGTGCAGCCACACCAGCACAACTGCCAGCCCAGCCTGGTGAGCTCTGCTAGAGCCAGTGGGTGTTGTTTCAGTTCTGAGCCCCAAACCTGAGTGGGAGCAATGCATGGTGCAGGTGTGGGTACCTGAGCACCTGCCACTCTGCATGGGCACCTCAGAGCATGGGACCCAACTGCATCCCTGCATCCATGCTGGATGGAGAGGATGCACAGCCACAAGGTGCTTGCAGAGGTGCAAACCCAGGCCAAACACTCCCCGAGGTCCTGGAGCTGGTGGTTTGGAGGCAAAAGCAGGCTGGCTGGATTTCTTTTCCAGCTGTGACTTTTCCTGAACATGCTGATAAAGCTGCAAATCTGCATTTGGCCAGCTTGCCCCAGCTGTTCCAAAATGTCCCTGCAAAGGAAAGCTTGGATTGTTGAAGGCTCAGATGCCAGCCCCTCCTTTCTGCTCAGACTGAAGTGATCCATGTGCCCCTGCAGCCCTCCCCATGGCACGTGGCAGGGCACAGCTGGGTCAGGGAGCACTGGGTTCCATGTGAGGGGCAGGGGCACAGGGCCTTGCGAAACAGCGCTGTGAACAGTGCTAAGGACGGATGTGGATGTGGAAAACTCCCCCGAGCCCCAGTGCCGCAATTCTGTCATGCTTCGCGGCTGGGGGAGATGCCAGCAGAGCTCTTTGAAGCTCTGGGATGGTGCATCTACCAAGAGCTTGGTCCCCAGCCCAGGGAAGGCAATGCCACCTCCAGGGTAGAACACAGGAGTCCCTTTTTGCCATTGATACTGAGAGCCAGGATGCCAAACAGCCTCCATAATTAAAACCCAATCAATCCCATGAATGAGCAAACATTAACGGTAACCGCACACAGCCCCAGCAACAACCTCTCCCTCTGCATGTCCCCGGGGAGGAGGCGAGGGGGGATGTTCAGAGATGTGGACTCTGCTGCTCTGCTTTCCCACTCCAGAGAAAAATCCCTCCCTGCTCTCCTCCAAGAGTCCTGCACAATAACATGCAAATCCCATGTCTTCCCAGGGCGCTGCGGTTCTGGGAATGTCAAAGTCATCTTTATGTCTCTATTAAGAGGGAGCCCCAGGCATGGAATATTTTATATTTTTTTTTCTTTTCCATTTATTTTCCTCAAACAGCCTGTAAGTGAAAATTTTCATGGCCAAATCATTAAACGACTACAACTGGTTTTGGCTACAGCCCATCTCTTGTGAACAGTTGAAGGATGCTGGGCTGGGAAGGTTTGTTTCCTTTGACTGACGGTTTTATTTAATTAACTTTCATATTTCAATCCTCTCTGCTCCCTAGACAGCTCTCCCCTTCCCCAAAATATATCCCAGTAAATGAGAACCATGCAGGACATCTCAGCTGATGAAGCCTCTGAAGCCTCACTAGGTCTCCAGCACAAGGTACAGTTCTCCCTTCATCCTGTGGAAATTGTGGGTGATGCCGTGAAGGCAAAATGCACCCAGGGGTGCTGGGCAGCAGCCAGGTCCCACTGGAGGGCCTGCAGAGCAAGGGGAGGAAGGGTGGACTCAGCCCCACAGCTGGAGCTGGGATCCGGTTTGGCCCCTGGTGCCATGAGTCTGCAGGGCTCAGCCTGGCTCCTGCCTGCATTGCAGGGCCATTGTTTTGGGGGACAAACCCAAGCCAGCCTCTTCTGCTCTGGAATTTATCCTGGTTCCAGTATAAAACCTCAAGCCTGGAGATGGCTTTTCCCCTTTAGCTTTATGACTGGCCTATGGCTGCCCCTTGCTCCTGATCCCTGACATCCCACGACACCAAACTCCACGGGGATGTGCAGACTCCATGGCTGCCCCTACTGACACTGAGACCCCGAGCTGTGGGGAGGCAAATGGAGTGTCCATGTATCCCAGAGTGGAGCTCTGCATCCTCCCTGTGCGGCACAGCTCCTGCCTGGGCTGCAGGAGCCCAGCACAACCTCCAGCACCTTGAAGCAAGGAACCCCACCTCAAGCTCTAGCAAGAAAGCGTCACACTCTGAAACAGTGGAATATCCACAGCACTTTCTTCCCTTCTGCCTCTTGGATTCCTCTTCCCTCTGCTCAAGGAGGCTGTTTCTCATCCCCCACTACATGCCAGAGCCCACTGCCATAAGCTGGGAACCTGCAGCCTCAAGGCTGCTCATGGCAGGCGACAGCCCTAGCAAAGGCCAGAGGAGGGTCGGCATCATCTTCACGGAGCTTCTGCAGAGGGGATTTTTCCCAGAAAAGCAGCAGGGGTGTGCCCTTCCCCATCTGACATCCCCAGCAAGCGGCTGTTGTGAAACACCCCATCTGTTTCAGCTTATCTGGAGGCAAATAAAGATCGGCGCGAGAAAATAAGACTCCAGTGTATATTTAGAAATGCTGGATTTGGTTAGCAGAGACTGAAGGCAGCGCAGGGCCTGGGATGGAGCAGCAATCGTTTATTCTGCTGCCATTGCTTTGGTGTGAAGGAATCCATCCTCCCGGGGAAAGGCGAACGCATCCCACCACAGGCCACCAACGGCATCCAAAGCCAGCATCCCTCTGTCCCTGTCCCCAGCTGGGACCAGCTGCCACGTGGCCACAGAGCAGGGGCTGCAGTGGGGCTGTGTCCCATCGACTTGTGCCTTCCCCTGGGAAAAGGTTTTGCTGCCTGGAAAAGGGATGGAGAGGGGTGGCTTTCTTCATCAGCTTCCTTGAAATCAGCACTGACTGCTGGGATGATGGAGAGTTCAGGGATGGAGCTTGTCCTGTGTTGCAGGGAGTTTGGGTGTATCCATCCACCTCTGGCTACAGACCTGAGCTGGGAAGCATCTGTCCCTCTGGAATCCTGGAAATCCCTATGGCTTGCTGAAAAGGTGAAGGAGCAGCTGCAATCTGCTGCTCATCCCTGACATCCCACTTCTCCCCATGTCCAGTACAGTGTCTGCAGGCCCAGTCGTGCACTCCCAATGGCTGGGCATGACTCAGGGAAGAAGAGGTGGTGGTGGTGTGGTGGCTTTTCTGGAAATTCCATCAGTTCCCACCAGTCCCAGTGCCCTGGTCAAGGTGAACTGGTGTTTATCTTCCTGCTGCTCCAGTGGCTCTGGGCTGTCAGTTCCCTTAGGGAGGGCCACCACACACATGTGGTGGGGTGGTGGCACAGGGACATGGGGATGCTGCTGGCTGCTCTGAGCCTCCCATGTGGCACAAGGCTTTCCCACAGGCAGTTCTGTTTTGGGCCCATGAGGTCAAATCGGGCACTTGCTGGGAGGTTTCTTTCTACCCCCTGAACTGAACCAGCTTGTAAAGGCAAAGCAGTCCTGAGCAATGCAAACCGTGGCTGAGCAGAGCAGCTCAGAGTGTGCTGAAGTCAGCAAGCTCTCACCAGCCTGCCTGGGCAGAACCTGCCTCCCACCTCCTCCCAGCATTGCTCATCAAGAAAAAATGTCATAGACTGAACAGATTATAAAGTGTTGTCAAGGGAACGTGACAGTCACTGCAAGGCGTACCCAGAGGCACACGCACGGCTCTGTACGGATTCACCCACTACACTGACTTCCTCCAAAATCCATGTGGGATTTCATGCAGGGCCTGAGGTCTCTTGATCCTCCAACTCAAGAGCCTTGTTTTGCCATCTGGGAGCTGATCCAATTCCCCCCTTTCCCATCTTTAATGCAAAACTGCTTCTGCCAACCTCACAGTAATTCTTTGCTTTTTAGCACTGAGAAGGGGCAGAGTTAAACTTAAACAATCAGACCCTGAACACAAGAAATGTCTCATTAAAAAAGCCCACCAGCACTTCATGGAGCAATTGCACCAGTGCTGGGACCTTTATGATGCCTTTGTCAGCCTGAGCATGTGCCCCTGGTCCAGGCCTGCGGTCCTGGCTGCTCCCTCAATTCAAAAAGAAAATACCCAAAGTCATGAGTAAGGGAACAATTCCAAGTGGAAAGAGAAGAATGCAAGAGCTGAGACAGGAGAGGGGAAAAGAGAGCAGCACACCTCTTCTCTCCCAGTATCTGAAATGAAACAGCTACTTTGGGCTTGTTTTTTTTAAAGTTATTAATGCATTGCAGCTGAAGTCATCTGCAAACCAACAATGGCAACACCAAGCGCTGGGGAAATAAAACATTTGCAAGCAGTTCTGGCCCTGAAATGCCCAGCTCTGCCTCAAGGTGGATAGCAGTGCTGCAGCTGAATCCCCTTCTGTGCCAGCGCCTCACTGGGATGCCAGTGGGGGTAAAGAAGCTGCTGGTTTGTTTCTGTGCTGGTTTTCCAGCTGCCCACCATATGCAGACCAGAGGTGAGCCAGGCTTAGCTTCTCTGGGTCTCTGCAGGACCATGGTGGCACTTCTGCTGAGCACACACAGGTGCCAGGACAGCATGGGACAGCCTGTGGGAGCAGGAAGGCATTTTGGTACAAGCTCTGCTCTCCTGCCATCCCTTTTCCTGGGGTGACCACCATCACTTCTCCAAGCTGGCTCTGAGACTTGGGCTGGTCTCATGGCTGGGGGTAGGTCCTCTGGGCTGGGACTGTTCACACTCTCCTGACGCACTCTGATCCTCACTTTCATCTTTGCAATGTGCCCAATATCTTGCCAGAATGAATTTCAAAGCACTGGACGAGAGATGCCCAACTCTTCAGAGCAGGGAACAGGCCTGGCACCTACCTGCAGTCACCTGCTCAGGAAACAGGCTGCACCTCATGCAGAGACTCTGCATTGAGTCCTGGCAAACAGAAAGAACTCCTATTCCCTCTCTTTTTTCCCCTTTATGCTGAAATGGTTTATGATTTACTGCTGCTTCATTGCTTTTACAGTCCAGAAGGAGCATACCTGAGGGAATTTTAGCTTTAGTACACCCCCAGGAATAATCAAGCCCTCCCACAGGCAGAAGGGAGGTTTGGTTTAATGTGTACTCACTCCAATGCCTACAAAAAGCTCAAGCCTTTGGGGCCCTGTGCAAACCCCACAGCACTGCTGCTGGAGCTTGGGGGGCTCAGTTCTGTCTCCACTCACTGCCTTCCTCTGCTCCCAGCAGCACTGCTCTGGGATGCTGCAGGCCTTTTACCTCCAGGAAAGCTTCTCCCAGAAGTTAAGGAAGAGATGTGGAAGGGAGGGAATTCTGCCTGGGGCATCTTTGCTCTCTGACAGCACAAGGGAGATGGTTTCAGATCTGATCTGCTCTCTTCACGTGCTCCTCTTGGCTGCCAGCCTCTACTTCCCTGCTCAGCATGGACCAGAAATGACCTCCCACCCCAACACTCTCGGGGCCAGACCTTGATCTCTTCCCAGTGCACCTCTTCCTCCAAAGGGCACAGCTGCCTGCTGCTGGGAGCCTCCAGACCACAGCCGCTCAGCCTGTGCTGGGTGGGCTCTTCAGCAATAAATCTGCCATCACAGCTAATTAATTTAAGGCACAGCAAGTGAGACATGTGAGCCCTCAACCAGCTGGGGCCAGGCTGGAATCCTGGAATCTCCATGTGCAGCTGGAGCCAGGCTAGAATCCTGGGATCTCTGTGTACAGCTAGTGTAAAACCAAAAGGAGAACTAAAGGCTGCTCACCCGCTTTGTTTCAGGCACCAGGTCATCCTTCATCCTCCTTTTGGTCCAATCCCTGGCCAGCTCATCCTCTGCTATCTCCTGGAGGTGGAAGACGGCGACTTGGGCTGACGTCCGGCGGATGCGGCCGCTCGGGGTCCTCTCAAAATCTTCTACAGGAGCAGGCTCTGGCTTCACCTCTGGCTCCTCTGGAGGCTGCAAGAGAGACAGAGTCAGGGAGGGCATGACAAGTGAGCTCTCCAGCCCCGGGATGGGGATGCTGGGATTTGGGCTGTGTGCTTCCAGGCTTGCTTTGTGCCTCTGCCCTGGAGCACGGGAGCAAGGGGAGCACCCGCCTCCCTCAGCCCAGCAGCAGCCATAGACTGTGTCCCTCTGTGCTCCCACGTGTATAAATGTCTCCAGGTATTAGATTTAGGGAGTGATTAGTGTCGGATGCACTGTCAGTAGGGATCAACAGAACAGAAAGGGATGCTCCCCAGGGATAGATCCTGCCACCCCAGCACTGGCAAGCAGCCGGCGCTTGTGAGGGAGCGGCCTGAGGTCTGGTTTTCTTTTCTGCACAGCATAGATGCAGGGTGGGCTAGAGCAAAGCCCTGTGGGCACTGGGGAAAGGCAATGCTGCTGACCATTCCCATAAAACAGCATTTTTGGAAGGCTGGAGGAGGGTGTACCCTGTTCCCCCCAACACTGCATGGTACAACACACGTGCATGGTGATTTGAGGGAGAAAACGACACCGGCCCGACGTCTGCACCTGCCTTGCCCGGCCCGGCCCTGCCCGGCTCTGTCCTGCCCACGGGCTCCGCAGCTCTGCAGTCCCCCCCGGGGGGGGATGGCCCCGCTCCTCGGGCTGCGGGGGCCTCCGGGGGGCTCACCGAGGCCGTGTGTTCTGACCGCACGTGATAGTCGTGGCCAGCCTTGGATTTGTACTTCTTGCCACAGTGTGGGCAGCTGAACACGGGCTTGTCGGCCTCGGCAAGCTGCTTGCCACACCGCTTCTGGTGGTACTGGTAGCCCATCAGGCTGGAGAAGTTGGCCACGCAACCCTATGGAGATGGGGAGAACGGGAGGGTTAAGGAGGGCTGGGGTTTCACGTGGCCACGTTGGAAAGGTTGGGATGCCGTTTCTCCAGGGAGGAACATTCCCGAGGAGCCCACTCTGAAGAGCAGCTCTGCCAACCCATCCTGTCCAAATGCTGGGGAATTTGACAGTTCCCAAAGAGCCAGGCACAAGCACAACAGACGATGCCCTGGAGGGATGGGAGGAGCTGTGCCCGCCCCGGCACTCCCTGCCCCAACACACGGACAGAGCTCTCTGGACAGACACGCAGCAGGCAGCAGGAGGGGAAGGCACTGGGGAGGGGCTGCCTGAATGGAGAGCAAAGCACACCCGCGGGACAAACCTCTGCCACACGCCTCCCTTACCTGTTCGTGACTTGTCTGCAACCCGCTGGCTCTGGTTTTGGTGTGGTTTGGTTTGGTTTTATGCTGTGCCCAGGACAGGCTGTGCTCCTTCCTGAGCCCAGGAGGCAGAACCTGCCCTCCAGTGCTCCTCAGTCTGCCCTGTGCCCACCCTCCTGCAGGGCTGTCCTGCTGCTGGAGTGCACAGAGCCACTGGGACAGGGATTGGGATGGCTGAGCTAAGGTGGAAACGTTGAGCACATGCCAAGGGATGCCTGCAGAGTACATGTCCCCTTCTGCATGGGACTCTCTCCTTCCACTTTTTCACAGAACGAGAAACAAGAATTGTTCTCGTACCTCATTGGGGCATTTCAGTTTTCCCATCTGCTTTAGCACTTTCATCAGCCTTTCCCGCTCTTCCTGTTCACCAAGTCCAGCGGTTTCCACAGGAACAGGCTGGAAACAAGGAAGTAACAGAAGCGACAGAGTCAACCATTTACTCATGTCCTCTGTGCCAGGAGTGGATGGTAAAGCCCTGCCTTGCAGGGAGCTGCCCTGGGCTGGAGGGAACCTCTCATTAGGAGAGCTGGATCTCCCACTGCTTCACTGGTATGTGCTGGATCTGCTCATGCCTTTCTTGTGATTACACCCAAAGGGCCAGCTGAGAAACCCAGGAGCAGTTCCTGCACAGAGGATTCACCAGCAAGACTGAAGAGCAGGAGATTAAGGCACAGGTAAAAGACAAGTCACAACTGGTAAGCATGGGACATGTAGAAATATAGTTATGCCTTGCCCTGGTATCTCAGAGATCTACAAAATTTATTCATGATAAATTTTGTGGCTGCTTCTCCCATGCACGTTGGAGAGCTAAAGACCAGATTTTGAGATTCATGCAAGGCAGAACCCATCAGTCCCAGATTTGCAGGCACAGTTTTGGAGGCAGAGCTTTGCCACTCAAAATCCACCTCACCATACTCACCAGATCTTCCCCATGTTGGGATCTGAAACCCTGTTTCATTTTTTCAGTCCTCTGCTCTACTTATCAGGATCAACAGGAGCCTAACTCACTACCTGAGGAGGAAATGCTTTCCTTGGCAGGAAGGGGAAGGCCACCATCCAGGCTGAGCAGTGTGTGAAATGCTCCAAAGATGGATCCCTCTTTTACAAAGATCATGGAGAGAGGACTTTTGATGGATGGCTTCCTCACCTGCATGGAGAAAGGAGGCACAAGACGAGCACAGCCCAGCTCCCTTACCTTGCTGACGTGTTCAGCCATGGTGTGGTAATTCAGCCCAGCTTTGGACTTGAACTGCTTTTTGCAGTGCTGACACTTCAAGGCATCCTGCAGCTGAAGGAATTAAAGGCAAGTCACCAGACAGGTCACATCCTTCCAAGGGCTGCTGCTGCTGCTGGTAAGTAACCCCATGGGTGGCTGTTGCAGCAGTAGCCACTGGTGGGACCCAGCAGGCAACACAGCACCCCTGTTTCCCATCCCAGGCCCTATCTGCAGCTCAGAGCTTTCTCTCTGTTGTCCTGGATACTGTTATCAAACCCACATGCCCCAATTTTTGGAAAACATTCCATTTTGGATTTAGATTTAAAGCCTCACTGGCTGAAAACATCTGGATCTGGTGTCTTACTCTTCCTGTTAAAGGGTTAGAGAGAGAAGAAGCTTTGATCCACCAATGCCAGTGGACTGCGCTCTGCAGTCCTGTTAAGTAAGACAGATTCTGGCATACAGTGCAATTTCTGGGTGCCTGGGCTGTGTGAAATTAAGGACACAATCACAGGAGGATATTTTTTACCTCTCATTGCCTGGCTGTTTGACCCAACTCAGCCTCCTGAGTATGTGGGGAGATGCATTAACTGCACACCCTGAGGTACAAGGGGCACTTGCACAGTGGGTGAACAGATCTTGACTTTTGCTGGGGCAGGGACCAGAATTTATCAATTCAGGAGGTTCATGCTCTGGGCACCAAGAGACAGAGTATCTCTACAGGGAGCCAGTGCCTGGCCAGCCGTGGTCAT
>NW_005054337.1:1835415-1847560 GCF_000277835.1 Geospiza fortis | reverse complement strand
CTGCTCCTGCCAGATGATTGAAGGGAGAGTGGTGAAGGTGAAGCAAGACTGAACTAAAAGCTGAAGAGGCAATGAAGATGGATCTGCAAATCTCTCCTCATTATGGAACTCTGGGAAAATGAAGAATAGACTCACTGCAGTCAATTGGGAGTGACTCATGGTACCTGCACTCCCATCAGTTAATCTTGTCCCAGACCCAAGCACTTCATCCTAACAAGGTGGATGCTAACAGCTCCTTGACTCATTAGATGCCACTAGCAGCAAACTTGGGATCTACTCCTCTGGTCAACACTTAAAAACATACCATGTCCACATTCCAACAAGCCCTCCCACCTGGGATACCAGGAGGATATAACTGCCCTTGCCTCCTTCAGGCCCAAGCATGTTGCAACCCTCTCCATCCCTTATTTCCTTTCCAAAACCAAAGGCAACAAGTCACAAAGCAGACTGCTTAGTGCAGACTACTCTTTTTTTTTTTTTTAAATAAGAGTTTTGGGAGCCTGCACATCCTTTTCCCATCGTCCAGCTAAGGAATATATCAGTCATTAAAAAGAGGGGGTGCCTCAACCCCAGGCTGGCTCTGATAGGGATCCCACGTGGCTGTAGCAGCAGGGTCTCACTCAGGTTGTGCCACAGGTTCATCTCAGAGATGGAATGCTGAGAGCTGGACCTCTGGTCACACATCTGGAGCTTAGGGACTGTCCTGTCTGGGTTTCCATGAACCATCCCAGCTCCCAGAGCAGCACAGCTAGCTCTGGCAAGGACTCTCCCTCTCAGGAAGTGTGACAGAACACCCACTCCAAGGGCTGGAGCCCAAAATCTTCAGCTGAATATAGGGCTGGCATATTTCCAGCAGGGAAGACACTGCTGACTGCTCCAGCAGAGCCCTGCTCAGCAGGTCATCTGGCTGTGCAGCCTGCACACAGCCAGCCTGGCTTGGGAGATGCTCCAAAGTGGAGGAAATATGACCAGTGATGGCCAGGATCCCCACTCCACTGAGGCCAGGCGGATATTGGAGATGGCAGGATTCTGCCCAGCGTTGCTGTAGGATGGGGTTTGGGAGGGAGAGGAGCCTCCCACTGCTGTATAAACAGCAAGGCAATGGCTGGGGAAGCATTTACAGCAAATGAATGTGGAATCAAAGCCCAGCCACATATTTTCAAAGCAGGAGGCATCGATCCCACGTTGGCTTTCTGTGGCAATGGCTCCGCCAGGTGACGGATGAAGATGTAATCCTGTGCTCTGATGGATGGTGGTGTGGCACAGAGACAATTTTTCACTGCACCATTACTGAACTCCTGCATCCTGACAGCCTGCCTGAGCACATCCAGGCTCAGTCTCCCTGAGACACGCTCTCATGCAACCAGTTCATCTGGTCTGATACAAGGCACAGCACACAGTGAAACCCCACAGCCAGGGCTCCAGAGGAGGCCAGATTAGAGACAACCCCAACAAACTCTCCAGCCTGAAAACTATTTGTTTAGCTACTAGAAATACCTGACTCTGTTGAGACACTGGGGCAAAGGGATTCAGAATTGCTGAGAATTAGTGTCCAAATCCCTCTGGGTGAATGTAAGCCAGCCAGCAAGCTGAAGATGACCAACAAGTGTTCTATCAAACACAGTTGAGAAAAGTTTTAGGAGCATCACTGCACATTTATGAGAGGCATACATACACATCCATTCCCCCCCCCAAATCCATGTGTTTGACTGAATAAAGCAAGGCCTTACTTTCTGGCAGACATCCATGTGTTTCTTGAGTCCCACAATAGTTTTCCTGGTTATAACACTGCAGGTTGGACAGCAAACTTCCCCCTTCTCACTGATCTCCCGCTGCCACTGGTCCTCGGGGTTTGCTGGTGAGGGAGAGAAGAGAGGTGTTACATCCAGCCTGCCTCGGCTGCTTGATTTGATAAGTTGAAAAGCAGTGAAGTGGGAAAGTTCCTGATATTAAAAAAAGAGATAGGCTCTCCCAGGCAAAGCCAAAACAGGTCATGAACCATGCAGCTCTCCCTGTCCCACTCTCCTGCAGCTGCCCAAGTAAACTGGGTCACTGGGTCAATTCTATGTGGAGTTACCAGACCTGATAACCTGGGGTAAGACCCAGGTCTTTTCCAACCACTTTGGTATCCTGCACACTGGGAGTTATAAAAAGATGATGATGCCCCCAGCCACCTGATCCCGCCCTGCTTGGAATAACTTCCCCCTGCCAAATGAAACAATTAGTGGGAGTGAAACAAAGGTGAGCGTCTCAGCTCCATCCGGACGTGTGCCTGGAAAGCCTCCCTGGCAATCCTCTTCCCGACAGACACGGAGGAAGCTGGGGAACTGCTGGCTTCCAGGCATCTGTTTATTTGAATGGCTGTGACTGGCCTTTAAAAAACCCAAAATAAGAGATATGTGGGGCCAAAAGCAGCTCCCAGGCCCAGAGTTCACGCCGTGTTCTCAGCAGAGCAGCGCTGGCTGAATAAAATCCACCAAGTCTGTTTATTTGGATGCTTTTGCATGGCTGTGAGATCAGAGAGTCGTTTATTTGAATTTGAAAGCAGTGCAAGGCACTGCAGCTGTGTTTATCTTGCACATCCTGCGTTCCTCCTGCTGTCAGATCTCTCAGGGAAAGCAAGCAACCTGTGCTGGGTGTAGGCTGCACCTCGAGGCTCAGGGAAAGCGTAATTATGCCCAGAGATATGCACTGGTGTCATTCATGGGAATGATGTTAGAAAAATGCCATCATCACATGGGTCACATGCTGACTCACAGTGAAGCCAGGTGGAACTTGGCTCTCAACTCCCAGCACTTTCATCACATTGACCTGGCAGTGAACTGAAAGTAAGGTTTCCCTCAGGATGTCAGTTGTGGCGACACCAAGATTTTAGCAGCAGTGGCTGTTTCCACATCTGTGTTACATCTCAAAAGGGCAGGAGCTGTGTGCTCCTACCTCTGACTTTCTGCTGCTTCTCTTGACAAACCTGCCAGAAAACTCCCCCAGCAAACAACCTGCTGGGCCAAGAGGGTGTGGGGACCACGAGCTGCAGGTGAAGGTGGGGATGGAGGCATGAAGGTAGGGACCATTCAGGCTTGGGGTAATGCACAGAAAAGCAGCTACACTGCACACAGAGCTGCTGCCTGTGCTTTGCCCCCACCAGCCTCACCTGCTGGTGGATGCACAGGCGCTTCCTTCTTCACACCAACTCCTGGAGGTTTCTTTTTCAGCTCCTCCATGTTGGCATTTCCCTCCAGCTTCTTGGCTCGATGAGCTTTTGCTTTGTCCTCTGCTTTGACAAGACCTGTAAAGAAAGAGGATTTTTATTCACTACTTGTTTTAATTGCCTTCAGAGCAATTCACATTTAACAGGTAAAAAAATCTCTCCCTTTAAGCCAGGGACACTGAGCTGGCTGCATGTCTGCCAAGGCTGCACATGGAGGCTCAGGTCCATAATTATGACAAGCAATATTCTAACAGCTTGTGGTGTTTTACAAACAGCATCATTTTCCCCAACACAAGTTTATGAACTATGGAAGCTCCATGGCAAAGTGAGGTAGGATGCCTCCAGCCAGGCAGACAGGCTGGGGAGAAGGGAATAGGGTGTTTTGCAAGAAACTGAAAGAGGCAGGCTAAAATATGTGCTTGCATCCTCCCAATCACTCCCCTGAATCCCCAAATCCATGTGCAGCTCAGCCCTGTGCCTGAGTTTCCACAGAAGGTGCTGGTGGCAATGAGGTGACTACCAAGGTCAGATCCACATTCCCCTAAACCTGGGGGCTGTGACTCTTGCAAACCCAGAGTCTGAATGGAGACAGCACCCCATGACGTGCTGGGGCAGTGACTGCCACATGGAGCTTGGGGAGCTTAGGCAAACCCCTGCCCCATCTTCACCTTCCATCTGAGGCACTGGGTCATGGGGACACCTTGTTCTCCAGGAACTCACAGCAGATGGTTCAGTCTCCAGCAGCGCCTCTATGGGGAGGATAAGGGAAACAAGCCCAGACTTCCCAGGAGCCAGAGGAAAGGAAATCACAGAGACCACATCCAGCCTGCTTGTCAGTGTTCAATTCCTTCAAAGCCATTAGTGCCTCTCCCCCGAGTGCCTCGTACTGGAAGGTGCTGCCTCCTGCAGTGCCTGGAAATCTGCTTCCTATTTCTCTGGCTGAACGTATCTCATAGTCAGCCTGAATCCAGTTGCTCTCATTCCAGGGATGCTCCAGGATTTCCCCCTCCTTCCCAAGCCCATTTGGGTGTATTTATGGAGCATGACCAAAGTCCCACTTGCTCTTGCTTTATCAGGCTGCAGCAGCCAATTCCTGGGCCTCCTCTCAGCAAACATCCCGGTAACATGTCTCCTCTCCCTTGGATTCATTCTCCTGCACGTGGGCGACCAGCCCAGGAGATGGAGGCTGAGGGATGGGTGCGTCACGAGCCTCTCTACGCAGCAGAGTTCCCGACGCCGCTGGAAGCGCTGCGACATGCAGCATGGTGGGATGCTGATGAGATGATGTTTCTCAGATCTCACTGGTGTCAGCAGCTTGTTACTCTTGTGTTACAGATGAACATACCCAGATCCTTTCCTCTGTCCCCTCATTTCCCAGTGCCAGGCTCCAGAGCAGAGCAGACAGGGTTAATCAGTCCCAGCTCTGCTGCTGCTTTTCACTCCCTTTATGGCTCTCCCATGGTAAAAGGTGCCAGCTCCTCCAGTGTGAGATCCTTGGGCTTTGTCTGGCTCCACCACAAGGAGCTCTTCCCTTGGGGAAGGGACTTCCCTGCAATGTCCCAGGGAGAAGGTACAACCTACAGCTGCCCAGAGCTGTCCTGTATTACCTTTCAGTCCAAATGTCCCCGAGATGGATGGCTGCTCCCCCGTAAACTTCTTAGGAGTTTTCTGTTTCCTTCCTGACTCAAAAGAGAGAAACAGAGAGAGAGATTTGGTCAAATAACTGTACTGCCAGGGGGATTCATCAGTCCTGGGGCATGGGGTGGGCACACACTCCATGTTAGGAGTGGGTCAAAGGCTGTCAAATGAAGCACCCACCCACTAAACACCAACAGACTGCTGCTTCCCACTCCACAAAAGCAGGATAAATCTGTTATTCAGGATTAATCCAATGAGTGAAAGTGGTGGCTCTGTCTAGTGCAAAAGCTAAGCAGCTCCCACATGTGGCTATGTGGCTGTGGTGGTTTGCTTTGGTGTTGCAAGCAGTGGAAACTGTGGTGGGGACAACCACTGCCCTACACCAGCTCAGCAGTGGCCATGGACAGACAGAGACTCCTCACCCTGCCCCAATCCTCCAGGAAGATGAGTTTGCCAGAACCATCCTGGTTTAACCTCACACACTCAGAGAGGACAGACAGGCTGACACGGCAGCTTGCTGTGCTGCCAGGAATTCAACCCATTTCCAATCCTATCATAGGATTGTTAAGGTTGGAAAGATCTCTAAGATCATTGAATCCAACCATCACATAGGTCCTTTAGAAATATTTCCACCACAGCTACAACTGTGGAGTTTAAACTCCCACTGAAGCTGCAAGAAACTGGAGAGCAGGGCAAGTTATCAAGGTCTGGAAACAAGGCTTGGCCATCCCTTGGATTCAGAGACACTCTCAGCAGTGTTGGCTGCAGCAGATCCCCTTCCCATGGGACACCTTCTGAACCAGCGTAGCCCTGGGCTCTAATCTTACTGTGCTTCATCCTCTCGGGGTCTTCCTCCTGCAGTGAGGCCTGGCTGCCCCGCTGCTGCCCGACGTCCTTGCCACTGGAGGATTTGGCTGGGGGGGTGGCAGCTGCCATGGCCTCAGCTGCTGCAATCTGGAACTCCTTGCTCTCCCGGCTCTCCGCCAGGCACTCGCCGTTCTCTGTGTGCTCCTGGGCCACGGCTTTTTCCGTCTTTGCCTGTTTGGGATGGATGGTGGGGCAAGCTGAACTCTCAGCAGGTCTAGGGCAAAGCACAGAGGGCTTGTTTAAAGAGGGCTTGTTAGACAAGTGTCCTGACACCTCTCCCCCCTCGCCAGCCCAGGTTGTAGGAATGGAGGCAGGCATGTTCCCCTTCTCCCAGCCATCCCCGTGCCACTGCCATGCAGCTGAGCCACAGCCTGGTACCTTTTCTTTCCACTGCTCTTCCCAATGGCCTTGGGCACTTTGTTTTCTGCTTTGCTGGTTGGCACTGGCCGGTCCAAGTGATTCCAGAGCCGATGCTTTTCCAGCTGGGTTTTGGAGGTGAAGGCAGCTTCGCAGTACGAGCATGAGTACGTCAGCTTCTCTGAGATTGCACCCTGAGTGAAGCAGGGAGAGGCAGGTGAGCACAGATGTTAGATCACAAAAGTGAGGCTTTTTCTGACACAGGCATGAATATAAATCATGTGCAATACCCTTCTGCCCTTCCAAACGATTACCCAAAGTCCATGATTCCCCTGGGCCCAACCTCACACTGAGCTGCAGAGATCTCAGTCCCTCTCACACACACACCTCACAAACTGCTCCTGGCCCACCTTTGCTCATTTTAACCTCATGTTTTTCCTGGTGTTTAAGGCATGAGAGCAGCTTTACCCTGCAGATGTTAATGAAAGAGCCAGCCACTGGAAAGGACAGACAGTTCTCCAGTCTCCTTACCCCTTGGCAGCGCTGATAGTGGTACTTCAAGCCATAAATGCTGGGGAACTCCAGCCAGCAGCCTGAATTGGGACATTTCACCCTAGAGTGGGCTTTGAATTCGTCCTTCCACTGGTTCATCAGGGGGAGCTGGGGACAGGAGAAACAAGAGATAGCTGAGTGAAGAGCACCCTGTGCCTGGGTGTGTGCTGATGCATCCCAAGGGAGCTGGGAGGACACATGGGACCTCTGATCATTCCCATCCATCCCTTCCACCACACAGTCATGAAGTGGACCCCAGGTGTGTGTTTCAGTGTATCTGTGCTCACTCCAGTGAGAGCTGCTGGGACAGATGCTGCAGACTCCACAGGCTAATGATTGCTGCTGAGGCTTTACCTGCTATGCTTCCCAGAGCACACACACACTCCCTACCACGCTGGGGAATAAATCAGGCCTGAAGTCACCTGGCTGATTTAATCACCCCACATTTCATCTAGTCCGTAAATCACCCCATGCCCCTGCTCTCATGACAAACTGCTCCATGTGTTGTCCATGCTACCAGGCAGGAATTAAACTGCACAACTCTGCAGGGAATAAATCACCCCCTTGCCATTGCTGCTGGCTCATTAGCCAAGTCTGACACGGCTGTGACAGGATCCAGTCATCCGGACATGGCCCTGGGAAAGCGAGGCTGGAAAGGGGTACAGTTCCTTAACCACAGTTTTGGAAAGTAATGGATGCCTGCATGTAGGGGTTGAGGGACCAAGATCTTGCTCAGCCCAAGGTAATGCTGCTCCTAAGATTAAATCACAGGGAAGGAAGGTTTAACAGTGGAATAGGGCTGGCTGGAGTGTACAGTGCAGGGCACATCAGATGGAGTGAAGCAGGGAGTGCTCAGAGACTGGAATGTGTGAGGTCTTACAGGGATGTCTTTCAGCGCCTGGTTCTCAGCCTTGGGTCTTCCTTTCTTCCTGCCTTCAGTTTTGTCACTGGTTGCATTTCCTGCAAACAGACACAGCACAATCACCAGCCGTGCCAGAGGAGCCGCTGTCCCAGTAATTCTGCTGCCCAGCCCCAGCTCCCTGCTGTCTGCCTTGTGCCCTCAGCTCTAGGCTGGCCATTCTCTGTCCTAGCAAGGATGGAGATGCCCCTCTGGAAGGCAATGCCAGTTCCTCTGCAAATGAGGTGCTGATAAGACGTGACACAGGGAAAAACAGTCTCCTGAACACAGGCGTGTTCATATTGTGGACAGCTGGAGTTCATTCCCTTTAGCAATAACTTATCCTCCTCTGTTTGCAATTATGGCTTTAATCCCCTCAAGGTAACAGTGGCATCTGGGAAACATTTAGGGCACACGCACTTCCCCACAAAGCCACTGATTTTGGAAGCCCCATCTGAGCTGCATCCCTGGGGTCCAACCCTCTCCAGGGCTGCAGGCACTTCTCAGCATCCAGAGCTGCCCTTACCAAGGTAAAGGCAGTGGGATCTTCTCTCATAGAGGGGATCTGCCCAGCATAAACAGACAGGAGGAAAAATCTCCTTGGGCCTGGAGATTCCTGGATAGAGAAATCAGCCATCCATCAGCCTGACAGCCCTCAGTGTGAGGGTCCCCTGGGGCTTGTACGCCAGCAAGCCTCCATCCCGGGGGCTGCGACACGGGAGGCAGCAGATGGCCTGAACTCATTTAAGCCTTTCCATCCTTTGATGTAACACTTAGCTACCAACACGATAAATGGGCGGCGAGACACCCATCTCGTTAAGCCAGACACACGCCTCTCTGAAGGGAGAGACCATCTCCATCCCTCCCCTCCTGCTCCCAGCAACCAGCTCTCAGAGCTGGGGCTGTTTGGCCAGCACAGCCCTCACTGGTGAGTCAAAGTGAGGAGCAGACACATCGAGACCCAGGCCACTTGTTTTGGCAGCCACCCCCCAACTCCTGCCTCTGGGCTGATCCTCTCTCCCCCATCCACCTCCACTGAAAGGACAAATCAGCTCCTTACCCAGCTTGGGCAGCTCTGCCGGTGGGTTTATCCTTGTTTCTGTCCTGCTTTCTTTGCTGGCAGTGGGTTTGTTAGACCCTGCAGCTTTCCTTCCACCTTTACAGGTATAGGAATCCGCCATCTCTGAAAGAAGCAGGGGAGGCGTTAAAATTCACTCCTCGGAGCTGGGAACAACACATGGTGAAAGTAAGGAGCTGCTGGGGAGGGAGGGAGGGAAATGAGAAAACCATCACACAGCTTCAAGATTCCCACAAAGAGAAGAAACGGGACGTGCTTCCGAGTATTTGTTCTACAGTTGAGGAACGCCACAGACATGGCTGGAAAGCTGCTTTCATTACAGCCTGGCTTCCCCTTCACATACAATAGCAAAGACTTTATTAAAAATTATGGGCTGACTTTGCCCAGAGAAGTATTGAATAAATGCCTTTTCCTCTTCGTTTATTTCTCCGCTTTCATTTAAGACACCAAAAGCAAAAAAAAAAAAAAAAAGTGAGTTTTAATGAACAGATGTAATGATAAATTTCCAATTTTCCTTATTAATGGGAAACTGTTATAAACTGAGAATTGTTAATGTTATCTGAATTTTCTGTATTAATAATTCAATTTGGCTTCTCTATAAATAATGAATGTCAGGAATTATTGCACAAGGCCCACTCTCACTCCTGATGGAAGTGGGCAGTAGGACACCCCTCCATTCAGCAGTGCCAAGAGGAAGCCCACGGCATGACTGGCTCTGCCTCCGGCTTCAAGTTCCTTCTTCCCCTCCTGGCAGCACAAGCAAAGGCACATCTGAGGATGGGGGCTGCTCTGGGAGATGGATATGGAGATCCATATATGGATTTTGGGAAAAGAAGTCCTCCATGCCTCCACAATTGAGAGCATCAGGCCTTTGGGAAGAGATTCCTTGGACCACCACGACCTTGATACCTTGGCTGGGACGGGATGCTGATGCTCACCCATGTGTTTTTTAAAACGCGGATTTGACTCATCACCTGCAATTCCTCCCACATGTTTAGCATCGTTTAACTTGAAGGAGCTGATTCCCAAAAGCATCCACACTCATCCTGTCTGTCCTCAAGCCCAGAGGATGGGGGAGCATCTGTGTGGCCAGATTGCCAGCCACACCACCAATGCAGGACACGAGGGTCCAGCAGTTCTTTCTGAGGTGTCCCCAGGGACTTTCCATGTAGGATCAGGGACTTTCCATGTGGGATGCAGCCCACATGCTCCAAGAGCTGGCAAAAGCTTCCAGCATGTGCTTGGCTGGTGACACATATGTGGTTGTTTGCATGGGCACAAAGGTTAATCGGATCAAGTGAGAAATTCCAGCTTGGCAACTGGGTCTGTGGCATTTGGTGCTGAACATGGGGATCGCTGATTCAACTAATTTGGGCTCTTTTGGTGGGAGAGCTGGGTAGGAGTTTGTAGCCTGCCTGACAGCAGCTCCTTTCTGGAGCAGGCACAGAGAGGGGTCCCTGTGGTTCCTTCCCAAATTGCTGCTCCACTCCCACCAGCGTGGGCACTGCTACTGTCCCCAGTCCTCCAGGGACAAAAGTGCCAGTCCCCCTCCTTCCCATGCTGCGTCCTGGCACCTCTGAGCAACCCTCACTCAAGCTGCTCAAAGGAAAAAGGGGAAAAGGCAGACTCACCAAAAACCAGCGAAGTGAAAGTTGAAGACAAGATTTCTGTGTTTACAGTGGGGTGAAATCTGAGGGGAAATCCACACAACTGACACCTCTATCCAGCCAGGCTTAATGCCAAAATGCCAGGGGGGATGGAGCACAGAACCTCCTTGCCTGCCTCGCTGGCCAGCTTGAGGTGACACACAAAGAGTGACAGCCAGGGCAGACCCTGTTGACATCTCTGGTGCTCTCCTCCTGCACCTCATGACACTGCACACCATTGAGCATCCCCCCAACTCTCCCTTCCCAAAACATCCAAAGTGCCCAGCTCAGCCCCGCTCCAGCAGCTGGACACCTCTCATCCCCCTGAACACATCTGTCCCCTCAAAGGAATCCTCTCTGCCCAGCTTAAGAGGTTCTGAATCTTCTGTTTTTCCACACCAAATACTCCTTTGCATTTTTCCCATTATTTTTTAACCAAATGAAAAATAAAAATCTCATAAACCTGTCAGCAAGAGCCAAAATCTGCGCCCTGGCCACTGAAACAACCCCAGGGATCACAGAGGAATTGTCCTGGAGATACAGAGCAAAAATCAGCCCATTGTGGGGTTTTTTGGTAATGTTCAAACTTCTCACTCATTTTTGAGTAACACATGCTGAAAATAGGCAACAGCCTGTGCTGTTCCACACTTTCCTTAAGGTTTTGTTGAAAACTCTTTTGCAACTGGTAATGGGAAGAGAAGGTATCCACAGGTTCCAGCCATGAGGCAGGGGTGGGACGTGGGGTGGGAAGGCTGGGCCGAGTAGCATCTTATGAGGTCTCCAGCTCTTTCCAGGTAACTTTTTAGAACTTTGTGGCAACATTTTTGAAACATCTCACTGCAGCTCCAGGGACAAAAGCTCCTGTGAACGCAGGCACCAAAATGTGATGAGTGAAAGCGAAGCTGGCACTGCTGGGAACAAAGGTAAGGAGGAAACCCATGGCTGCCGGAAGGGGAAAGTGACATTTGGGAACGAAAGGCACTGTTCCCAAGCCACTGGCAACCCTGTGTGGCTGGAAATTTGGCACAGAATGGGAAAGGGGAAATAATTCCATGCAGAAATGGCTGTTCATTAATTTGGATCAGACCTGAAGGAGCATGTACATAGCCAGGGATGGCTGCGACCCTCTCACAACATCCTTACCAGGGGAAAGTCACCTGCAGACCATGACCCCAGGTTCTCCTGCCAGGATTCCCACCTCAGTCCCATCCCTACAGATGGGCTTTGCTGCACGACAACTGCCTGGTCACCCGTCAGTCTGTTCCACCTATCATCAATAATCTACCAACAGCTCCAGAAGTACGAACACCAAAAGCCAAGGGAGCTGCCTGTCCCAGGACAAGCCGTGTGCCAGCACAGATGCAATGAGACCAGCACAGATGATGGATGCCAAAGGGCACTGCCATCCCTGTCGCTGTCAGAGGAGCTGCGCTCCCTCCCAAGAACTCCTGGCAGAACCGGAGATGCTGGGAAAAACTTGCAGGGAATAAAGACAAGGCAGCGGAGGGAGAGGCTTCCTTTTGATGAATCGCCCTCGCTGGAGGTTTCCTCGGGAGGGAAGCACGTGGCGGGTGAAGCCCTGCGAGCCGCCGCCTCCCTGGGCACAGCTGGTGGCCGGGCAGCCCCGGAGGGACAGAGCGCATCCCGCCGCTATCACCCAAACCGAGTGACACCCACCGAGGCCATCCAGGAGGGAGAACCTCACCCGAGGCACGCACGCACCGCTCCTGCCGCACATGGCTCTGGCCAGGCGCAGACGAGGCTTTTGAGGGCGTAAAGTTTCTGTTCGAGGCGCGTTATCCCTTCCCTCCCCTCTCCGTCCCCGGGCACTGACATGAAGGTAAAAGCGCCCGCACATGCCTGGCAGACAATGAGTCCGCACCGAGCCGCGGGGACTGGGG
>NW_005054337.1:1834114-1834687 GCF_000277835.1 Geospiza fortis | reverse complement strand
AGGATGCCGAGCTGCCCTCCGCACCTCCAGGCTGTTTGGCCTCTGTCACACCCGCCGGGGTGCGGGCAGCGTGTCCTGCCCGCCGTCCTGCCCTGCCCTCCAGGGTGCAGGCGCTGAGTGTCCTGCCGGTCATCTTCCCCTGCGGTCCTGCCCTCCAGGTCGTGGGCAGGACGCCTTTCCCTTTACCCTATTCTCCAAGATGCAGACAGGATGACCTGCCTGTCGTTCTGTCCGGCAAGGTGCCCTGCCCGTTATCCTTTCCTCCCGGGTGTCCTGCCCATCATCCTACCTCCCAAGGATGTCCTGTATGTCACTGTTCTCTCCAGGGTGTCCTGTTCATCATCCTGCCTGCAAAGGTGCGGGTAGGATGCCCTCCCCATCCATCAATACATCTAAATCCAGGGTGCTCCAGGGCCCCTTGTAAAGCCACCCCAGCCCCTGGGAATGATGCTGAGTGCAAGCCTGTTGCAATGTCCATGGGGCACTTTCCCAGCTCCCAGGCTTGGGATGTCACCCCTGCAGAGCCGGTACCTGGGGAGCGGCTGCAGGGCACAGCCAGCCTTGGTTACCGGC
>NW_005054337.1:1829836-1834102 GCF_000277835.1 Geospiza fortis | reverse complement strand
AGGAATGCATAGCCACACCAGGATCCAGCAGTAGCCCAGAAATTAGGGAAAACCACATTAATTTTGCCAGGTGAAGGCAGAACCCAGAGCAACCATTGCTGTCAGGGCCACTCCGCCTGCCATTACCAGTGCATGATCCTGCGGTGCTGCCGGGAGCTGGGAGGCCCTGTGGCACAGTTGTGCAAAAAAAAAAGCCCAACCCAAGCCCGGAGTTTCCCCGCGGTTTTCCCCTCTTTGTCTCCATTGCGGGGAAAAGAGCTTAATTAACGTCTGCAGAGAGCAGGGAAAGCTCGGTGTAATTGCTAGGTATGATTATCGGTGGAGCGGAGGGTGCTCAGCAGGGTGGGAGGGACAGGCACAGCCCACCTTCTTTGTATAAAATGAGGCATATCCGAGGCGGGCCCGCTTCCCAGGCAGGGAGCTGCCTCCCAGGAGAGCTGGGGTGGCTGTCGGGCAGCTCCACGTGCTCTCTGAGACCAGGCAGTGCCTTCAGCACCTTCGAGGTCCCCTCCTTGCTGTAAATGGTGCCCATCGCTCGTCCTGGCAGCTGTTCCACATGTGCAAAGGTGCCACCGTGTCCATTTTCTGCAGCCACAAAGGACAGATTTGCATCTCCAGGAAGGGGATGAGGGTGAGGGGAGATAGGGGAGTGTGGCCACGCTGGGTTAGACAGGGGCAGGGAGAGCGGGCAGCTAAAGGCTGGGTGAGGAACAAACCCCTGAAATTATGCAATATAAAGGCACCCACTGTTGTTATTTTCAGACTTTACTGAGCAGAGCGGGCCAAGGGATGGACTTGAAAAGAGCAGCAAATGTTAAGCAGATGCTGAGGAATGCTTTGTTTCACAGGCAGAGCTGTGCTGGGAGAGGCAGGAGGAGGAGGAAGAGCAACAGGGGCAGTGGTGCTGCCATCCCCATGTGCTCACAGGAAACCAGCACATCTCCTCTTGCACCATGGCTTTGTTGCAGAGGTGGGTTGTGGATGGGAGCTCATCCTTGCAAACCAGCACGATGCTGTGGAGGGGGCCACGCGGTGATTCCCCAATGCCCTGACCCCCTGGTCACTGCTCCCACTGTCCCCACTGTTCCCACCACTCGAGGCAGGAGGAGGCCAAGGAGCAGCACTCAGGCACACACTGCAGCTGTAGATGCTGGAGAAGGTGTTTGGCAGCAGGGATGAAGCAGTCCAAGCCATTGAGCATGTAAATTAAATTGATACGGACCCCAGGAAAAGGTGATGAGGGAAAAAACAATTACATAGCCTGAATCAGCGAGGTGCTGCCACCCTCCATGCAGTCCTGACATTGCTTCTCCAGCCTCTCATGCTGGTGCTGAGCAGATCTCCCTGGAGCTGCCCTGTGCCTGCCAGGATGCAGCCAGCACAGTGACCTCCACCCCAACCCAGCAGCAATTTGGGTATCCCCGACAAGGGTCAGTTCTGGCTTGTATCCTACCTTGCCAAGAGTTTAAAGCTCCACAAATGTGAAAACCACTCTTTAAGGAAAGGCAGGAAATAATCTGGTTTTCTGGATGCAGATCCTCTTGGGATGTTGGGATCTGGAGCTGGGACAATGCCCCTTGCCTAGAACGAGCCTGGCTGATAAGGCATTTACACTTTAAAAAGTAATAAAACCACATCTTAGAATCACAATTAGACACCTTCCACTACACCAGGCTGCTCCAAGCCCTGTCCAGTCTGGCCTTGAACACTTCCAGGAATGGGGCAGCCTGTGCCAGTGTCTGATGCATGGGCTGCAGCAGCACCCTTCAGACCCTTAAGTCTGTTAGAATGAAATGTGTGCTGGGTCTGCAGAGCCTCTTCCACATGTCGCTGCTCTGGAGACATCCCAGAAACTCCTACTAATGGATGTGCACGTGGGGCTGTGCAGGGCCAGCATCTCCACTGGTGGGATGGTGAGATGCTTGATGGGACTGGGAGCACTGGGAGCACTGGGAGCCCATGTCTACTGAGCCCTGTGCACCATGCATAGAGACAGGTGAGGGAAAGGGCATGACTGATGCCCAGACCCAGGATGGGAGACTCTGCATTCCCTGTCTCCCAAGGCTTTATCCTGGGATAAAGGATCCCAGCCGGCTGCTGCATCCCCTTTATCCTTGGAGTGGCAGGGGGACAAAGCCCCTTGGAGCAGCCACATGCTCACACATCCACGGGACAGGCTGTGCAGAGGCTGAAAGAGAGGGATTCCCGAACAAAGAGGGATTTGCAGCTGGTTTGTGCTGCAGCATCCGGGGCAGCCCCAGCCTCCTCCCGCTCGCTGCTCCGCAGCCCGGGCCGCTGATTGGAAACCCGAGCCTGCCATCACTCCCACAGCCAGGAATTATGCTGATGGATTTTTTATTATTTTTTTCCCCCTCCCTGTGCTTGAATGCACTCAGAAAATATAAGCAAAAGGGGAAAAAAAAAAAAAAGAAGAGAGAGAGAAAATCCAAACAGATTCAATTTTAGATATGGCGACAAAGCAAAATGGTTGCAGTGCAAAGAGGGAAGGCTAAGGGGAATAAAGCTCCTGCCTCAAGGAGGAGCTGGAGCTGTAAAGCTCCCAGCAGCCCTCAGGCTGCTGTTTATGATTTACAGGAGCCCTGTAAATGGGAGGCATGTCCCATGGGAACCCATCAGCCCCATAGAGGCAGTGGAAGCTGTGGGGATGCAGCTGGTGATGAAGTTATGTGGCTTCATCAAATCTTTCCTAGTTTTCTAAAATGCCTCCTCTGATGGGAAGTGAAGAGGCTAATTTTCTGTGGGGGGTGTGAAGGATTTTCCTGGAGGCCCCAGTAACAGCCTGTGCAAATGTGCTGCTTGGGAATGGTGTGCCAAAACCAAACCCCAAACTTGCCTTTCCAAAAAAGGCCCAAGTGGAATGCTGTGGATGTTCAACCTGGCTTTGCAGCAAATCTACTGCATCCAGGCTGGGGAACAGCCCTGGTCAGCCCAAATAATACTTGTTTTGGATCAATTCTTTATCTCAGTCCTGTTGCCTTCCCTGGGCTGCCCGACTCCCACCACTTGCTGCCTTCCCTCTGGTGGCTTCCACCTGTGGATGCTGCCTCCCCCTTACTCCAGTCTTTCCAAGAGGTCCCATGTGCCACCAACCCTGCTCCTGGCACTGCTGCAAACCTGGGACCCACCTGGTGGAAGCAGCAGGACTGTAGCTGCACCTGCACCCACCCCTCTCCATCCTTGTCCCAGTGAAAGCTCCACAGCCATACCCACACCCACTTCTCTCCCTCTTTCCTGCCTCTGTGCCATGCCCACAGTCCCTGGGAGTGTTTCTGGCTCTGGGGAAGCAGAGCATTCAGAGGGCATCCAGCAGCTGAGAATGAGGACCAAAAATGAAGGAAGTAATACAGGGGAACAAAATGAAATGAAGCAATTATCCCTGCTCTGATACTTTCTAATTAAGGAAAGTGTCACCCTTATTAAGAGGCCATTAATTCATTGTCATAAGTCACCACCAGTGCAAGTACCAAAATCGTGCCTGGGCCATGGGGAGTGAGCAGCTTCCCCTCCTCCTTGCACCGCAGGCTCCAACCCTGAGAGAGAGCTGCTGCTTGAGGCTGCTCACGGATTCCTGCAGGAAATGCCCTGTCCCACACCCTGGGCTGTGCTTTGGTGTGCTCTGCCACGATGCTCAGCCTATCCCAAACAGGGATGAGCCCATCCATCTCCACCTGCATCCCTGGGACTGCACGCTCTGCCCTGTGGGCTCCAAATGGATTTGTGCAAAGCATGTGCTGAGTTCTCAGCAGAGACCAACTCTTGGCTGCTCTGAGGGACCAAGCCACCAAAGAGCTGCCCAAATGTCTCCAGCCCTGCCAAGCCAGCATTTCCTCCTGCATCGCCTCCCATTAACAGCCAGCTCTGTCTTGGCAGCCTCTCATTACGCATTCTGCATGGAGGGCCCCACATCAGCTTAATTAACAAGGTAAGAAAAACGGGACCTTTGAGGAAATCTTAATTATATTATCCATCTCACCCTGAGTGGCACCTGATCCATCCCAACACTGTTTTCAAGTTCATTAGCAATAAATCAAGATTGATTAGTCCTGGATGTGCAGCAAGAACATACAGGAGCAAAAGACTTCTGCTGCCATTGCTGCAGGACTCCGTGTGTGTGTTCCCAAGCCCTGTTGTGTCCTCCAGCACCAGGCAATGGGATGGGAGCAGGGCTATGGGATGAGGCAGAGGGAGCTGTGCCAGAGCTGGGATGTGGCTGTTGGAGCATCCCAGGGGTGGCTGTTTCACTGT
>NW_005054337.1:1821062-1829784 GCF_000277835.1 Geospiza fortis | reverse complement strand
TGCCACACGCTGGCACCTCCCTCTTCCCTGGGATGCTCTGACTTGGGGCAGCATCCAGGCAGCCCTTCCAGGGATGAGGCAGCCACAGCTACTCTGGGCAGCCTGTGCCAGTGCCTCACCACTCTCACAGGGAAGAATTTCTTCCTAATATCCAACCTTACCCTATCTTCTGCTGGTTTAAAGCCATTCCCCCTTGTCCTGTCACTTCATGCTCTTGTTCAAAGTCACCCAGCTCCTTTAGGCACTGAAAGGGGCTCTAAGATCTCACCAGAACCTTCTCTTTCCCAGGCTTATCAACCCCAGAGTCTCAGCCTGTCTTCATTGCAGCAGTGCTCCAGCCCTTGGAGCACCTTTGGGTTCATACTCTGGACTCACTCCAGCAGCTCCCCAACCTTCTGATGTCAGAATCCCCATAACTTGAGGTAGTGCTGTAGGTGGGGTCCCTCCTGAGCAGAGAAGGGAAGGACAAACCCCCCCTCCCTGCTGCCATGGTGCTGGGGATGCAGCCCAGGGCAGGGTTGGCTTACTGGGCTGCCAGCACTTGTTGCTCATGTCAAACTTCCCCAATGCCTTGGGGTGGTTTGTAATCCTCCTGCGCACTGGTGGGATGACAGGGTCCTAATCAGATGGAGCCTGCAAACCACTGGGGACAGGCATTCCTATTTGAATGAGCTGCACCTCAGCAGAGCCAGGGGCAGGCACTGCCACCCCTGTGCCCAGCACTCCGTGTCCTCCCACCCCACTCAGCCAGGGAGAGCACAGGCTGGGAATTCCAGCACCCACTGTGAATTTCAGGGTTGGAGGGATGGGGAGCATTCCCTGCATCAGAGCCACAATCAGCCGTGCTTCAGAGCTGGAGGTGTTTACATCATCAAGCTCAGTAATTACTCAGACAAATTTGCATGCATTTTCTATGGGCATTTCTGCTGGCTTTTTTATTTTCTGCTTGAAAACCTTGCTGGAATCTGCAAACTGCCTCTGCCACTGGGAGGGAGTTGCTGGATTGTTCCTTTCTAAGAAGGTGCTGAACAGAACTCCTGATGCTGGTGACACATTGGCCCTCTTATTCCAAAGATTTTCCACCAAATAAAATGGCAAAAAAAATTATCAGAGCCAGGAGTTGTGTGGCCATTGCCTGCCCCTGTGCCCCGGTGCTGCTGCCTGTATCCTCCTGCCTGCTGCAGGGGACTGACTGATGCTTGCTGGTGTTTTCTGTTTACTTTAATTGTTGTCTGGTTTTAATATTGCATGAATTTATTCATCTGTGTTTCATTGTCGGCCCTGTTTGTTTTGGGGCAGTGCCTGGAATATCACTGGCAGATAAGTGCTGGACAAATAGAAGGTATTTTTCTTGCTCGGCCAGAGATGAGGAGTGACCAAGCTGTGCCTCAGTCTGAGAGGATCCTGAGCAGCATCTGCCTCCAGTTCCCAGGGTCCTGGTGCAGTACTCACCACCCCAAATTCTCACCCATGAGGAGGACTGTCCTTCCTTTGATCCACCATGCAGATGCATTTTGCTGTATGCCCACAGCTACCAAAGTCAAAACCCTGTCAGGGCTGTCCTGGATGCATCCCTGCTGCCTTGGGCAGAGTCCTGGGTACCCCTTGGACAAGCCATGGGCATTAGGTGGCACCAGACACTGCCAGAGCAGTAGCTCAGAGCCAGCCTGCCCAGATGCTCTGCTCTCACCATCACCACCCTCATCAGAACAAAGACACAGAGCAGGGGACTGGGGGCAGGACAGCATCCTCCTGCCGGTCCTGGGAATATTTTTTCACACTGCTCTTCCACCTCATCCTGTGCTGGTGGGTCTCAGAAAGATACCTGAGCCCTATGGTTGGGGCTCTGGCTGAGTGCAATTGGTCAGGTTTCTGCATTCTTCTGTGCATCCTTTCTTTCATGCTGAGGAGCTAGAGAGAGCCAGAGCATCCTCAGCAGCGCAGCAAGGGGCAGCCAGGCTTTGGGGCAGGATCTGGGGAAAACCCTGCCTTTTCCAGAGGGTCCGGGGTAGCCCTAGCACTGTTCTGTGCACCCCAGCTGGATTCCAAGCCAGATCTCCACCAGCTTGCTGCATGAGCCCAGCTGGAGCCTGGAGGAGGCATTTCTCCCCGTGCAGCTCCCAGGCTCCGGAGAGAAGCTCAGCGTCTCCCTCTAACGATGCGCACACACCTGCAGTGTTCTGCTCTTTGGGCTTCTGGCCCCTCGTCACCCCGCAGCTCCCCGTGCCTCCCCACAGCTCCCACTGCCTCACCAGGACAGAAACAAACCCCACCCTGGGCAAGACGGGCTTTTTCCTGGCTTCTTTTTCCTTTTCTTTAAACGCAGTAAATTCTCCCAGCTCTGTTGTGAGTCTCTGGTGAGGTGAGAAGAGCAAATTTTGCTGCATATTAGAAAAGGTCAGTATGGAATGAGGAGGAAATGCTAATTCCTGTGTTCTGGGGTACCAGGGGCTACACAAAGCAGAGCCCTGGAGCTGCTTCCCTGCAGACAGAGCTGAGGGTCACAGACCCCTGACCCACAGGCAGAGAGGGAAGATGTTCAGCCTAGCATGGTGGGATTTAGGGCTGGAGACATCTCCTGGGAATCCCCAGGAAGGACTGGAGGGACCAAACTCACAGGGCAGATTCAGGTGTGGGAAGAGTCAGAAGAGCAGTGAGTTAAAATAACAGTCTCTAATTTATTACCAGCAGAGAAGCAGGCAGAAGGATGCCCAGCCAGGGAGCACCGTGACCTGCCTCCACATCCCAGTGCCCCAGGGGCTTAGTGGTGCTGCTGCTTTTGGACCCCCATGACCCACAGCCCTACCCTCATCACTTGAGGTGGAATGTGGGGAGGTGACAGCATCCACCCTGGCCAAAAATCCTGATTTACACATGGATTTTCCTTATCTGCCCACAAGGGCAGTCTGTAGCTCTGTATGGGAGAGTTTGGGAGATGGGGACCTAACAGCAAACACTTTCACTATAATGATGGTGAATGATCAGGAAGGTGCCTGGCTTTGGTGGCACCATCACCAACCCTTGGGCAGGAGGTCAGGACAAGAACCTGCCAATGCCTGGATGAGCAAAACTCTGCAGAGCTGGTGGGAGAATGGAGCAGAGCAGGACCAGGCATGGCAGCTGGGGAGGATCTGGCACCCAGTGTTCCCCCAGCCCCACAACCACCCAGCAGCACCCCAGCCTGCTGCCCCCAGCCCCTGCACGGGCTCCCCCTCTGCCTGCTGATGAAGGATGAGCTCTTGGCACAGCTTCCTCCAGGCCGTGCATCCTCCTGGTGCATCCAACCTGCTTTTACTTGCAGATTTTCCAGCTCTGATGACTCAGCTCCCTTTTAAACTCACCAAGTGGAGCTGGGTGCTGGGGTCTTGGCCCCGCTTTGAATTTTTTGGCTAGTTGTATCATCTTATTTGCTACCAATAACGTCACCTCCCCGGCTGCTGGAAGGCAGCCCAGTCTGATGAGGAAACCAAAGCTCCCTAAATAAGCTCCAAGGCATGGACACGAGTTGCTGGGTGCTGGGATGTTGCCCAAGTGCATAATGCTTCAGTCCTGCACATGGCTCCGAGCTGTCCTGGAATCAGTGCGTTCCCTTTCTCCACAGTGCTGAGCCTTGCCTTTTGCCATCTCCTTTTTTCCGTCTCTTTCTCTGTGAACCGTCAGGCTCAGGTGGATGGAAGTTCATCATCTGTCCCAGCAGCTGGTTTGCTGATTTTCCTCCAGCCAAGAGCTATGTCTGCTGGAAGAAACCTTCCATCCCTGCACAGGAATGTGTTCCTTTAAAAGAAAGAGAAGGAAGAAGCAGGAGAGGAGCCCTGGAGTGTCTGGGAAGCTGTCTCTTCTTATTCCAAGCGCATGGCTCAGGTCTCGTATCGGCGATGCACAGCCCATCCCAGCGGAGCTCGGTTCACAGTGTTGGTGCAATCTGCCAAACAGACCGATCAGCTAGGAGACATTTCCAAAAGAAGCTGGAACAAGGTGGGAGAGGAAGGAATAAACAGCCTGCAGGGCGGCACGTCGCAGCTCACCCACTACCATCCCCAGAGAATCTATTCCCTTCTGTTCAGAGGGCCACTGACAGATTTTGGGCTGCATGCGGCAGCCTGGCCCTGCGCATCACAACTCCCCCTGAGCTCCCTGAACGGCCCCACAACCCATCCCTGTGTGCCACAGCCCAGCTCTGGGCTGCCCCACAGGCCCTACCTTGGCTCAGCAGCTGCAGGTTCCGCACCTCCTCGCGCACCTGGAGCTGCAGGACCTGCTGCAGGAGCTCCTGGCGCTGCGCCTCCAGCGCGATCCCCATGCGCTGCAGCTTCTCCCCGTTCAGCCGCAGCAGCGCCCGGCCTGCAAACACAGAATGGCTCACTGCCACACCAGCCCAAAGAGGGGGGCATGACCCCAGGAAAGGGCGACACAAAGGAGAACCCATCAGCACGGAGGAAGGAGGACGGAGTGCTCTCTCACTGCCTGCAGTAGTGCGTGGAGGAGTAGGATGAGGGGGACACTGGCAGAGGATAGGGTTAAACTGGATGTTGGGAAGGAATTCATCCCTGTGAGGATGGCGAGGCCCTGGCACAGGGTGCCCAGAGAAGCTGTGGCTGCCCCGTCCCTGAAAGTGTCCAAGACCAGGCTGGACAAGGCTTAGAGAAACCTGTTCTAGCAGAAGCTGTCCCTGCCCATGGCAAGGGTGTGGAATGAGATGAGCTTCCAGGTCCCTTCCATTCTGGTTTGTGACCTCCCTTTCAGGGAGTGCCGGGTGGCAGCTCCTGTCCCCAGCCTCTGCCAGGTATCAGCAGCACAATCCTGTAACCCATCCCCGCAGGCAGCAGCTTTTTATTCTCTGCTCCACCTCCCAGATGAGGAGATGTTTTCTGAGCACTGGGTCCCCACACAGGGCTGCTCATCCCGGGGCAATGAATGGGGGTGCCCATCACAACGCATTAGTGCTCCAGTCCCTGCCGAGCCACTTCCCTCCAGTCTGGGGCTATTACAGGAGGGATTTTAAACCAGCTTTTGTCCTTGCTTTACAGCACACACTCACTAATGCTGCTTTTGTTGCCTGAGCAAAGGCTGGCTGTGCTTTTGCATTAGGATTTCTCATCCCCCCCAGGCAGCTCCTGCCCTCACTTCCCTGCCACCGTCCCCTGGCCCTGGCAGAGCTCAGTCTGGCCTCGCACATATTGAAGTTGGGCTGGAATGATGCTCTTACACAGAGGTCAAAGCCATTGTCCACAGGGAGAAAAGGGGAGGGAGCAGATCCTAGACATGAATCTGCTTGAAGGACTTGATTGGGAGTTGGATTTGGACCTGGACAAAGACCTTTGTAACTTGGACTCCAATTGGGCAGAGATTTTTCTCTTCTGCAAAAATTTTCAATGTTTAAAAAACTTTTAAAATACTATTATTATATTAAGCTAGGTGATGAGAAGACTCTTCCCTGTCTCATAAACCAATTTAATAATTTTAAAGAACCTCCAGCCTGTCCTGGAGCTTGTCCTCGTGGCAGATGCCTCCTGCCCAGCCTGGGTCAGTGTCACTGTGTCCCCTGCTCTCACCCTGGCTGCATCTCATGGGGAGAGGGGACAGAAATGGGGGGTATGTCCATCTTCTGAACCCCTAATGTCCAAGCAGCATGAGGTAATGGCAAATGGTCCAGAGGACACTCTGTACCTGTGATGGCGTGGTGGGAGAACGCCTCGACGTAGATGAGATAGTTGTGTGGGCAGTGCTTCTTCAGCCATTTGCACACGTCCTGCTGGGTCCACAGCACCACTGGCTTGACCAGGCTGCCCAGCGTGGGGCTGGTGTGGTAGATGCCATAGTGGTCACAGCCACGGACCTGAGGGGAGTGGGAGGGGAGAGTGTCAGTGGGATTCAACCCTGGGAGGAGGAAAACAGAAATCAGTCCATGGGGATGGGGGAGATGTTGGTTGGCTGCATAGGATTATGGTGACACTGCAGACTTCGGCTCCACACCCTCTGGAGTCTCTGGGCTCATCCTGAAATCAGAGGAACCAGTAAGGGAGGCAGGGAGAGTGGGGATGGGAGGTCGAGTTGGTTGTCCTGCCATATATGGACCCAAAAATTTAAACTTCCCAGCCCTCCTGCTGCAGACAAGAGACCCAACTCCCCTCCCCTATGTATCTCCCAGCTCAGCAGACCATTGCACAGGCTCAGGAGATGTCCTGGGGTCCTCAGGGTCTCCACCTCACTAGGCAGAGATGGGCATTTGCTGAAAGCTCTCAGTGGGGACAAAGCCAGAGAGATCCTGGAGGAGAGTAGGAATTGGTGCAAAGCCATCCCCACCAGATGCTGGTGCTGGTACAAACTCATCCCCACCAGAAGTCCCCAGGAAAGCAGCCAGCAGCCAGCTGGTGCCCTGGAGTAGGAAGGGGAGTAGGAAGGACTCTCTCTTCCTCTCAGCCCCCTTCAGCCCTGAGCTGACTAGTCACAACAAGGTCCTGCAGCCTTGCAGGTGTCCAAGGCCACCTCTCAATCCTACAGCTGTTCCTGGGGTGCTGCTATGCTCAGAGACACCCAGAATAAAGCAGGGCCACAGTGCCCAGCACCCCAGTGTGCAGCTGATGCACGACACAGGGGCACGGGAAAGGTCGGCAGCGTGTGGCCCACGGTGTGCCAACACCGACCTCTGCCTGTGAACGCTGGCTAATTAAGCATGCCTAATAGACGAGCAGGATAATTAGTGTAAGAGGGACTCCAGACATCCCGCAGTCACTGAAACTAATGAACATTCCTGAGGGATGCTGCAGAGGAGCCAGGGGAGGGCAGCTGGGCTGGGATGTGCTCCCTGCCCCGTGCCAGGCATTGCCATGGAGCATGGCCAGCCTGGTGGGGCTGCTGCCTGTGCCCAGGGGAGCCTTTGGGCTTGGAAAGGAACTGCTCCTCAAGCAGAGCTCGTTGGGAACATCCAAGCAAGAAGGGAGAAGGCGAAGTTGAGAGGCCGTACATTAATAAGCAAGGAGTCCGTCTCCAAAGCAGATGAAAAATCCAATAGACAATGCACATTTGATTCAGTTTCTGAACCAAGCCCTCCCCTTTGGGGGACACCCCGGCAGCTGCCCGGCTCCAGCAGACGCAGCCCGGGAGCCGCCGGCCTGCGGGAGCAGCCCCAGCCCACGCCGGCTGCGCGGCTCCTTCACACTCGGCTGAGCGCGCCCGAGAGTGTGCCGTGGGGAGGAGGAGGAGGCGGCGATTTGCTCTGGATTCACTAACGAGCGATGATGAGAAGCGGAGGGGCTGGGGGGAATAACAACCATCTTCCCGGGAGCTTACCGCGGGCTCCCCACAGCTATTATCCAACTAACCCTCCGAGGCACGGGGGAAGAGGTGACAAACAACCGGCAATTTCCCTGGGCACGCACACGGCTGCACGCACATCACTCATCACACACAGCCCCGCACCGGGGACAGTCCCAGCATCCCCAAACCCCGCTCTGCCTTCTCGGATTGCATTCCCCCTCCCCATGGAGGGTCCCCGAGTGAGCCCCCGCGCTCCCCAGAGGGGCAGGGGAGGTGTAAAGGGATCATGGTTTGTTTTCCAGCCGGCTGAGCCGCGCTGTCTCTCTGATAAACTCTCAGCCGTGAATATCGAGCGCCGGTGTGGAGGAGAGCAGGCAGGAAGGCTGGGAGGCTGCTCTGGCAGGAAGGCAGGAGGTGGCTGGGGGAACCGGGGGCACTGCAAGGAGCAACTTGCATCTCCTCCCTTCGCTCTGGCATTTTCCTTTGCTTATGGCAAATTAAGAACCTTTCACTAAATCCTTCTGGGCAGCAGATAGAAGTGGAGGAGGGAGAGCCATGATAAGCCACAACTGGCGGCTGGAGGGTGGCTGGGTGTCCCCATGCAGGAGCCACCTGGAGGTGATGGGACAGTGCCACCAGCACATGGGACATTGTCTGCCCTGGAGCTGCTGCTCCTGAGAGCATCATGGCCATATCCATCCCTGTGGGGTCCCTGCTCCCTTCTGAAGCCAAAGCAGACAGGAGGCCCTGTGATACAAAACATCTCCATGCTGGCAGCTGGAAGCCAGGCATTTGGATTTCCCCTGTTTTCTTTCCAGCATTCACTGTCTGGATGTGCCACTCTGAACCCGACTCCCAGGGTGTTAAGGAGGGGCTGGCGAGCAGCAGGAGCCACCTGCAGGGATGATATTCCTTCTTGTGTCTGCGCAGCAGTGAATGGAGGGAAACCTCTGGCTCACAGCCTCCATACTGCAATAAAGTTTCAAGTTTCAGGAAGACAATGGTCCAAACTGGGCTAAGAGACACACACAAGCGATTTTAAGGCATTATAAGGAATTTAGTCGTGGCATACTTAATGCAAAATGGTATTAAGTCCCAGCTGCAGGTGGGAGGGCAGGTGATGTGCAGAGGGGAGGTGACACAGAGAGCTCACCCCAGCACACGATGATGTTTACATATATTACTATAACTAAACACCCAGCAACCATGAGAACTTCCAGCAAAACAAGACCTGAAGACCTGACCCTGCAGAGAAAGAGGGGATGCTCCTGCAGGGGGTCTGGCAGACACTGTGCTCCCCTGGGCACACCCTAGGTGGGTGTGGGTACCTGCAGGGGTCTGGCACACACTGTGCTCCCTGGGGGTGGGTGTGGGTACCTGCAGGGGTCTGGCACACACTGTGCTCCCTGGGGGTGGGTGTGGGTACCTGTGAGCCCTCGGTGCCCGGCTGGCGCAGGGGGTTGAC
>NW_005054337.1:1818813-1820985 GCF_000277835.1 Geospiza fortis | reverse complement strand
TGCAGAGGGAAGGGGGGGTGAGAGACAGCCCTGCTGCCCATCCACCCCGTGCCCGGGCACCCAAATGTGCCTTTTCTACCCTTTTTCTACTCAGGCTGTGTCTATCCAAAAACTCCCCATTCCTGCCTTCCTTCCCCATTGCCAAGAAGAAAATCCACCAGCCCAGGAACCGCCAGCTGGCGCTGGGATCCAGCAGGCACCCGACGAGATGTTTGCCCACACAAACCCCTCACGAGCGACGCTTGTTTTGACACCCGCCAGCCGAGCAGACACAGGACCTGCAGCTGATCCCCTGCACGTGGTGAGAACCTCCTGCTTGTCACTGCCACCCTGCTGGGACAGGGACTGGGAGGAGGCCCAGGGCAGCTGCTTGCCATGGTCCAGGCTGACAGCAAACTGCCACCACCGAGGGAAGGGGAGCAGAGAATGCAGGCTGGTCCCCCAGCACAGACCATGGGTGCCTGGGGACAGCTACATGGCCAAACACACCAACCCTTCAATAATGACCACAAAGAGACATTTACCCACAACGAGTGCTTTTTGTCCCTTATTCATAGAATCATAGGATATCCTGAGTTGGAAGGGACCCACAAAGGTCATCAAAGTCCAATTCCTTGTGTTTTAACAAGCTGGGGGTGTTGGGGTTACAATGAGGTTGCAAAGCTTTCCTTTGAGGGGGGCTGAAGGGACCCAGCTGCCACAGGAAGAGGGTGAGTGGGTATTAGGGGCTCATGCTCTGTCTGCTCCGGATAAAAGCCAGACAGCTTGACATAAGCAGCTCTGATCTGCAGAAGCAAAGACTGGAGCATCCCCCAGCTCACCTGCTCCCACCACAGGGAGCCAGGCAAGTCATGAGCCACCACCAAGAGCAGAGCAGCACCCAAAGGAGACCCACTTCCAGGACAAACCACCCTGGGAGAGCAGGAGAAATCCTGATGCAGCTTGTTTTCCTAATTAGCGGGTTTTAAGAGGGAAGAGGTTTCAAAGAGACCATTCAAGTACACGTTTATGCAATAGGAGAACAACTGGCCAAAAAAAGTCAAAATAGAGCAAAAGAGGGTTGTCCCAGGATACCCAGACCACATCACACTGTTTCTTAACAGTGCTGTTTCTTAAACACACCCAGCAGGAAGCATTGCCTTGGGGAAACTGAGGCAGGGGACCCGTGTGATGGCTGGGGAAGTGATTTTAGAGAAAACAAGGTGGAGGGAGATCCATGGAGAGGCTCAGTGGGGTGCAGAGGCAGGACTGCTAGGGGTGGTCTCTGCACCTCTCCTGGGTGACTTCCAACAGTATCAGACACCCTGGGCCTGTCGGGTGAGGACCAGAGCAGGCTGTGCTCCCTCCAGCCAAGGATGTCTGAGATGCCACTGTCCTGTCCCTGTCACCTGAGCACTGCAGCTCTGCTGGGATACCTCCAAGCTGGAACCTGCCCATCCCACTGGGTGCTGTGGCAGATAGAAACCTGGCAGGTCTGGAGGGGCTGCTGCCAGAGTTGTGTCCTTCAGCTGTGCCAGGGCTTGCTGTGGGGAGTAGAGGAGGGGGCTCTGGCCATCAGCAGGACCCAAATCCTTAGGGAGCCATGGAGAAGCTGCCTCCAGCAGCAGGACATCTCTGGGCATCTCTGTTCCTGCAACAAACAGTGCTGGAGGCAGCACCAGGAGTGGGAGCAGATGGGAAAGAGGGGTGAAAGTGGAAAGGAAAAATGGACCAGGAAGAAAGGCAGCTCCAGGAGCTTTGGGGGCATGGCTGTCCATGGGAGGAGGGAGTGGCTGCCCTGCAGCCCAGAGGCCCTGGCTCCAGCAGCTCCTCCACAGTCTCAGTTTCCTCAGTCCAGCCCTTGCATCCCAACTTTCCAATCACCCGACATGGGACGGTAGGGAGGGTGAGCAGGGCATGTGGGAGCATTTTGGAGCAAGGAAAGGATGGGGACAGAGGAGCCCCGTGGCAGGACAGCCCTGGGCTGGCTCCACGCAGGGACATGGGGCTGACATCCAGCACGGTCTCTCCTTTCCGTGCCCTGCACAGGGAGTAGCCACAGCATCCCCAGGAGGAACGAGCCGCCCTCCACCCCCTCCGCCCCTCTCTGCTAAGCCGGAGGCTGTGCCCTCGGCCAGGAACCGCGCAGGCAGCGTCTCCCCCCCGGCCCGCCCGCCCCTCCCCCCCCCCGCC
>NW_005054337.1:1817907-1818533 GCF_000277835.1 Geospiza fortis | reverse complement strand
CGCTTCCCTCTCCGCCCCCCGCCTAAGCCCGCGGCAGGGCCAGCTGGCACTGGGGTGGGCAGGGAGCCTGGGGGGCTGCTGCAGGCGACACTGCGCCCACCGGGCATCAAAGGGCACAAGCGAGCCATGGCACGAGTGTGGCAGCACCGGGGCACCGCTGGCTTAGGGTGTTTGGGTGAAGGAGGAAAGAGAAGAAGAGCGTGGTGAGGAACAACCTCAACGGGAAGGGGCTGCAGGGCTCGGTGCGGGCTGCGCCTGCTCCCGGCAGAGCTCTCATGGCCATGGTCGCGTTGGGGTCCGGCAGAAGTGGGGGTCCCATAGAGCAGAGGCTGTGCTGGATCCTGACACGGGAATGCAGGAACCTCCAGGCTGGCTGAGCCCGAGCTGGAGTGGGGAGGGGAGAGCTCAGCTCAGCTCAGCTCCCCAAACACCCACTGTGACCCCACTACTCCAAGTCCCTGCCAGCTGGTCTCGGGTCCCTGTGCCCCTCTGCCTGCCCCTGTGAGTGACACCCCACTGCCTGCTCGCCGCCGGGGAATCGCCGCCGGCTTGTTTCCATGGCTCTTTGATCCATTTTGGGCACCTCTCCAGCCTCGCAGGAGGGGGAGGCCAGGGCCGGGTCACGG
>NW_005054337.1:1817063-1817647 GCF_000277835.1 Geospiza fortis | reverse complement strand
TGGAGAAGCGGGAGCGCTGGAGAGGCTCAGAGCAGCAGCAGCTGCTGGTGGGGAGAGGGACGGGAAACCTGCCGGGGCTGGGCACCTCGGGGCAGGATGTGGCAGCATTCCCCGGCTAAAGCATTTCCGTGTGGGTGCCGAGTTGCCCCGGGCTGATCACCACCAGCAAACCGGCTGCCAGGGGACTTCCCGCCGATGCTTCCTGCTCGCAGGTGACCAGGACGTGCCCAGGGGACACGGCGACAGACAGCCAAGCTGCAGGAGGAGCAGGCAGGGGCACAGGGGAGCCTGGACAGGCAAAGACTCCTGTTCTGTCCTCTGCCACCGCTTCTCATCACGGCCTCAGGAGCATCCCCGTGTCTTTGATGCCATCGCGTGTGGCTGTCCCACAGACCTGCCCTCCAGATGGGGCCGTGTCTGCAGACAGCTGCAGTGGGGGCAGCCAGGCTTCCCGGGGTCAGACAGGATTCCCGGGATTAATGGGAGAAGCTTGAGACAAGCTCCACAAGGAATGAAATCACTCTGTTGGCTTGCCTGGCTGCCTGTGTGTGATGACCCTTAAGGGTGGGGCCTCACACGGCATT
>NW_005054337.1:1815679-1817052 GCF_000277835.1 Geospiza fortis | reverse complement strand
AGACGTTTAGCACCGAATAAAAGGAGGGATTTACTTATAATTGGAGGTGGATCTGGGGAGCTGGTCATCTTTCTTGTGTTCCTGCAGGTGCTGAAGGGTGGATGGGAGCAGAAGTCTCTGAGGACTCCTAGGACTCTCTGAGGACCTAGGGAACTTGCTCAGTTCAGGGAGCAGCTTTGTGAAGAACTCATCCTGCTTTTAGTGGCATGAGCCATGAGCTCAGCTGGCATTGCCATTGCCCTGGTCCCCTCTGTCCCCTCCATGTGGCTTCACCCTGGTGCAGAAGCCAGTGGAGTTTCCAGGGATGATCATTCCAGTGATGCTCTCTGGAGTCCCCCAACACATCCCATCTTTGAAGCTGTGCCTATAGGATGTACCAGGTCCTGTCCTGAGCTATTCCCTAAGATCTGAGGAAGATGAAACCAGACCCAAAGAGGACTGACACCCCCTCCAGCCTCTCCAGCTTCCCCTGGAGTGTACTTGGCTCAGGCCCTGGGTGTGGTGTGTGTCACCCCAGCACTTCCCTCTGAATTCTCGGCTTGCAGAGATGAGATGGGAGCCCCAGCCAGAGCTCAGGCGGGTGGCTGCCCACTGCTGGTGCCTCCCGAGGACAGAGGAGGAAGGGAACAAAAGGCAGATGTCCTTTCTGTCCTCCCTGTGCAGCACGATGGGTGCCCCAGGACACACGCTGAGGGGGTGGGCACAGTGTTTGGGGGGGATGTTCATGCCTTTGGGGTATCTGTGCTCCTGAGACTGCCAGGGGTACTGCCAGGAGGTCCCTGAGCACCCCCTGACAGAGGACTTCTGTAGGGATGGACAGTGTGAGTGTGGGGTGAGGGCAGTGGGCAGGATGCCAGGTTCTCCTGGCAGGTGTGGGAGCCCACAGGCACGGACAGCCCTGCCTGCAGTGAGCCCCCTTCCACCTTCACGTGCTCTTCCTGGGGGTCCTGCCCTGCTCCAGCACCCGCAGGCCTGCCTGCCCTGTCCTCACACCTGCATCCCTTTGCTCTAGCCAAATTTCCCAGCCCATTTCATTGGTACACCATGATACCAAGGGTAGAGCACGGGGACAGCCTCTCCCCGGAATGGGGCAGTAGAGGGGAATGTGGAGGGACTGACTCCCGGGATGGAGAGGACAGCACTGGGGACGGAGGGCAGACAGAGCCCCGGCATGGAGGGGGCAGCACCGGGGGTGGAGGACGGACAGACCCCCAAGATGGAGGGGACAGCAGCTGGGGGAGATGGAGGGCGTCCCCTGGGATGGAGTGGCTCGCCAGGTCCGTGCTCGCCGCGTTCGCGGCTGGGGGAAGCGCGTCCCGCCGCGCACCTGAGCCCCCCCGCCCGCTCCCGGTACCTTCCATGTCCTTCGGCCG
>NW_005054337.1:1807245-1815607 GCF_000277835.1 Geospiza fortis | reverse complement strand
CACCCCCGGGGGCTCCGCCCGCCGCCGGCCCCGCGCTGCCGCCCGCCGCGAGCATCCCCGAGCATCCCCCCACTCCTGCATCGCCTCCCGTTCCCTGCCCCGGGCATCATCCCCGCTGTCGCTCTCCAGCTGCGGGAACGGGTCCCTGGGGACAGCAGGGTGCAGTGGGCACCATGGACAGGGTTTTGGTCATGTTTGCAGTGGGTACAGAGAGGAAAACGCCTGGTTGTTCCCTCCACCCCAAATGTCTCTGATGTCCCCGATCTCCAGCTCCCTGAATGGGGGAGGCAGAGGAAGGTGCTCACCCCCGTGGCTGCTGCATGAGCTCTGGTGGGCATGAGTGGGTACCCACCAAACCTCACTGGGGCTTGGCACACCAGCATGGAGCTAAACAGTGTCACCAGCACCGATCATTACCCCAGTGACAATCCCACAGGTATTTTTTTAGGTGCCTGCATTCAGCTGTCACACCTGACCCAGCCAGGGACTGTCACTGCTGGCCCCCACAGCCACCAAGGGACTGGGGTCTGGCTGTGCACCCTGTGTTCATCCTGCCTCGGCCTGGGAGAGGGCTGGGAGCACCTCTGGCTGCCCAGGACAAGGACAAACAGATGCCTGGGCTGTGATACTCCACCTTCCCAAGGGCTCCCTGTCACAGACCCACTGCAGCACACAGCAGCATCCTCACCCTTGTTTTAAGAGGAAGAACACTCAGCTTAAGCACACTGTGAGACGATCACTGCCCTGTGGGCTGGGAAGGTGCAGCAGGTGGCAGTGACCTTGCACAGCCTGGGGCAGGGTTTGTGTGCCTGTTCATCAGCCTTGCATAGCTACGGCATAAAACCCTCTTGGATCCAGGCTGTGCAGCTGTGTGTGTGAGAGCGGAGCACTTGCCAAAACTAAATTCAGCTCCCCAAATCAATAGGAGCTTTCCAAAATTTTGGATGCTCAATCAGGAGCTGCTCTGGATGAGGCTCAAGCCCCTGACAAGGCTGGATGCTGGCTCAGCTCTGCGCTGGGAGCTGGCCAGGGCTGTCACATTCAGCCAGCCAACCATGCTGCCAGGCAGGGAGCAGGGACATTGAGTCACAAACCATGCGTGTAGTGGGGACATCAGGCTCCAAACCCTGTCTGTAGCCTGCAAAAATCCTTTGAGAATTCCTGGGGGGAGTTGGCATTCCTCCTCTGGCTTCAAGAGAGCGGGCAGGGCAGTGCTGCTTGTTGCAGGCAGATAAAGAAAGAACGTGTTCTCCATCCCTTTGAATTTCCCATTTCTCCCTCAGCCTTTGTCTGCACACAGAGCTTTTGAGCCATGGCAGAAAATTTCCAAGAGAAATATGGTTAAAGAGGGGCCTTGGCAGGAAAAGGCTGATGTCGCTTGAGAAATGTGTGCAGATTACACCAAGCTGTTATTAAAAATAAGTGTTGTGCTTCTTCCAGCCTTTGCTTTCTGTGATTTTTGTGGTAGCAATTGCACTTCTCCAGTAAAGGGTTCACGTGTCCAGGGGATGGAATTTGCTTCTCCCTCATCTGCAAGAGAGGCTGGTGCCAGCCCAGTATCCCAATGCCTGGGGGTACTGTGGTGGGGTGTGGGTGCCTGGGCAAGTTCAGACTGCTCATCCATCTGAAATTCCAAAGGATATTCAGAAAAACCTTGAGCTTGGGGCTGTATAGGAAGGGCTGGGGAGGTGGTGTGGTCCCCACACCTGCTCCATGCTCCAGCCATCCTTGGTTCTACAGAATCCAGCTTCACTCTTGGGCTCACTCAATCCCTCCCATGGTGGAGCATCTTTTAAACAGTCCCAGCAACTCTGCCTTGGGTTTGGTCTGACTTTGGGTCTTTTAATGCCTGGTTAAGGACTTTCCATAGTTAAACAGGAGTCAAACAGCAGGACTTAAACAGTTTTTTAGGGAAAGCCCTAAACCAAGACACAGCTTGGGGCGCTCAAAGCATGAGCCAGGGCTCCTTTTCCCAAGGCAGTGATGGTGTGGGAAGGGGACAGGCTGGGGTCAGTGGCTGCAGTGAGCTCTAGACCAACAGGCTCCCCCTGCACATGCACGTGGATTTGGGCAGGGAGAGCACCAGTGTTCCCGTGGGTCCCACCCCTCCCCAGCACCCGGCTCTGCAGAGGGTGTGAGGCTGGGATGATTCAGCACGTTCGTTTTTCAGAGAATAAAGGAAGTAATTAAACATCAGCTTTCCTCCCGCCGCGCCCCGCGAGGATGAGAGGGAGGAGATGAAAAGCCTTCAGACGGAAGTTATTTGTCCAAGGAGAAAAGTGGCTAATTTCTCTGCACCCAGCGAGGGGGAGCAACCAGAATCACACATCCATCAGTGGCTGGGCACGTGGTCTTGGTGCCCTGGGGACATCCTGCTCTGTTGGGATGTCACCTCCACAAAGCCCCCCATGGCACCCAACCACAGGCCTGGGGGCTGTGAATGCAGCTGGGTATTGGGCACCCCTCCTCACTGCAGCCCCATAGGTTGGGAACAGACACTCCCAAGTTAAACATCATGGAAAGGTTTTCCCAAATCCCAATACCTCTCCCCTACCTGCCCTCCCCCGCCCCCTCAATTTTTTTGTGCAAAGACTTCAAAATTAATTTGTTGAGGCACTTGCAGGGAGATAGAATCGAAAACAGCTTCGTGCTGAAGCCTCCTGCCTGGTGCGGGCTGATGGATGGTGCTTATCTCAACCAGGCATGGAAATGTTTAGTGTTATGAAAATCTCTCCCCGAAAAGAATTTATTTTCATGCTGATAATAAAAGAACCAAAGCTCAGCGTTGGAGGGTGGGGATGCTGCAGGTCACATCAGGCTCTGGCTTACGGAGCCCGGGAGGAACCTGTGCTGTCCTCTGGCCCCTGGCTGGGCAGGTGACCCTCTTGTCACTCACAGTGTGACAACTGCACCTTCTCAAGGTTCATGATTTACTGGCAGAGGACATCCAAGGCATTGCTCCCTCTTTGCTGCTCTCTGGCACACAGTGAGGGGTTGAAACAACGAAAGCTCTTCCATTTGGAGGTTTATATAGATATATTTCTAATTGGATTTTGGCATGTCACGGTTATTTTCAAGGCAGTCTGTAATTATTTGAGAGCCTGATCACCTCCTTTCCCTCAGAACAGAGGACTGGCTTTTTTCTTTTTAATATTGTTTCCCCAAGTGAAATTGTGAATTTGCAACTTAATCCAATCAGAAGGCACACATGATGTAACTCTGCAAGGACACGGCAGGACGGCAGGATCTACCTCTGCCAGGTTCCCAATCAACTCCCAGCAAGGGCAAAACACACAAGAATAATATTTTAATTATTTTTTGTATTAAAAAATAAAAAAGAAAAAGAAAGTGTTTTAAGTAGATCACGGGTACTTGATGGGGTGGGGAGGTTTTGCTGGTCCTGCAGTAGCTCAGCCCACCCTGTGCTGAGACTGCCTCGTGTCCAGCTGCAATTCTGCAGCAGCTGAGTGCTGCTCTCTGGCTTTTTCTGTCCCATCTGAAACCTGATGAAATTCCCACTAATTGCAGGGTTTTATTTTTACACGTGTTGTAATTTTTTGGGGCCAAAATAATTTCATCCAGCTCCATCTGCTCTCCATTAGGGAACTGAAGCTCGGGCAGGACAGATCTCCCCATCCTCACCAGGGCTCTCCCCAGGCTGGGCACTGCCACCATCCCAGAGCTGCACTTGTTATTCCAGCGCCCAGAATGAGCACAAATGAAAACCATTATCCAAGCAGAGTTTTCCAGCATCTCACAGCTAATGACCATACACCACCCTGCTTCATCTTAACAGCCTCAAGTTCTTATTTTCTCCAAGCCCGATTTCAGGGCTCTGGGCTGCATTCAATTGCTACTGAATCCGATTTATTATTTACATTGCAAGGTACAGCCTGGCATGAATTGATTTGCTGTGCTCTGATTGCCACTGCACGCTGCTCTGGGAGCTGGGAGCTGGCTGCTCGTGAATCCAGGCTGCAAAATCAGAAGTTAGGGAGTGCCAGAGTTCAAACTGCCCAGTGCTGTGTTCTGCTCTCGTCTTTGGTTGCATCTCTCAGGATACAGGGAGTGCTGGTCCCAGTGGGGGCGGTGGGATGGATTAACTGGTGTCCCTCAAGGATTGTCACCTCAGCGCTGCAGAGGTCAGATGATTTTAATGGCACCCCTTACTGAAGAAGAAAGGTTTGGGGGATTGCAGAGGGCAAGTGACACTGGTTTTAGGAAGGAGGCGTGGATGGGAGTGCAGGACAGATGGGGAGAGCAGAAAGGATAGGGAATAACAGAACTGGGAAGCAAATGGGAGACTTGGTGTTTTGGGGGATTTATTACAACTGCACTATAAATGCAGCTGGAGGATTCATCACCACTTCACCTTTACTTTCATCATCACCTTCACCTTCACCTTTGTCTTTGCCTTCAGCTTCATGATCATCTTCACCTTCATTTTTGCCTTCACCTTCGCTCCTTACCCTGCCCATGGTTGGAGCTTGCAATACCTTGGGTGGCAGGAACAAGTGCAAATCCCCCAGACCCAACCCTGTTACTCTGGGGCAGTGATGAGCCGAGGCTTTGCTGATGGCTCAGCTGTGGGAGATGAACCTGGAGCAGTGGAGGGCAGGACCATGGACATGCTGCCCTTGGCACAGGGACCCTCCTCCCCCAGCTCATCCAGCTGCCCAAATCACCGAGCACCTTGGGAAACATTTGTCCATCTGCCAGAGCTCTTGACTCTGGACATTCCCAGATGAAAAGACAATTTTAAGGAATCCCATTTGGGCAGCATCATTAACATTCTCCTGGCAAGACACTGTGCCCTTGAGCTCTCTCCCGCGTGGGGATTCTTCCCAGCAAACCCGTGGCTGGTGCCAGCTCTGCTCTCTGGATTGCTGAGAGTGTGAGCCTTGTGCTGAAGACCCTTTAGGAACCTCTGCTAATTGTCACTGCGACCTCCAATGGCTTGGAGGTGACTCTCAAAGGCGCCTCACTCCTCCCAGCTGCTCTGGGACCTTGGCACCTGCTGCTGCTGGCCCTGGCAAAATCCCCACCGCACACCAGAGCTGGGCTTGGGGTGCACAGGGGGGCAGATGCTGCAGATGAGTCCTCAGGGCACCTCTGTATCGTAGCATGGGACTAATTAAAACTTCAGAATGTATATTTACCTAATAGGGAGTTGATTTGTTAAGTAGGACATCCTGCCTTCAGAGGATTTCACGGCATCGGGTGATAATCAAGTGAGAACAGGCTCCAAAAGTGTTAATTTAGGAACTGAGACAACAGGGATTAAAAATAAGCCCTGTTTTGTTCTTCTCTTGCACTTCCACATCTGAAATCCAAGTAATCATCCCATTTGGGAGTGCAAAGCAATGGCACCACCGCCCAGCAAGCACCACACTGGCTGAGGGCGCAAATGTGGGGCTTCAGCGGCCGAATTTGGGCTCTTTGCCCTCTCAGGGCTCAGCTGAGGGGCTCACGTTGCTCCAGCTATTCCTGGCACCTCTGGGATGTCCTGTCCCTGTGCCTGGCACAGGCACACAGGAAGGGGCTGCATTTCTGCTCAGGACTTGCAGGTATTTTGCAGCAGGGATTTTTATAGAATTGTGGAACAATTTGGGTTGGAATGAACCTTTGAAGTCCATCCCATCTCAGCTTTTGCAGGGGCACCTTCCACTAGCCAAGGCTGATCCAAACCCTGTCCAGCCTAACCCTGAACACTTGCAGGGATGGGGCATCCACAGCTTCCTGAACCAGTGCTTTACCACCGCTGCTTTAATAAAGTTTTCCTTATTTTTAACCTAAACCTCCCCTCTTTTAGTTTAAAGCCATTTCCCCGCCTCCGATTGCCAGAGGCAGGCAGGCAGCAGGAAACAGCGCTTGGGAAGAGTCCCAGCGCCGATCCTGCCCTGCGGATGCATTCTTGCCGTGCTGTGTGATATTTAAAAACGCGGATTCCCAGCCTCGGGAGAGCCGCGGGGTTTGTTTTCCCGTTGTCCCGGGAGAAGCCGCCGCCTCCTCCGCCCTCCCCGGGGACACAGAGGCGGCTTTGTGTGACCCAGGGGCCGCGGTCACCCTGCCCTGGGCTGGGCTGCTCCTTGCCGGGCTTCGGGCTGCCCCTGATCCCAGCCCCCGGCAGGATCTGCCTCGGTGAGCTCGTCCTTGCGCTCATCCAAGTGATTTCTTTCCACTTCCAAGCTTTGTGAGCGATTCTGAGCGCTGACGTGCCCAGCACCCCCTCCCACCTCGCTTTCCTCAGCCACACACACACGCACGAACTGAGCTCGGGAGGTCCCAGAGCAGAGGTGGGATGGCTCTGTGCACCCAGGAGAGAGGAGTGACCTGCTGTGGGTGTCCCGTCCCTCGGGGGTTTTATTCCCTCCCCAAAAACGCTGCTGAGGGTGATAAGAACAACTCTGGCAACGCGCAGACCCGACAGCAGCTCCCTGCAGATTAAAGTGCAGCATATTTGCAACTTCAACAGGGGCTGCTGCCCCTTCACCCCTTCAGATTTTGTTGCACTAGGGAGAAAACATCTTTTCTTCCTGCTTCACGCCCTGCTTTAAGGTGTTTTGCACAGTGCAGATGCCTCACTCCTTCCCACCATGGGGACGGGCCACATCCTGATCCTGACAACCCCAGGGGCAGCTCAGGGGTTTCTCCCCACCTCACTTCCCACCCCACCACCCCCCAGCTGCATTAATCAGAATAATTGCTGATTACTTACCCCGTTGGGCTTTTGGCCACGTTCCTGCAGCAGCCCAGGGTAGCAAAATGAAACCCAAGGAGAAACCCCTGGAGTGCCCAAAAAATCTGGAGAGGATGCCTGAGGGCTGGATCCTGACCAGCTCATCCCTGCTGTGTCCAGCCCAGAGCTGCCAGTGCCTCTGCTGCCCAGGCTCGGTGGGACATACAGCCCTGCACTCACCAGGACATACCAACCACCCCCAGAGACGATTAAACCTCACTGAGGGTTGATTTTACTTAACCTATAAATTAGTCTGAGTTTTCTTGTTGTGTAAGAGTTGCTGTGTAAAGGGAGAAGATTTAGAGCCCTAGCACCAGCCCCATTGTGGGGTCACCCTGCTGCCATCTCTCACCTCAGCTCTGTTTTTCAGGAGATTGTCCCAAAAGTGAAATTCCTGCAGCTTTCAGGGCCTCAGCAGAGATTGGGCACTTCCCTGCTGTCCCCATCCATCCATGGCTCGGGAGGCTCCTGATGGGCTCCCCTTAGTCCTTCATCCTCTGGCAAGATGGGGGAACCCAATTTACCTCCAAAACCCCCCAAATCTACCACACCCAGCCCACAGGGAAGAGGCACTGGTGCTCCATGACGTTGGATGTGCAGCTCTGGGTATTTAGAGGGATCCAGGCTCACTGACAGGCTGGGGAATCAGGGGGTCCCACATCCCTCCCTGGTGCTGGGGATGCTCTGCCCTCACTCCAGGGTGGACAGCAGAGCTGGGACACTGCAGCCTCCTTCCCTCTCTGCCACGCCAACCGTTTGGCAAAAGGGATTTAATTTTTTAATTTTTTTTAATTTTTTTTTTTTCTCCAGCGAAAACCAAAAATAGATTGATGGGAAGCGGCTGGGGGTTGGGATGCCATTAGCATGCAAAATGGGGCTATTTATCTTCCCAGCAGCTGGGTTCTGCTCCCAGAGCTGGCAGGGAGCCTGCTGCTGCTGGCAGGGGGCTGCAGGATGGCACCGTCCCCAGGACAGCCCCATTCCCTGCTCAGCCCCATCCCCATCGGGACATCAGCCCCATCCCCTGGCAGCCCTGTCCCCATCGGGACACAGCAGAGTTGGAAGTGAGAGACCCCTCAGAAGGAGTGAGCAGAAAACCTGCTCATGAGGTGAAACGAGCAGAAATCTTCTGCACCCAGAGAGAATTTGGCTTGGAAATTTTTACTAGGAGGGAAGGGGAAAAGCAAGGCTCACACCTCGCAGCCCTGCAAGCAAGGGCTGGGGGACACAAGGGTGAGGGCCTTTGTCTAGCTCCAGCCCCTCCTGGGATGATCCTGGCCTTTTTTTCCCCTTTTCTGCCCCATTCTGCCTGGAGGTTGTTAAACACAGCTCAAAAGTGTCGGCTTTGCTCCCTGCAGGGCCGCTCGCCGCCTGGGACGTTGCTTAGCAGTTACTTGTTTCCTATCACAATAAAAACAATAAATTGCTATAAATGTTAAACTCCATGACAGCACAACTCAACTTCCCCATGACCTTCATCCCCACCATCCTCATTTCCGCTTTTCCCATCCCCATCCCCATGACCTTCATCCCCACCATCCTCATTCCCATTTTCCATCCTCATCATCCCCGTTCTCGCCCCCTCGCCTCAGTTCCTCCGCCCCGCCAGGGGGCGCGCTCTCC
>NW_005054337.1:1781213-1807164 GCF_000277835.1 Geospiza fortis | reverse complement strand
CCTGGGCATGCCCGCGCCCCTGGGCTACGTGCCGGGGCTGGGCCGCGGGTGAGACGCCGCCAGGCCTGGCCTGGCCCCCCCACCCCGGTCCCTTCCCAGCCCGGTCGCTCCGCCGGGCCCCGGGGCTCTCCCGAGCCCTTTCGCTGCCCGGCTGGGTCCCACCTCCCTGCCCCACTCATCCCTGTCCCCTCGGGGCGGCCCCGAGGCTTTTCAATGTTGTCCCTTCCTGATGGTTCGCGTTCGCTCTCTGTCTGGGCGGGTTTGTGTTTAGAAGTGAGCCTGGCTCCGAGGATGAGTTCCCGGGTGCTTCAGAGTGGCAAAGGATTGTGTCCCTCCTGATCTTGTGCCTGTGTGTGCATAGGACCGTCTGAAAAATGATAAAACTTCAGGGCTTTTGTTGAGGGAACAGTGAGAGGGTTTGGTGGCGGCTGAGACCATTTTTAGGGTGTTCTTTGCTGGGTGTGAGTTGTGTTCGTCCCCCACTGATTTGCTGTTGCCTTACCTGGGGAGATCCTGCTGGCTGTGCCCCTCGAGGTTCTGCCAAGCGAGTGTGGGGGTTCAGAAGAGCTTTAGCTGCCCCATCCCTTTGCCCAGACCCCAACCCGTGGTACCCCACAGCCTGCAAGGTCAGCTGAGACACCCAGAGGCGGAGTTTAGGAAGGAGGCCATGCACGGGATGGGTGGCAGAGCCATGAGCTGGGTGGTTGCAGTGTGTTTGTGGGAAAAGTTCTTCCTGTAAAAGGATGCCCAGAGAAGCTGTGGCTGCCCAGTCCCTGGAAGTGTCTGAGGCCAGGCTGGATGGGGCTTGGAGCAACCTGGGATAGTGGAAGGTGTCCCTGCCTGTGGCAGGAGGTTGCAATGGGGGGAGCTCACAGGTCCCTCCCAACCCAAACCATTCCATGATTCCAAGGCCATTTTCCCCTCTGGCTTTATGAATGCTGCTCATGGGGAGTGCCTGATGCCAAATGATGTTTCCCCTGCCTGTCCTGAGCAGTGACCGTGGCAGGCCGGGGTGCAGTGAGCTGAGAAGCCCCTGGTTTGTCCCTGCAGAGCCACGGGCTTCACCACCCGCTCCGACATCGGCCCTGCCCGCGATGCCAACGACCCCGTGGACGACCGGCACGCGCCGCCGGGCAAGAGAACCGTGGGCGACCAGATGAAGAAGAACCAGACTGCAGATGATGACGATGAGGATTTGAATGACACCAACTATGATGAGGTGAGGTTTTCATCATCCTGCAGATGGTTTTCCCTAGGTGGAACAAGAGTCCCTGAGCTCCCTGCTACAAACTCACAGAATTCACACAACGACTGGGTTGGAGGAGACCTTCAAGGTCATCGAATCCAACCCAGCCCCAACACCTCAACTAAGCCATGGCACCAAGTGCCACATCCAGGCTTTGTTAAACACATCCAGGGATGGTGACTCCACCACCTCCCTGGGCAGACTATTCCAGAATTCTATCACCCTTCCTGTAAAAAACTTTTTCCTAATATCCAACGTATATTCCCTTGATGCAGCTTGAGACTGTGTCCTCTTGTTCTGTTAGTAAGAGCCCCACTCTTAGCTGGGACTTCAAACCCAGAATTTCTTGTAGTTTGCAGGCAGCATTTCCTTTTTCATTTATTGGTTGAGACCTCAGTATGCACAATGGCGTGGTGCTTACAGATTTTTGTTGTGGCCTTGCTCCGTGGATTGTGGTTTAATTACTGATACAGAGCCCTGAGAATCTTGGGAAAATATCTCTAAATAAAAATCAGTTTAAGCATTTCAGGGGCTGTATTTTTATTTTTCTGTATCTTTTTTTATTCAAATGAAAGCTTGTGTGCTTTGACAAGATTGGACTTAATGATCCTGGAAGTCTTTTCCAACCTAAATGACTCTGGGATTCTGTGCCATATATTGTCCTTAAGTGGCCTGTGTAGTCTCTTGTGTTTAAGTCCCACTTTGGTTGGTTGAATGTTGTGATATTCTTTCTGCTTGCTTTCACTGGTGTAAAAAGAGAAAGTGGTTAATGGAAGAGAATGGCTTTTCTATCCTGGGATCTCATTTATTGCTCAATAGAAGTGGTTCAGAGTGAGAAGCAATTTTGAAAGAAGCAATTTTGTAGCACTTTTGCTTCAAATGGTGTGGGAGAATAAACAGCACCATGGGGTGGTAGAAGGAGGATGTTTTTATTTAGGGATGTGTTAGTCTGATGCAGTGTTGTCAGAAACAGCCTGTGAGTGCATTTTCAGGTGATTGTTGGCTGTTGCAGGAACATAACAAGAACTTTTAAAAAACTGCCTTTTTTCCCCTCTTTTTTTTTCCTCTCTCTCCAATTTCCCAGTTCAATGGCTACGCTGGGAGCCTGTTCTCAAGTGGCCCCTATGAAAAAGATGATGAAGAAGCAGATGCAATTTATGCAGCTTTGGATAAGAGGATGGATGAACGCAGGAAGGAAAGGAGGTAGGATAAGCTGCAGCACTGGCAGGGGGTGTTTTCTGGTTAATTGAGGATGACAGGTATTTTGCACCACTTGCTTTGATAGTGGATGTGGTTAAATTACTTCGCTGTAGTTAATTAAGAGTCGCTGTAGTTCATTAGGATGGTGTGGGCAGATGCTGAGCAACTGATATTGATGCATCACAGACTGCACAGTAGACTGGAAATTGTTAGACAAGTCACCTCCTGCTTGTAAGCAGTATGTGTTACTTGTTAAATTCACTTCTCATTAAGAGGAGGTCAGAGACTGAAGTTCACTTGGAGGTGTCTGTTTTTACGCTATAATACTCTCTTATTTGATGAAGGATGTCTTGTTATAATGTTGATAATCTAAGCTCAGAAAAAATGCCTTTTTTTAATGCCCTAAGTCTTATCAAACACATTTTTCTGGCTTTAATCAAAGACTTTCTAAGTGTCACTTTGAGCATAACCTCAGTATTCCTTTTCCTTAGGGAACAACGAGAAAAAGAGGAAATAGAAAAATACCGTATGGAACGACCCAAAATTCAGCAGCAGTTCTCAGACTTGAAAGTGAGGAAAAAAATGTCTGAAATGTGACTTTTTATGAGCTACAAGAGGTGGCTGTGTGTTCTTTTGTGTGTGTTTGTTTCTTTGCTCTGATTTTGTGTATTGGCAAAGGAGTACTTTGATCTTCTCCAGATTAGAATTACTTTCTGTTGGAAGAATGAACACTGTTCATGTGGGTACACAAGGCAGTGAAATTTCTGCAAGTTTTGATATTGGTAATTTTTGTTTTGTGGTTTGTGGAAGGTGCTACACTTCTGTCTTTGAGGGAAACTGATAACTTGTTGGCACTGCAGGAGTAGCTGAGCAGAATCTCCTGACTCTAAATCTTCTTTTAAGTAAAATGTATTGTTTAAGCTGTTATCTAATGATTAGTAGTAAACCACTCAATGCTCCAGGCACTAGGATTAATCTGAATGTAGCACTGAATCTAATAACAAAATTGATTTGGAATCTCAGCCTGGACTAAAACCAAATTCCAATTAAATGCATCTAATTCTTTTGTACATTGGATTAGGAAAAAAGTCTGACCCTTAAATGTTTAATTGATCTTGAATTATTTCAAGAAAATAAATCTATTAAGGAGTTAGAGCACTTCAAAAGCCATTTCTGCAGCAAATACTGATGACAACTCCTGTCTGAACAGCGGAAATTAGCAGAAGTGACTGAGGAGGAGTGGCTGAGTATTCCTGAGGTTGGGGATGCCAGGAACAAGCGGCAGAGGAATCCTCGCTATGAGAAGCTGACTCCTGTCCCTGACAGCTTCTTTGCAAAGCATTTGCAGTCTGGGGAGAATCACACTTCAGTGGACCCACGCCAGACAGTGAGTACACAGCAAACCTGGGCCGGCTGTGGCCAAACTGGGTTAGAGATGAGTGTTAAACTGGGATTTGAGCAAAAAATTTGGTGTGGTTTGTGAGTCTGCCAAAGGAATTCTGGATGTTAAATTCATGTGCTTGCTGGAGACTTTCAGTGCACAGCCATTACCAGAGAAAACATGGGGATAAGCAGAGAAAACCTGGTTCTTGTTTTAAAGATGGAAGAAAGTGTTTATTTTCCTATTTGCTGAATGCAAGGTGGTGATAGTTTTGGTGAGCAAAGCCATTTCTGTTACAATAGCATCTTGCAAAAAGGGAACAGAAAATAAAGTTTGCTTTCACTTAATGGTTTGCCTAATTCTGGGGCAAGTGTGTTAAAAATCATTTGCCTTTCAGTCAACTGAAAATGAGGTAATTTATCTTGCTGCTCTGTGGCCAGAGTCTGCTGTGGTCATAGAATTATGGGAGCAGCTGACTGGCCCTAGACTGGCTCCAGGTGTCCATGGGACTTCTTTGCAGATATTCTTATTTAAATGTGCCAAGTTTGGATGCCTGTGCTTGAATTTTTCACTTTCTCATTGGTTATTTCACTGACCTGACTTAGTAATTACCTATAGATTTGCAAATCCTGTATGAGAAATGTTTTGGGATCCAGGGAAGCCATATCAGAAGTACTTGTGGGGGTTGGGCATCTGTGTCCTGCAGCTTCTGGGGAAGTGCAAATCAGCCAATAGTCTGAATTATTTTTGAAATCTCAGAAGAGGTTTTAGGAATGACTTTCTCACTCTTTTATAGCAATTTGGTGGACTGAATACTCCGTATCCAGGGGGTTTGAATACTCCATACCCAGGAGGAATGATGCCAGGCTTGATGACACCTGGGACAGGTGAATTGGATATGAGAAAGATTGGCCAAGCCAGGAACACCTTGATGGATATGAGGCTAAGCCAGGTAAGGACGTGGGAAGGCAGGATCTGTCACTGGTTTTAGAAAAGTGTTAAATTCTCTTGGGTGTTAGAAGATCCAAGAACAGCTGAGCTGTGAAATAATTTTGTAGTCCCTCTTGCCAAATCTCGTGCCCTCAAAGTGAATAGAATTTCCTGAGAAGTACTGGTTTGTCCCTGGAATTCTTGGTCATTATGGGAGAACAGACTGCCTGGTTATAGCAGAGATGCCCTTGAGGCAAGCAGCACAGGTAGTTCTACCAATGGAAGCATGTCTTCTGTCCTATGCAGGGATGCAGGACAAACTGCTGAAAAATACTGATTTTTGCCTTTATCATTGATTTTCTCATCTAAATCTGGTTATTCTAAAAAGAATGCCTTTAGCTGGCAGGGCTGCAAGACAACCTTTGGGTGACTGCTTATCACCAGCCTGCTTCTTGTCTGGATTTTAATGTTAAAATTGTGCATTTTAGAAATAGAAAAAAAGCTGATAAGCAAGACTTTGTGTTTTCTTCCTTTCTTGCTTTTGGGAACAGATGAATATTTAGGATTTTTGTAGAGTCACAGTGTGTTTTTAGGCATTCAGGGGCTGTGAGTGGTCATTTCAGCAGCTGTGACTTGACTTTTGCAGGTGTCAGACTCTGTGAGTGGCCAGACTGTAGTGGGCCCAAAAGGATATCTGACAGACTTGAATTCCATGATTCCCACACACGGAGGAGATATCAAGTAAGTTTAAGAAGGATTAACAGATTTATCCTCTTAGCAATGGCACTGAGCCTACATGTAAATGGAAATCTGTCTGAGTGGATGCTTTCAGCTGGCATTTAGTTTGTAAGAAATACCAGGTGAGTTTTTGAGGATGAATTCTTTTAACATGAGATCTGGTCTAGTCTTTCAGCTGAGGTATTAGCATCTGACCTGGATGCATCAATTGTGGAGATTGTTTCCATTCCATCCCTATTTCCATGCCAGAGTGATGGCAGTGTGTGGCTGCCTGCCAGCCAGGAAATAACCTGGTTAATTGTACCCTTGTGCTGCTAATTTAGGCTTGATTGACGACCTCTGAGAACCTCTTTAGCCTGGAGCTTGACATGTGTTTCATAAAGAGTTGCTCTTTAAATCAGAGCAGTATGTGCAAATATTGATGCTAATTCTTGACTTGCATCAGTGCTTGGGCTTATCAGCTTCTGGCTGCAAGTGCCCAGCTGTAATTCCCAAAAATCTTACTTAAATACCTAACTGGTTTTCACTGTGATCTGGCTGTGTTGGTGTGTGTATATGTGGGCTTGTTTTGGTAGAAAGTAGTTTGTCTCTCCAATATGGAAAAATTTGAGGTCACAGTTTCTGTGGATCTGAGCACATCCTAGTTCAGGAGAATTGTTTCCCAGTGTGCTGAAAATTTTCCTTCCTGTTTTTCCCTCCTCCTTCAGTGATATCAAAAAAGCCCGTTTGCTCCTGAAATCCGTCCGAGAGACCAATCCTCATCATCCACCAGCCTGGATCGCATCAGCCCGACTGGAGGAGGTCACTGGCAAACTCCAGGTGGCTCGAAACCTCATCATGAAAGGAACAGAGATGTGCCCTAAGGTCAGAACTGCTTTGTTTCCCTGCTCATCCTTGTGGGATAGTAGGAAAAAGTTGTGGTTCATGAGCAGCACAATCTCTGTTAAGCTTCACTGAGGCTCTGCCTGATACAGCTTCACTGTCTACTGTATTACAAAATACCTGCTTAGCCAGGAGCTGTGCCTTTATATTCTTGTTGTGATGTAAAGGAAGCTGGGTTGTTTTTCCTGACAGAGTGAAGATGTTTGGTTGGAAGCTGCTCGGCTTCAGCCTGGAGATACAGCCAAGGCAGTTGTGGCCCAGGCTGTGCGGCACCTGCCGCAGTCGGTGCGGATCTATATCAGAGCAGCAGAGCTGGAGACTGACATCCGGGCCAAGAAACGTGTCCTTAGGAAAGGTGAGAGCTCCTGGGGGCTCAGGGAATGAAGGCATTGCACTCTTTGTATTGTGTTGTGAGTTGTTCAAGATCTGGCCATAAGTTCAGCTGCTTTTTTTGCTTCCTTGTTGAAATAACAATTTGTGTACTAATGGTGGAACTTGCTGCTGTTGAGCCAAAGAACAAAGGTGTTGAAGTGTTTGTAAAACATCCTTCAGCAGAAAGCTGCTGGTACTGAACAATTCCAAAATGGTATTTCACTTACCTAAGCCAGTTCCAGCTTGATCACAATTAGATAAGTAGATGGAAGCAATTAAAAAATGATGTTCTAAGGATAAAAAGGTGCTCTAGATGTCACCTTGTGATACTTTTTGGAAAAGATACTGGAATTGATTGCTCCTACTTGCTTGTAGCCCTTTAGACGCCACAGTGGCTGCTGCTGGAGGAGCTTTAGAGGTCTTGGGGTTCTCATATCATTCAGCCTGTTGAGCTGCAGGATTTGCTTTAGTGTAGCAAGTTTTGTCCTTGACAAAAGGACGAAAAGCCTTTCTTTGTGGTGCTTACGTGAAACCTTACATTTTCTTGGATTGATTGCACTTGGAGGTTTTCCTCTTTCATGGAATTACTGTCTGTTCCAAACAATGATCTTTTCAACAGCAGTTTGTTGTATTGTCCTGAGCCCAGGTCTTCCTCAGAAGTTCAAAATATGAATTCTTTGATTAGTTTAAGTAGCTGGGCCTGTATCAGTAGAGATTAGTTCCTTCATGACTACTGAATTGTATTAGTTACATCTCCTGCTTTTAATCTAGACAGGGAAAAGGGTCTGGATTTAATATATTTACTGAATCATTGTGAAGTATTAACTATTCATTAGCTTTTTTAATTTCCATTGGCTCTGCAGTGCAGCATGGTGTGAAGTGCTGCTCCTGTGACACTGTGTGTCCTTCTCAGGAACAGTCACAGATGTTGAACAGAAAAACACTTTTAAAGGAGCAGAAATAGATCTGTGAGCCCAGCTCAGGTAGGGGAGGGTCATGTGTGAGAGCAGTGACTTACCCACTTAGTGCTGAGCTTTGCTTCAAACGCTGTATTTATGAAGAGAAAAACATTCAGTTTTTGGAACCACCTACCTAATCTCGTGGTACAAAGCTGTTAGTGGAATGGAACTGGATTTATCCTTCTCTTCCCAGCTTCTGCCTGTTAACAGCTTCACAGTGCTCCTCTGCTGCCTAGGGAGCATCAGTAATATGGAGCTTGGAGCCTTAAGTGGCAGCATAACCCATTATTTCTCCAAAACAAAAAAGCCTGAGTGCCAGGTAATGTCACTGAAGTGTGACCTTCCATAATGCATTTCTCCTCTCTGTGTGCATTCCTACCATCCAGCAGAACCTCTGGAGCTTTTAAAGCCTCAGTCTGACTGGAGACACCCAGCAAGCTGAGTGGCTGAAATACAGCTTGAGGTCTAAAAATCAAATTCTGTGTTTATGGAAACATTTTCTGTCCTGCTTTCAGATCTTGGAGGCTGACATTACTCACTTAAATTCTTCAGGAAAATCTCCTGCAGCTGTAGACTTGGAGACAAATGGTTAATGCTTGTTGTAAATCTGTGTGTGTCAGGGTAGGATGTGTTCTGAGTTGAGGCTCAGCACTGTACCTCTGCAGCAATGCCTCAAAGAACAGCCTTGCCTGGAAGGCCAGCTAGTTCCAAAGTGGTTTTAGATGTCTTTTCCCACTCATTTTTGTGTCCCTGTGATTGTGCTTGCTTTATTGAAGAGGGATGTGCTCAGTCCTCTGTAACTATGGCACATTTGTGTACAGTCACCATGGAAGCAGTGGAAGTAATGCTGCAATGCAGCTGATTTCAGCTGTCTGGAGTGCAAATTGGAGTGACAAAAGGCTAAAAAACCCTTTGGTTTCTCAATCTCTCTTAACGAGATGGGCTGAGGAAAGTTGTTGTTTAGCATTTAATGTTTCAGACAGCACATGTAGGACAGGCTGCAGAGAATGCAGTTCTAGCAGCAGCAGCTGACTCTGGGACAAGATTAGAGAAGCCTTGAAGAATCCCAATTAGATGGAGTCCATATTGGATTGCTGGAAGCACTCTTGGTGCTCATGGCTTAGTGTCAGTGAGACCTTTAAGTTTTTATGCTTCCCTGTTTTATATTTGTATGGCAGTACAACAGCTTTTTGGGAAGTTAAGCTGGGGTCCATTGAGCTATCAGGAGAGGCTTACAGGAAAACTGCATTGTGAAGGGGCAGTTTCAACATGTAAGGAACAAGGCTTGTTGAAGGTGCTCCTTTTCTAGAAAGGCAGACCTGACGGGATTTAAGCTGCCCAGTTTTGAAGATCTTCATCTACTCATTTGCTGAGACTGAAGGCTTTGTTCAGCCAGGTGTTTTACTGAGGAGGATGCAATTACAGCATGTACAACAAAAAAGCCCTTGGCTCTCCAAAACCTGTTTCCAATTAAAATGATGAAGTGTTTTATTTTCTGATTTTAAATTCTCATTGTTGAAGCGAGAGCCCAAATAAGTAAATTCCCTACTTTCCCTCCTTCAGGACATTTCCTTGTAATAGCACAAATACTTTATTATATCATGTTTAGAAAATACAGATCTCATTGGTAAACTATTTTATCATTATTGACATAATTGTTTTGCCTCTCTAGCCCTTGAGCACGTTCCAAACTCAGTGCGTTTGTGGAAAGCAGCTGTGGAGCTGGAGGAGCCTGAGGATGCCAGGATCATGCTGAGCCGGGCTGTGGAGTGCTGTCCAACCAGTGTTGAAGTGAGTTAAAAAAAAAAAAGTGAAATAAAAAAAACTCCTATACCCCACTTCAGGCTGGCAGTACAGTTTTGCAGGCAGAAGGCAGGGTGAGCAGTGTTTCTCCACACGAGGTTTTCTCCCACAGTGGGAAGGATATGATGAGTAGTGGAATGTGGTTTTTTTTTTTCCTTTGGAGTTAATTGTCTGGTGGTCATTACATGCCTCATTTTGGTGTGTAATTGTTAGGTTAGTCATGGCAGCGCACAGCTGTGCCTGCTGTAAGCACTGAGCCATGTTTGTGTCCATGTGTGGTGCCTTGACAGTTGGGAAAACGAGTGAACGTTTAACCTGGTGAATCTAAAAGTTACTCATTTCTGAGACACCAAATCAGAGTGTTCAATTCAACTATTTGAGAGGTGATGTGAACAGAAATAGGAGAATAACAGCCCAGCAGATGGGGATGATACCCAGAGATGATCAGGGCAGTAGCAGCCTGTTTCTCCTCTCCTCCATCGGTATTCCACAGCCTCCTTGCAGTGCTTGAGGACTGTTGCCAACCAGTAGCAAGCAGCGTGAAGCTGCTTATCTCTGTGGGCTGACACTGCCATACAGCAGCCTTGTCATCTCCTTGTTCTCATCTCCAATCCATCTTTTGTTGCTCTGCAGCTGTGGCTGGCGCTGGCAAGGCTGGAGACATATGAGAACGCTCGTAAAGTCCTTAACAAAGCCCGTGAGAACATCCCCACGGATCGGCACATCTGGATCACTGCTGCCAAGCTGGAGGAAGCCAATGGAAACACCCAGATGGTGGAGAAAATCATTGACAGAGCCATCACATCTCTCAGGGCTAACGGGGTGGAAATCAACAGAGAGCAGTGGATACAGGTATGTGCTTGGTCCTGAGGGCCCAGGGGGACTCTTCAGGTTCTGGTCTGAAGGCTGCTGCAGAGTCATTTTGCACCTGGCTTATCAGTGGAGGTCTCTGTGAAGAGACAAGAGATGAGACTAAAAAGCTGAGCAGGGTCAAGGCCATAAGTGATACCCTGGAGTAACATCACATGTGTTTTGCTGAGAAGTGTCTGGTTTGCTTCTGTTATGGAAGATAAGTAGCTTCAAGTTGAAGCAGCTGCTGCCTTAAGTAGGATGCAGGCTTAAAGCTTTCAGTGAAGGATTTATGTATTTTTTTGCATATGTCTCTTTTGGCTTGACAGGTATTTGTTTGCCCCACAAGTCTTTGTCAAATGGCATTATGAGAAATCAATACAAATACTGCATTCTGTTAGTCCTTTACTGAAGCTCTTTCCTCCTGAATATGTTCTGTGCTTTGTTTGATCATAAGTCTTTAAAGCAGTTTCCTACTGAAATAATTTACAGTGGGTCAAAGCAGCAAAATCTTACACTGCTTAAGAGCATTGATAATGAATGAAGTATTTAATATTAAATGGATATCCTTGTTAACATCTAAAAGAATTCTGACTTTCTTTACAGCAGTAAAACAATTAAAGGTTAATTTGAACTTCTCTCTAAAAACATCCATGAGCACAGCCTCTGCATCATTGTGTTCTCGAGTTCCTTCTCAGTACTAGAACTGCTCCATTTCTGTTATCTGATCAGAGGGGTTTTCAACAAGTTTAAGCAAGACATGCTTGGCTTTCTGAAAGCTTTGAGTGTCAGGAAACTCCACTTTTCCATACATGGTCTGGTGAGAGAGTCTTTGCACCTTTGACTTTACACTGCTTGATGGGATACTCTTAAATTTAGTTGTTGCTAAGCCCCAAAGCTGAGAGAAGGTCAGTAGTTTTGATGTTACAGTTCTTCCTTGTGAAATTTTTGCTTTTTTTATTGGCCAGGTCCCTGCTTGGGTCAGCCCAAGGTTGTGGAGGTGTAGGAAAAGACTTCTGGGTCTGGAAAGATCACACATTGTCACCTTTTCAGTGGATGGAATTGATATGATCTGTTTCTTAAGCAGCTTGTGAAAGGTTCTGTGTAGAGCTGCAGCACCTTCCTGGTGGCTGCAGGCTCCTGCTCAGTGTCAGGGTGTGTTGGAGCAATGAGATGTTTGTGCTGTGGCAGTGACCACAATGTCTCTGTGTTTGTGCACGAGGAGTTGCCATTGCAGACTTTAACCTCTTGTGCTGAGCTCTCACAATGAGCAGGGCTTTCCTGTTGTTCCTAGGATGCCGAGGAATGTGATAAAGCTGGAAGTGTGGCCACATGCCAGGCGATCATGAGAGCTGTGATTGGGATCGGGATCGAGGAAGAGGATCGGAAACACACCTGGATGGAGGATGCAGACAGTGTATGTCCAGCTGGGATGCTGCTTTTTGTTGGTTTTGTTTTATTGTGGGATTGTTATTGCATTAGAAGAAATTGAACTGGTGCCTGGGAAATGGCTTTGTCAGTGACAGTGGATGTGATTCCCAAACCACCTGCCTGCCTTTGGCCACTCTCTGCCTCAGGAGGTTATTATAGAGCTTTATTCAGATTTGAGTTTTTACTAAACAAAAAGTTGATATTGGTATAGCTTGTATGCTAACTTGGTGTGGATTTTTTTTTTTTTTTGGTGAGTGTGAGACATCAACAGAGATTGAGTTATGAGTAAAGGAGCTGGAAGTTGAGTTTCAAGGCATAACCATTGTAGCTCAGCAGTTAATGTTAGACTGGACAATGGAGCGGGTAAAAGTTTTACCAGGCTTTTTTTCCTTTAGGGGAATAGTTTGAACATGTGCTAAGAACTAAATCATGTTTCAGCATGAGAAATGTCCAACTTCACTGGCCTTAAATTGGGCTCAGAGCAGTGGGGGGCACATGCTGTGGTGCTTAGGGTTTTGCCTGTGAAATAACAAAATGAAGTGCTAACATGAGATCCTTTCCAATGCCTTGCTGATGTTTCAAGCTGGCCTGTGAGTGTCAGTCCCATTGAAAGGCCAGGGATTCTTGTGCTCTGTAGAGGAATACTTGGAAATTCCTTCCCTGCTCGCTTTTAAAAAGCTGATTGTAAGTGTTCTGTTCTCTATTAATGCCTCAATTCATGGATTACACCGAGTTACTGAGTTCTGGGTTGAATTGTGCATGTGTAATTCCTGCTTGCTCTTGATTCCTGTGCTCCCTTAAGCTGGCTCAGTCCTGATCTGTTTTCTCTCAGTGTGTTGCTCATAATGCCTTGGAGTGTGCCCGAGCCATTTATGCCTATGCCTTGCAAGTCTTCCCGAGCAAGAAGAGTGTGTGGCTGAGAGCAGCCTACTTTGAAAAGAACCATGGAACCAGGTACGTGTGCTGCACAATCCCTGTGACAGGGGGACAGGCTGGGGATGAAGGAAAACTACAGCATGGTCCCTGGTGTGGTGCAAGTGCAGAGTTAGTGCAGCTGGATGAAACTCACTGGTGTTTTTTGCAGGTCTGACCTTCTTTGTTATTGTTGTGCTCAGAACATCCTTAAGTTTTATGAAGTCATAAAATGGTTCTTGGCAATAGGGGTTACGTGGTAAAAATAGCTGTGAAGAGACAAGGTAGGAACAATTGTCTTTGAGAAGGCACCTCTGGAAAAATATAGGGCTACAAATCACCTAAAATGTGTTTTATTTAGTTTTCATAGATAAACTACTTCAGGGTTCAATGTGTCCAAGCATCTCTGGTATTTTCTGATTAAACACTGTGAATGTGTATCACATTCTGAATTAAGATTGGTGTTATACTGTTACAGCTCAGGCTCTTTTTAAAGTTTATTCACAAAGCTTTACATGTCAGAAACTTTCTACCCACAGCTTGGACTAAAGCAAACAATCTCTGCAGTAGGCCACTTATACACGTGGAATCATCCTTATTAAAGCCAACCAGGATATGTTGTGGAAGTGACTGCAGATGCTGAGTTCTTTCTCATTCAAGCCTTTTTTTTTATTGGGAACAAATATACCTTCTCTTTTGATGTTGTTTTCGCATGTTTCCCAGTGGTGGCTGGCTTTTAAGCCCCATGTTCTACCTGAAAAGTGTATTTGCCAGAGGAGAAAAAAGTAAATTGCTTAAGATCAAGCCAACCTTATCTAATAATTCTGAAAACCTTCCTGTCTCAGCTTCTAGAAAGGTTTGTTAAGCAGAATGACTCTTTCCAACAGAAAGGAGCTGTTGGTGTGAGGGCTCTTTCCACAGAGGCTATCAAAGGTGTCTGAACAATGAGCCGTTTGTGGAATGCTGATTTCAGAACCTTTGTGAAAAAAGACCACACCCTTTCCTTGTTATGAAACAACTTATCAAGGTTTACAACATTGGACTTTGTAACAATATTTATAGCACTGAGTGATAGTGGAAATGGTGTGAGAGAGCTGGCCCTTGGCAGTACCTGGAGGGATTGTAACTTGCTGTTTCTTGTCTTCAGAGAATCCTTGGAGGCTCTTTTGCAGAGAGCTGTTGCTCACTGTCCCAAAGCAGAGGTGCTGTGGCTCATGGGAGCCAAATCCAAGTGGCTGGCAGGAGATGTGCCAGCAGCCAGAAGCATCTTGGCCCTGGCTTTCCAGGTGGGTCTGTTACACTTGTCAGAAGGTGTTAAATGTGACAGGTAAAGAATCCAGAGCAGGCTTTTCCTGTCAACACCTGATTCCTGCTGCCTTTCAGAGTGATGGAGACTTCCGCTGTTCTTCGGTTGCTTTGTGTGACAAAATGTTCTGTAAAATAGCAGCAAGCTGGAGCAAGGCTGTGGTACTGCTCTTTTAGTAGTTCTACACCAGGTTCTGAGCTGGAACAAGTTGTCCAGAGAGGTTGTGGCTGCCTCATCCCTGGAGGTGTTGAAAGCCAGGTTGGATGGGGCTCTGAGCAGTCTGGTCTGGTGCATGGCATCCCTACCTATGGGATTGGGATGAGATGATCTTTAATGTCCCTTCCAACCCAAACCAGCCTGTGATTCTATGAGTTTGCAAACCATCAGTTTGACTAGCATGACTCCCACCAACCCCAGTCATGGATCAAAATCCTGTTGTCTTGGGTCACCTCAAGGGAAGGATTGTGGTCTGCCCTAATGAGGTCACTGCATTACTTATGTCTTGGATCAGTCCCACTAATGAAGGGAATTGCCTGCTGGATGCTGTAGCAAAGATAGGCAGAGTGCTTCTAACACTGGGAATTAGGCTTAAAAGCTAAGTGAGAAAAAAAAAAGACAGGTCCTGAAATGGAAGGTAAAAGATACTTCCTTAGTTACTAGGCTGAAAAGTTCTTGACTGAAGTGACTTTTATTGGAAGAGTTTTCACAGACCTCAGTGGGGAATTAAAGCTGCAGCTTTTTTGCTTGAGGGTAATAAAATGAGGGTCTCATTGTGGCAGACCCTGTGATGTTTTCAGTATTTAAACTGGAAGTTCAGAAGATCAAGCATTACTGCTTTTCAACAATTGAGAAGCATCCAACTTCTAAACTGGCATATATCTTTGTGTTGCCCATCTGTTTTGGAGGATTTCTATAAACTTCAAAGGTCAAAGAAGACTGGGAGGAGCTTGCACTGGAAAAAAAATCCTACTGTGGATTGACAAAGCTCTGATTTCAATTTTAATCTGGATCAAACAGAGGATTAAATCTGCTGTTGATTCACTGTGTGCATTTGTCTGTCACTTTGTGTTCTTGCAGGCCAACCCCAACAGCGAGGAGATCTGGCTGGCTGCCGTGAAGCTCGAGTCGGAGAACAATGAGTATGAAAGAGCGAGGAGGCTGCTGGCAAAGGCTCGCAGCAGTGCCCCCACAGCAAGGGTAAGGACATGGGGAGGGTGGAGAGGCTCAGGCCTTGTGGTCACAGGGGATTTGGGACGGAAGGAGGAGTTCCTTCAGTTCTGTGGCCGTGGGGATTGACCCTGTGGCTCCCTGCCATTGCCTTCCGGGGCATGGGGCCGCTTTGCGAGCGCTTCGAATTGCGACACGAAGTCGTGGCATGATGGGAAAAAAAGGCCAGGATCAAGTGAAGGGTTTCAGTTGGTTTTTTACATAAATGGCAAAAGTCAGGAATTTCCCAGTTTACAGCTGTTTGTGTAATGTTTGTTTTGCATAAAAGCACGTCTTGGAAAAAAGAGAAAATGCTTTCACAGAAGACTCACTTATGCTTCTACTAAAGACAGCTCTGGGGTGGTTTGGTGCTTAAAGTCACACTCCTGTGTTTTATCTCCAGTTACCTCTGGTATGATAAACTGTCCATTTTCAACTCTTCCTACAAAAGCATTTTGACTTGTCCAAGTAAATGAAAAGTTAGTTTGATCTCTGTCCTCTGTTCCTCCCCCTCAGTTGTTGTTACATCCTACATCTTTTTAACTGTCCTCTTCCTCCCTGAGTCAGGGAGCTTCTGCAGCTGGGGCTGAAGCTCTGCTCTCAGACTTGGTGCCTCTGTTGTGAGGTCACAGCTGGAGGAGCTTGGGAATGGGGAGGATGGGGATCAGAGAGCAGTGAGAGAGCCTTTGGTTTGTAATATATTTCTCATAGCTGTGACTTCCCTGCATAGCCAGAAGGAAGGATTTGGGGGACAGAAAAGTACATGTACCAGTTTGTAATAAGCAGGACAACAGAGCCTGAAGCCATAAGAAAAGGTTGTCTTGATAGCTTGGATCTGAGGAGATCAGATTGTGCTGGTGAAGGAGGCTCAGGTTTGTTAATTGGTTGTGCTGTTAAAGCTGTGCTCTTTATGCAAATACTACTTTTCCAATGCTGGCCATTCTGTGATTCTGTGATAATGCAAATGCCAGATCTATGTTAATAATTTTGTAAATAGGTGAGATACAGCTGGACCCCACTGTTCTAACTCCTTTAGTATTTGCATTTACCTTTCTTACTGTTACTTGTTCCTGCTATTATTTAACACTGATATTTTAATTTTTATTTTACTTCAAACTGTAGCTAATCAATAACATTCTAATATGATACATGAAAGGATACATGAAAGTGGGAACCTGCTGCTTTGGCAGATAAATGGTTTTCTAATGGCTGCTGGTGGTAAACAGCTCTGCTTTGTTCCCAGGTCTTCATGAAGTCTGTGAAGTTGGAGTGGGTGCTTGGGAACATTGCTGCAGCCCAGGAGCTCTGTGAGGAAGCCCTGAAGCACTATGAGGACTTCCCCAAATTGTGGATGATGAAAGGACAAATTGAGGAACAAAAAGAGCTGGTAGAGAAAGCACGGGAGGCTTATAATCAAGGGGTAAGATGGATGTTACTGCAGGTTTGCTTTGTGCTGCTGCCATGGAGAGATGTCTGTCTTTGAATCAAAATGGATGGCCAAAGACATGATTTCTGTCATTGGTTAAAACAGCAAAAGAAAAAAAAATGAAATAAGCAAGAATTTCTTTTACCCATTACCCATATGCAAGATTGACTTTCTTGCTTGAGAGAGTTCTCTGTATGCCTGACTCCTCACAGGCAGGAAAAAAGGCTTTGCACAGTAGTTCTCTAAGATCTGTAAAGACTAAAACCAGAACTCTTAAAAGAAAATCTTTCTCAGGAGCTCTTAGATGCACACTGTGAAAGGAGGTGGCCTACAGAGCACTATTCTCTTTTAAATGGTAATTGGTGTCCTTGGGTATGAATGCTCAAAATCTACAGCCATCAAAGTCATTTGGGCACAGGTTTCTGCCAGGGTCCATATCCTAATGACTCCCTGCACACTCTGCTGTGGTTTAGGGATGTATGAGAGCCTCCATCTGCAGAAAGAGCACAAATTGTAGCTGTGTTAAGGGAGGTGTGTTCTTTCTCTTACTGCTGGGGTAGCTCAGTCATACCTGATGCACCTGCCTATTTTGGGTACAGGAGAAACTTCACTTCTGTGCTGTAAGATTAGCTGGAGAAATTTGAGAGACATAATCAGCTTGGTCTCTCTTCTGCTAAACTCTCCAGGAGGATGTAGGGAGGGAAGTTCTTTTCTATAGGAATTACAAGATTTTTTTTCAAATTTACCTATGAGCATACTTTTTTTTAAACAAACAGTTGAAGAAGTGCCCCCATTCCATACCCCTGTGGCTTTTGCTGTCCAGGCTGGAGGAGAAAGTTGGGCAGCTGACTAGAGCAAGAGCCATCTTGGAAAAGTCTCGCCTGAAGAATCCAAAGAATCCAGATCTCTGGTGAGTTGTGTGAAGTTGAACTGAATTTGGGCTACAAATTCAATCTGCTCTTCCAGACAGCTATTTCACATAATCTCAGCCATTTGAGCCTGGGACTTAAAACCATGCCCATCCTGGAGTTTCTTCTGGACTAATAACTTCCCTGAATAGCAGGAATACTTTGGTGGTCCTGGCTAGCTACTGTAAGGATCTGGGAAGTAGTTATTTCTTTACTGATAGTTGTAGTGCACAGAGCATGTAGCATGCACAGGGCTCTTTCCTTGCAGGTTTGTTTTTTATCTGGGCCATTATGGAATAAAAGTCACATTTATTTTTAGATGGAGAGGAATGGGAAGATGTCAGTCACCTACACATATTCAGAATATGGGCAGATGTTTTCAGTTTCCAGTGACCTTCACCAGTGTTTGTTTCAGCCTGGTGAATGTTGTCATAAATATCATCAGAGTCTCTTCCCTACCAGGTTGGAGTCTGTGCGCTTGGAGTACCGAGCTGGGCTGAAGAACATTGCAAACACCCTGATGGCCAAGGCACTGCAAGAGTGCCCCAATTCAGGTGAGCTGGGTCTCAGTTCTACCTTAACCACAATTGTTTTGCCCTGTTGATAGAAGCACATTTTTTCCTAAGATGTCCTTTCTGGCCAGGTCTCAGAATATGGTGTTTTGGAGAGGTGGCAGCCATCCTTCTGCAGAGGAAATGTTGAGGGTCTTTGAGAACAATACATGTTACTTTGTGCTCTCTTACACCTGAGGGATCATGGGTTGGTGTTGTTCCATTTTTCTGCAGTACCCAGTGTGTTATTGGATCCATGGTCCACAGTTTGTGCCCAGGCTTCCTGCAAAAGCAGCTTGGATATGGGTGGGCTTTTCTCGGAAGCTGGTAGACGTCTGCCAAGGTTTAAAATGAAAGAAGTGTTTGTAGTTAGGAAGTTCAGTGGAAAAAGAATGGTGCTTTCCCTGTCCCTCTGGAGTACAGCTGGCCTTAGGAGATTCCCAGTTGCTGGTTTGTCTGCAGTGGTTGCACCACTGTGAGTTTAATAACTTGTGCTGGCAGTGAATTTCCACCACAGTCATGATTAGAGGATCATGAACCATAAATGTTCAGTCCAGGTTTTTGATTATTTTAGCTCATGTAAGAAAAGGCTAAGAGGTCATATGATGTAAGTCAGTTAGTTCTAACCAGCAGTGGAAACATTTGCCTCTTGGGATGGGAGGATAAAGTGCCTATCACATCCCTATTTTGGGGCAGAATTGAACGAAGACTTAATTATTTAAACATGTTGATGTCTTTGGGGAGAAGATGTCACATAACTACAAATTGTAGTAACTTACTTCAGGGCAAGGCTTGACTTTCCTTCAGGCTAGGTTTTGAAGGGTGTTTAATTGGTGGCTGCTTAAGTCTCGGTAAAATAATTGGAAATTAAATGACTTTTATGACACGATAAACTCATTGCAAGGTACTCTCCATGCAAGTGGATCACCAAAGCAGCACCACCCAAAGTCCTGCTTTGTTTTTGTGAATGACCTAATGAGTGTTTGTCATCACAGGCTGTTTTACAGATCTGCCTGTTGCTATGGAAATGGGCAGCAGGATCTCAGTTTTTGTTTAAACAATTGCTTCCAACTTTATCTTAGACCTCAACAAACCATAATCAAAGCCTGCAGGACTTGGCTGGTTGGCCACCTGCAGTCATGTAGACCAGAGGTTTGGGTCCATCGATTGCTGAATTGATTCCTGATGGGTGGCAGGCTGCACAAAGAATAAAATAGAAATATTATTGTGTTTGTGATCCTATATGTAAAGAGCAAGAAGAAGAGAGTCTCTCTCCTGTCCATCACTGCAGTTATCAAAGCTGTGTGTGTTCCTGTGGTGCCATTTATGAAAAGCATGAGTGCTTTGATGGAGTCCTGGCAGACACCAGCTCTCAGGCTTTGCTTTGAAGTGATCAGGTGTGCCTGGCTGACATGAGAAACTGCAGATTTCATGCTCCCTTGAGCATATTTCCTTCCTTGCTTTTGGCAGTGAGAAGAGCTAGGGATTAAACCCAGCTTTCCTGGATCTACTCTGTCCTTCATCAGTGTGTGTGGAGCCAGCATCAATAAGACTGTGGTGATCTCCAGCACCCTTGAAACTGCTCCCAGACTGTACTTTGCACTTTTTGAGACTTCTGCCACTGCAGTTGCCTGTTCAAACAGCCAGCCTTTTGGAAATGCTGATTTGCCCTCTCTGTCCCAGAGTTTGCAGTGTGTCATCTGAAAAGCCTGAGCTCTGGATTAGGAGGTGCTGGAGCTGCAGGAGTTGTGGTACAGAAACCCCCAGAGCTGAAGCTCCAGTGTGGTGCACAGAGTAGCTAAAAATTCATAGTACTGAATGAAGTATTGGTGTGGGAAGAGTGGTCTGGGATGAGGTTGGGGGTGAATAACCACCAGGGTGGGGACTGTACTGCTGCTTGTGATGCACAGCACCAGCCTGATGCCAGGGCGGGGAGGGTTAACCTCAAAATAACACTAAACAATCTTCCTACTTGATTTGATTAAGGAATCCTGTGGTCAGAAGCAATTTTCCTTGAAGCGCGACCGCAACGAAAGACCAAGAGTGTGGATGCTCTCAAGAAGTGTGAACATGACCCACATGTCCTGCTGGCTGTGGCCAAGTGAGTTTCTGTGCTTGATGCAGTAAAAATATCCGTGTCTGTGTGTGGCTGCTTCCAGGATGGAACACTGCACTCCAGCACAGCCGTGTGATTCTGGCTGCAGCAGCTCTAATAAGTCCCAAAGCAAGGAGCAGCTCTCCAGCTGTCTCCTAGTAACTGTGCAAATCTCTCCCTTGATTGCAAGTGGGGGATGTCAGGCTGCCCTCGAGCTGTTCTGGTGGGTCTGGGACTGGCACAGGCAGCAATACACTCACACAAAGCCCTTTGCCAGTGCTGGGTATTGGCACTCTGCAAGCTGCTTTCTTTCTGTCCCTTGAAGAGGGTTTCACTGTGCTGTCAGGTGAACTAGGCTTTATTAAGTGGTTCGGGATATGTTTTAAGTATCTGTGAAGATAGGGACTTTTTTTTTAGTTATTTTTCAAGTTTTATGTGGCTGACTGTAGTTTTAATTTTTTTCTCTCTATCTTAGATTCTATCAGGTATCTTTTTAAATTCTAAGCTAGATATTCTGCTCGTGAATGTCCCCTATGTCAGTGTTCTTCAGCTGTGCCCTTTGCCAGAATGCAAACCACCAGCCATTCTGTAGTGTGCTTCTCTGGAATGGGAAGATAATCTACTAGGAATTGTTTTCTTGTCCAGGTTGAGTTGTAAGGATTGCAGTGATTAAAACCCACTGTTAGAATTGACATGTGCCATATCCTGCTCTGATGTGTGAGCAGTCTTACAGCAGCTGTGATGGAAACAAACTTATTTTTCTTCCTCTGTGAATAGCAGAAGAGGTTAATACAGGAGACATTTTGCTCGAAGTTGCCCAATTCTTTCACAACTCTACTTTATAAGCCAAAGAAAACTGTAGGATACACTCCAGTGACTGCAACACTGGGTTCTGCCAGATTCTGACAGCTGACTTGTTCAGCTTTAGCAGCAAGTGAGAAAAATGTTAACTTTTGCTTTATGGCAACTGCTCCCAGGCCCCTTCTGGTGCAACCTCAGGCTGTTTAACAGCTAATCCCAACATAAACAGCTTCCACCACCCATCAGGACTTGCCTCTGTAGGTACAGTGTGTCACACATCTGTGACAAACTTTTGTTAAATATGTTCCTGAAAATGGCCACTACTTGCAGGTGTTAAACCTCTGCTATCATTGTTCATGCTCTTGTAAATCACAGTTTATTTAACACAGAACAATCAAGAGTATTATAGGGCTTAAAAACAATCACATAAGCTGTATAATTTTATGACAGGCTAAGCTCTTTATGAGGGGTGGCTGATTTGATAAAGACCTTATAGCTCAAATGAACTCTTTAATGCAAAGAAGTGAAACCAAGAGACTCTTGACTCAGCTTGTTCATTACTGGGGAGAAATTTCAGCATTGACTGGTGCCTGGATGAAATGGCAGCAGTGGGGCTGTGCCAGGCTGGAGTTTGAGTGCAGAAGCTTCCATACTTGGTTTTCCTTGGAAAATGGGGCTGATAAGGCAGGTCTGCTCCACTCCACTCCAGCAGGCTTTGTAGGTGTGAGCATGTGACCATACAGCAGTCAGTTACCAGCTTTTAGAAGTTATTTAATTATTAGATGCTAAAATTGACTTGTAAAGAAATGGAAGGATTGGGAATAGATGTAGGCATGTAATCCTGTCTCTTTGACACCAAATCTAGAACAACAAAATTAAAGCAACTGAGGTAGCAAAGGTTGATCTCTGTAGTGCTTCCCCTCTCAGCAGAGCCTGTCTGTGCCTGGGGCTGAGTTGTCCTCTAAGTTGTCCTGCCTCAGTGTGGGGCAGTGAATAGGAAGTGCTGGATGTTCTTCTCAGTCCTCTCACTCCCTTCCCTTCCCAGGGGCAGGATGGTTTGCTAGTTGCCTAAAAATCTGCTGTTTACTTCCTGGGAGAGCAGAGAACTGGAACACCTGCAGCAGAGCCTTTAAGCTGGAGCTCTTGTGGGTTGCCCTCTTCCTTTAAAGTGAGGCTGTTTGTCAGCTCCCCTCTGCTTTTCCCATCAGGCTGTTTTGGAGTGAGCGGAAAATAACCAAGGCCAGAGAGTGGTTCCACCGCACAGTGAAGATCGACTCTGACCTGGGGGATGCCTGGGCCTTCTTCTACAAATTTGAGCTCCAGCACGGCACAGAGGTGAGTGTGTGCCTGGCAGCAGCAATCCCTGGCTGGCAGGGGTTGCCCAGGCCTGGGATTGCTGCAGTGCTGGGCTGAGCACGCTGCCACTGCTCCTGCCTGTGTGGTCTCAGGGGAGGCTGGGTGTCACGCCTGGTCATGAATGAGCATGAACAGGCCTGTGTGGTGGCTTTTCAAAGGTGCTGTCATTAGCTGAGCTGTGTTACAGGCTGCTTTGCTGTCCACAGTTCTGCTGGTTCATGCAAAAATCTCTGAAATGAATCTTCCTCTTGTAAAACTCAAGCTTGCTCAGAGGGGATTGTGCTGGAATTGTGGTGCTGGGTTTGTGTAACTGGGGCTGTTTCTTCCTAAGTGTCCAGTACAGGTTGCACGTGAACACAGCCAGAGGAACAGCCAACTCTAATCTCTTACAGCAGTTTTTACTGCTGAAATGATGGGGGTGTTTATCTTCTGACTTCAGAGAGACCTTTCACTTCACACAGCTCCTGCAGGTGGTAATGCACAGGAAGTTTCTGTTGCAGTTTCTCTGCAATAGCCCAAACTTGCTTACCTGCGGCTCAGCCAGGCAGGAGACTTGCTGCTTCTGAATTTTGACTTGGACTTCCTTTGAAAATAACAGACCCCAAGCCCCACCATCATCTTTGGAAGAGTTTTTGAATTGGGGAGAGTTCAATTTTTGGCTGCGTTCTGGAACAAACCAGGCCAAACTGTCATTTCTCTTCCCTGTAGGAACAACAAGAAGAGGTGAGGAAGCGCTGTGAGAATGCTGAACCTCGCCACGGAGAGCTCTGGTGTGATGTCTCCAAGGACATAGAGAACTGGCAGAAAAAGATTGGAGAGATTCTTGTGCTTGTGGCAGCCAAGCTGAAAAATACCTTCTAGAGTGTGCTGGCCTCAGCTGCCTCAGAGGTCCCTGTAGGACTCAACCTGCTCGTGGTGCCCTTCCAGAGGCACAGATTTCAAAGGACAGGACGTGGATGATGATAGGAAGGAGCTTTCTCCCAAAAGGAAAAGCTGCTTCTTTCTTTCCCCAGCATGGCCATCAGCTTCTGCAGCACATGGGAACATTGTAGCTGGTGTCACACAGGAGACAGGAGCAGTCTTGTGAGGCTCTGTTGGCATTTCCATGTTGATTCCTGATTCCCCCTGCAAACACAAGCTTTAATTAGCGCTTGTATGGGTTCTGACATGTGGCAGTCCCTCTGTTCTTGGCCCTGGCATGTGTTCCCCGTCCCCCTTTAGTGTTTGGCCCATCTGATGTTGGTTCCTTGTCTGGGTTGTTGCTGTTGGAATACACTGAGTGTCCTTGGAGGAGATGGGTGGAGTTTTGGGAGCAGCCCAGCAGCACAGGAAAGGTCTGGGCTGGCTCCTCTTCTTTAGGCGCTTTAGTTTGGTCTCTGCTAACAAGCTGCTGCACAGCTTGGAGGTCTTCCTCCAACCTGAGCTGCTGGAGCATTTTGTCAAATTCAAAAGCATATTTTTAGAAAACTTTTCCTCAATTTTTAAATGTATATAGTAAAGCTTATTCTTTTAGGTATCTGAGTTCATTAAGCACAGTGGTGGTTTGAAGTAACAAGGCAAAACTCAGCAATCCCTGAAAGCCCTTTTGAAGGCAGAACATTTATTTAGAGTTGTTGGGAGACTGTGCTGTTACACAGCTGTGACTGCCTGTGGCTGGGAGGTTTGGGATGGCTCCCTCCAAGTGCAGATAGAAAAAAGCAAACTCAAGAGATGGAAAGCTTTGTGTTTGGGACCCTTTGTACACTGTCTTCAATTTTCTACACTTGTGTTGTGTACTATTTTTACCCCAACCTCCTGACTTTCTTGTGATCATAGAATGAGAAGCTGTACTGTCTTATACCTGAGGCTATAGCAGCTGTATCCAGGTCTGTGGATGTGCATTATCCCATGTATTTAGTTGGAGGAGAAACTCCCTTATTATTTGTTGGAGAATATGTATAAAATACAGCTTCTTTTTTTGTTTCCTTCTGTTGTCTTTGAGTGTGGTCTTGTCCTTTGATTCTGACTGGGAAGAGGGGTCTGATAACAGAAACCTTTGGACTTATCAGGCTCCCACCACTCTGGGAAGGTGCCTGCCAGTGCTGGCTGCACCAAGCTGGGCTACAGCCTCTTGCCAAAACAGATGAGAAGCCAAAAATGGATCTTTTAACGCTGGAGCAGAAAGGCTTTTGCTTGCAGGTTGGTCTGGAAGCAAAAGCCTTTGTTTCTTTGGGTTCATAATGGAAACTCTTGTGCATTCTCTGGAATAGCTGATGAAAGGTTGTAAATCACGGATGCCCCGTAGAATTGTAGTTTCCCAAAGGTGAGTGAGAGGCATTGGGAGTTGAGAGGCTCTTGCTTAGGGATTTTGTGCCATTGCTGGAAGAGAGTGGAAGAGTTTGGGAAGGGAGATGGAGATGATGTTCAAAGGAGAGGGTAGACATGGCAAGGGAACTTAGCTGGACAAGGATTCAGGACTGAGGCAGAAACTGCAGGATGAAAACAACTTTAAAAGTAGTTTTCAATGTGTGCTGTCTTTCAGCCTCTTGTGCTCCCATGGGGGCTATATCCTGCTTTTCTGGGCAAGGAATGTGACATTCTGATTCTTGGTGTAGTAATGTGCTGGGGAAAGCTGGGTGCTTGTGGCGCATAAATCCCTCTGCCCAGCTGGTGGTGCAGAATTGGGATGGGAAAGGGAAGTGGGAATTGCAGTGGTGTGGCTTTTCCTGCTGGGGAGATTCCTGACTTGTGGTGGGAGCGTTTCCCTTGAGCCAGGTAACACATGTCCAACCCACTGATGGGATCCTTGTGCTACCCCTGCTCCTTGCTTAGGTGGCACTACCTCATCTAGCAAGGAATTTTGGGGATGTGGAAGCCCCAGGGATGGGGCCCTTTGCTGGACACTGTGCCACCTTCTTACAACATCAGGCTCCTTTGGCCACCTGCTTCTGGTACCTGCAGCTTTCCTTTCCTTTGGGCTACATTCCTTAGCTTGGAGATTATTTTTTCTTCCTTAAAAGGGACCATCAATCTTAGAGCCTTTTAATGTTTGTAGATGTCTTGGTGGTTTTTAAATGGATTATGGCACCCATGAATTTTAGCTATATATAGAGCTCAATAAAGAAGTTATATGGGTCCTGTCCCAGTGGAATGCTGCAGTGTGCTGTGGGTCCCACTTCCTGGGGAGGGACATTCTCACCAAGCTGAGCAGAGCTGGATTATTCACCATTTGTTCTATTTCTTACTCAATCACCCGCATTCAGCTCCTCAGTGGAGCCTTGTTACAGTCAGTTCAATTTTTCCCAAAATTGATGGGAATTGAGTCAGGGCAATTTTTGTGCCTGGGCTGGGGGTGAGGTACAAAACGCAGAGGGGAAGGAGGAGAGGGCTTTGGTTGGAAGCACGAGAACACTCCTCATGTTGATATTTTAGGGGTCTCACCCTGGACAGTCCCTTGGTGCCGTTGTCAGTGTTCACCCACTGCGGTCTGTGAACGCAGAGTGAAAGAATCGCCCCACGCCAACAGAAATCGAAACTGCGGGGGTTTGCAGCCGAGCATGCAGCTCCGGGCTAGGGACACGCGTGGGTTGGAACCCCCGGGTGGCTGCGAGCAGGGGCTC
>NW_005054337.1:1776788-1780781 GCF_000277835.1 Geospiza fortis | reverse complement strand
AGGGATGGGGCCAGAGCACTTGGGAAAGGGCTTGGAGCAGTTGGAATGGGGCTGGGCTGGATCCAAATGGGGCTTTGTTCCATCGCGACCCCTCTAAGGATCTGAGCTGGGACTCCGTGAGGAAGGGGCTGGGATCTGGCCGGGGAAGCTGGTCCAGCTGGGATCAGGCTGCTGGGTCTGGGATGAGGCTTAGACCATCGACACCTCGATGGGGCTTGGATCTGGCTGGTCCTGAGGTAGAGAGGGTCTGTCCTTGGAGGGTCTGTCCCTGCCTTGGGGCTCTGGGAGGTGACAGAGTCCCTTTGGGTAGGAGGGACTCGGGGACAGTCTGGCTGGAAGGACCTGGTGACCCCGGTGGGGTTCCCTGGTACTGTCATGAGTGCCAGCAGGAGCTGCTCTATCAACAATGGTGATTCCCCTTATCTCCTCGTATTTGCTGGAGGATTAGAGTGAGGATGAGATTAGCTGTGCCTGTCCTGCACCCACGCTTCCCAAGGCTGCTCCTTCACTGCCAGCTCTCCCCTAGGAAGGGATGTGCCACTTGCCTGTAGCTTGCTGCTGTGGGATGGGGGTGAAGGCAGAAGGAATAACCCTAAATCAGCTGCTGAACTTGTTCTCCTCCATCCTGAAAGGGGAGAAGTCAGGAGCAGGATTTGCCACCTCAGTGTCCCTGCATCCCTCTCTTGTCACTGCTGCTTTCCTGCTTTCCATGGTGGGGGGAAGCACCTACAGCACCTGCTGACCTCCTGCCCTGGCTGTTCCCTGGCCTGCTCTGCACTTCCTTCTGGGCTGGACACTGAGCCCAGCCTTGTCTTGGAATGCTGGAAATGGTGTGCTTTCTCCTGAAACTGGGTTCCAGTTGTTTAATAAACCACTTCAGGGAAGTAATTCCCATTTTCTTGGTAAAATTGCACCGCCTTGCCTTCCTGGCAGAGGAGACCTCTGGAGAGCAACCCTTAGACTTTGGCCAGGGTGTCCTCATGGAAGCAGTGCTCTCCTTTGATTATACCCTCAGCTCTCTGCTTAATCACCTCTGGGGCCAGATCTCTCAGTGGTTTGCAGGGAGCAAAGCCAGCAGCACAAGGAGGCTTTTCCCTGCCCTTCCCAGCTCCCAAATAGAGCTCAGCACAGCTCTGCTGGAAGGTCTGTGGTGATTAGGGATGCTGAAGAGCCCAGTGGGGTTTCTACTGGTTGTACCTGGGTTTGCTCCTCTCTTTGCACGTGCTCCAAGGTGGTGGTTGTGTCCATGTGTTCCCAGAAGTGTGCTGTGTTGAGTTTTGCCTCATGTTAAGCCTCCATCACTCCCATTGAGCTGCAAGAGGATGGGAAAAGGTTTCCTCACCCTTTTGGAGCCAGGTCCAGCCCAGGATTGAGTAGGGAGCACAGAGCAGGTGTGGATTTTACAAACAAACCCCCCCAGGTTCTCACCAAAGAGGACAGATGGAGTGTGCCTGGGCTTGGAATTCAGTGAGGGAAATCCTTATGGCTTCTTGGAGCAGAAGAGCAAGTGCAGAGGTGCTGGGGAAGGCAGTGACCCCTGAGCTGAGGTGGGGAGCAGCGGGCAGAGCTGCAGGCAGAGCTGTGGCCCCTTCCCCCTCGCTTTGGCCGCAGCACAGGGCTTGCATAGCTGGAAGGAGCTGAGCTGCTTTCTGCCTGCCCAGACCTGACACCTGCAGCATGAGGGTTGTTTGGGAGGGGGGTGTGTTTGGGGGGGACTTTTCCTGAAAATGTGAAATGACAGAAATGCCAGGATGGGGCCCCAGGGCTGTGCCATCCCTCAGAATGTGGAGACGTGTCGAGCTGTTGGGTTCCTTTCCTGGAACAAACTTTGAGCTCCCCATCCTCACTCTGCTGCTGCTGGGCTGCTCAAATATCCCCAGTCCTGGTCACTTGAGCTTGTGCTGGCTTTTCTTCAAAGCTGTGGGAATCATCCCTGCCTCGGAGGGTCCATCCACCCCTCCCTGTGCCCCTCTGCCAGCTCAGGTGTCAGCCCCTGGGGTTCCCCGCTCTGCATGGGCCAGCACGGGGCTGCTGGAGGTTTGGAGCCAGGAGCTCAGAGGCAGCTGGGATGTGCTGGGAGAGCAGATGCTTGTGCTGCTTGTGGTGAAGGCCCCCAGGCCTGGGATGAGCCTGAGCTGCAAGGGAGGTGGGAAAATGCTGTATTACAGAGGTGTGGGAGCATCCTTTTGAGGGTTTTTGGATCCGTTTGAGCTGTGGATGTTGCTGGTGGGGACCAGACAGCTCCTGCCTCCAGCTCCTCTCCAAGGAGCCCAGCACCTCCCTCTCTGCCCCCCTTGGGTTTTGGCACTTGAGGCTCTCTGGCCTTGAAATGGCACAAAGTGGGGATCTAGTGGAGCCATGTTGGGGCAGAGAGCTCAGGGATGAGCCCCACAGACTGACACAGGCCCCTGGCATAGCTCTGTGCCATGAACCCACCTGCTGGCGTCAGACAGAGCTCTGTGTGTGCCATGGGCAGCGCTGCTGGGCTGGGCTCGGGCTGGAGCAGTTTCCCGAGGGTTTTGCCCCAAGGGATGATGGCTCATCTGGGAGGATGTTCTTGGGGAGAGGAGACAGCTGAGGCTCCTCCATCTCATGTTGCATCTTCAGGTACAGGTCCAGTGGAGCTTCTGCCTAGGGGTTGAAGGCAGAGCCCAGGACATCCTGTAATCCCCAGCTGACTGTGAGCCCTTCCCTGGCAGATTTTCCCCCGGGTGCTGTCCTGTGCTGTTCTGCTGCTCCTGCTGGTGGCCGTGCTGAGCAGAGGCAGGAGGTGCAGCATCGCCAAGATCCTGCGGCAGTACCGTGCAGTCATCTTCCATGAGCTCCAGAACCTGGTGAGCCGAGGCAGGGCTCGCTCTGCCGGGGGCCAGCCCTGGCCTGGGAATGCTGCTGGGCTGGATGCAGCCCTGAGGAGGGATGTGGGGAGGGAACCTTCATGTGGAGCCGGCTGCTTTGCCAGCAGCGTTGGGGTTTGTTGTTTAAATGGGAGATTGCGGTTGTGTTTAAATGGGGGATCCTTGCTCCAAGTGGGAGGCACTGATCCTGTGAGAGGCTGGATGTTCTTGCTTCATTTCTGCAGAGGAACCTGACTGGGTCGGTGTACAGGAGCGGGAGGGCCGGGCCCGCTTGCCGTTCGGACAAGGTGAGCACAGAGGGACCCGGGGCTGGGGCATGGCGTGGGCTGAGCCCCCAGGGAGCCACGGAGCCTCCCTCCCTGCCCTGTGCTTCTCCTCTGCAGGACCAGAAGATCCTGCTGTCCATCTACAACATCAGCATGTCCCTGCGGGAGGCGGGGGCCGGCACCCTGCAGGGCCCCGAGGAGCTGGCGGTCTGGAGGGTGGCCAGGAACACCAACACTGTGCTCCGGGAGAACTGCAGGAAAATCAGCAAGGTAGGAAGCCCTCTGCTTCCCAGCCAGGTCAGCGGCTCCCAGTTCCCAGGGCTGTGGGCAGAGCCTGCCTTGTCCGTGCTCTCCTGGCTGCCCATGAGGAGTCTCCAGGCTCTGCCTGCTTTGCTCTGGGAGCTGGGGAGTGCTGATGGCACATCCACCCCTGGGGGCTTCAGAATAGCCAGGGGAGGGAGGTTGTGTTGTGGCAGTGTGGGCCAGGCTGGTGGGGTTTTACCTCTGGCTCCCAAGTGGGTTTTTCCACATGTGCCGCGATGCCATGGCTGAGGGAACACAGGGCCTTGTCCTGGTGGGATGCTCACCCTGTGGGTGCATTCACCCTGTCCTGCTCTTGCTCCTGAGTGCTCACGGGCAAGAATTGGGATTTCTCCCCTAAGGGCTGGTCTGGGTTCCTCAGGCATCTCCAAGGCTCTGCTGGGGAATCCTATCCAGGGGATCCCTATAGCAGCACCAGCAGTTCACCAACCAACAGGGAAAACCAAGGGCAGTGGAGCGCCAGCTCCCAGCTCTGCCTGACCCTGGCACAGGGCTGGGACTGTCCTCCCTGCCACTGCTGGGGACATTGGCTGGGGGGCGCCCCGCCCTGG
>NW_005054337.1:1772142-1776404 GCF_000277835.1 Geospiza fortis | reverse complement strand
GGTTGGGGCCCCCCACCCCGGGGCCTGCCTGTGGCTGGTTTGGGAAGCTGGGACAGACTCAGCCTGGAGGGCTGGATTCATCCTCCTGCTCCAAGCCGTGCCCAGGCACCCGATCCACCACTCCTGGCTGGGGCTGGCAGGTTGGTTTGCTGTGGGACGGCTGTGGGAGACACCTGGAGCACCAGAAACACTGGGGAGAAGAAGGGAAAGAAGCAAAAGGAGAAGGTGAGGTGTGGATTCTTAGCTGCTCCCGGCCCTGCAGCGCCTGCTGCTCTCTTGAGGACAATGGGTGTGTTTTGGGGCAGAAAGAGGACATGTGGGGCATGGCTCTGCTCTGGGGGCTCTGCTGGAGGTGAGGCCACAGCGATTTGCAAGGCTCTGAGGTTAGCAGGGCTGTGCATGGGGACTGGTGTCCCTGAGGCACTGCTGGGATGTGCAGAGCAGCCAGGCACCCACAGTGGAAGTAAAGGTGCATCACTGGGGAAACCTGGGGGGTTCTGATATCCAAAAATGCCAGGCAGTGTGGGGGCTTGAGGCCAAGGCTCAGCCTCAGTGACAGGCAGCACTGTGGAGGGGACGGGGTGCTTGGCACTGTGGGTGCCCCAGCAGGGAGGGAATGGCAGGGTGTGGGGTGAGGTGAGGGGCATCCTCCCTTGTCACTGTGCTCTGCCAGCACCCTGCCTGTGGCCTCCACTGCTTTGTTGGGTAGCAAACAGCCTCTGGGAAGCCAGAAATAAAACCTCTCCTTCCCTGGAAGTGCTTTGGATGCTTTATCTGGTGATGCAGGGGCTCTTGTGCTGTGGATGGAGCTGGCACAGTGCTGGCTCTGGCCATGGGGCCAGGCCCAGGCAGAAGCCCCCAGCAGTGGAGGGCACAGCAGCATCCTGCCTCTGCTCACTCTCTCTGCATCCCTGCGGTGGGGTGATGGAAACCAGAAGATGCTTTTTTGGAAAGACATTTTCCCGAGAACAGCAGCCAAATGAGGCAGTGTGCCCGTGCCTCATTTTCCCCAGCCCCGGTGTGCCCGTGCCTCAGTTTCCCCAGCCCGTCTCGGCCGTGTGCTGCTGTCCCAGCCCTGAGGGGCTGAGGAGGACACGAGATGGCAGCAGCGGGCTGTGTGTGCCGAGCGGAGCCGGGCACTGCCCACGCCGGCAGTTCCCATGGCCACTCCAGCATCGCCGGCCTCCTCCCCACCGACCCCGGGCCGGGCAGGGCTGTGCCAGGGGGGCACTGAGCGCTGCAGGAGGGGGGGCACCCCCCATGCCCTGGAGGAGGTGGGGGCGGCTCTCCCTGGGGTTTCTGGGGGTTCAAACTGGGAAGGGGGGATTCGGGAAGGGAAAGGCAAGGGGTGCTCAGGGGTCCGTGCCCCCCCCCTGCCCCTCGGAATTGGGCTGGGGGGAGCTGGAAGGGCTTCATGAGCAGGGCTGGGGGGGAGCCCTCCCTGCCCGGGGCACAGCAGAGTCCCTGGGGTGCAGCAGGGTGCGGGCAGGACGGGTGGATTGGATGGGGCCGGGCAGGGACTCTGCTTTGGGGGTCAGAGCAGGGGGGGCAGCCTGGGAATGCTGCTCTCGTGGGGTCCCTGGAAGATGCTGTGTGCTCAGCACGGGGCAGGCTGGCACCAGGGGCCATCCAGGGAGCCACAGCTCAGCACATCCCAATGGCAGAGCCCTCCTGGAGCCATGCTCCTCCCCGGCTGGCCCCACAATGCCGGGGCTCCTTCCTCTCAGCTCCATCCTCCTCCTCGGGAGCCGGCGCTGCCCTTTCTGCTGCCCCCACAGGAGGTTTTGCACTGGTTCAGTTCCTTGGGTTTTTTTCTTATTCCTCCTCCCTTATCCCAACCAGGGTCCCTCCACAAACCACTAGCATCCCAAAATAGCCCTACTGACACTTGATATCCCACGGATGAGGCTGGGGGCCACGGCAGAACCTGGTAGCTCAACAGGATGGGGACGGTGCTTGGGACAGGGTGACTCGCAGCCTTTCTCTTTATCGAGGCTGGAGCAAAGTCCCCCCTTTAGTGACCTGTCAGCTCCTTCCCAGATAAACCAGAGCAAAAACCACCTCCCTTTGCTGCCCCTTCCCTCACAGGCAGCTGCTGCTGGGAACCTGGTGTGGCAGTGGGAATGAGTGCATGGAAAGGAAGGAAAGAGTGAAGGAAGAAGCAACAGGGAGGGAGGGGGAAAAACGAGGTCGTTGTGATGGTGGAATCACAGCAAAAACAGCCGGAAAAAGGAAACAGGCCCTGAAAAGTCAAATAAAAATAGCAGCGAGGCGAACCCAAGTGTGCAGCACATGGGAGTGAGCGCATTTCCTTCGAGGGCAGCTCTGTGCGCTCCCAACTGCTCTGAGGGGGCCGCTCTGATGTGGCTCCAGCCGCTGCCACAGCCCCCCAGTCCCCCGTGCTGTGCCAGGCGCTCGGCACCAGCTCAGGGCCCAGCCAGCCCCTGCCTCGCCCGGGGGCCCTGTGTGCCCTCGTGCAAGCCCTGCAGGGATGTGGCAGGGGCTGCACAGGCTGCTGGAGCCGAGGGCAGGGGCTGGGGGCTCCTGGCCGTGCCCACAGCCCTGCCTTGTGCCCTGTGCCCGGCTCGCTTTGCCAGCTGCATCCGAGCGCTGTGTGAGCAGCACAACCCCGGCTTCCTCCCCTCCCCTGCCCGCCTGTTTTGCAATCACAGCAGGGTCCCCTGGGAGACGGGGGTTGGTGGAGTGGCTGCGGGGACAGGGATGGGGGTGAGGATGGCGGCTGGTGCTCCCTGCCAGGACCGCTGGGCTGCATCCCAGCCCGGCTCGGGGGGTGCTCAGAGGCAGCAGGAGAGCCCAGTGAGGGGGGCACTGCTCTGGGGGACCAGAGTGGGGCACCGTGCCCAGGGCCCGTACAGGGGTGCAGGGTCCAGGTGCTGTGCTGTGGGTCCACATTGGGGTACCGTGCCCAGGAACTGTGCGTGGGGAGCTTTGCCACGCTGGGGGACCGTGCCTGGGGGACAGGGGCTGCTGTGGTTCCACAGAGGCACGTTTCAGCCCTCCTCACCACCACTGTCCCACCAAAATGCAACTGTCCCCGAGCCATCACCATCTTGGGGTGCCAGCAGCCCCTCTTGGCCCTGGGGGACCCTTGCCCACATAAACCCTCTGCTTCAATGCTCACTCCCTCTGCAGCAGGGCTGGGGGCCCAGCCCCTGGCAGCCCTGGCACACGCAGGCTGTGTCTGATGGAGCAGAGCAGCGTTTTGTTCTCTCCCATCTCCCTGCAGCTTCGTGAAGCTGCTGAAAGCCCAGATTTACAGTGTGATAAACGCTGGAGGCTCTGCAAAATATCTGACTGCTCCATCCTTTGGAGAGAGACTGGTTTGGAGGAGCGGGGAGCTCTGGGCAGCACACCCAGAGGCAGAACAGCACAGTGGGTCTCAGGGAGGAGGGATGGCCGGGCTGATGGAGCCGTGCCATGACCCAGGTGGGTCCTGGCCGTGGGTCACCGGGTGCCTAAGCCCCTGTGGGCAGTGGGAAAGCGCTGACCCCCCCATCATTTCTTGGGCCTCTCGCTGGTTTTTGGAGCATCTGCCGACCAGATTGCGCCGCGGCGTGCCGGGGTGCCCGTGCCAGGACATGCCAGCCGGGAGGCGGGGTGCGCCGAGCCCCGGCTCCGGGTGTGCTCCCCTCGCTGCTCGCTCCCCCGCTGGCTGCCGCGGGCTGCTCGGCGGGAGCCTGCGTCCTCATCCTCGCCGGGAAGGGCCGGGAGATGCTGGAAAGCGGCTGCTCCGCTGCCCCCGACAGCAAGAGGCTCGCAGCCTCGGGGCTGTGCCTGCATGTGGGTGTGAGTGGGTGCTGGGGTGTGTGGGCGCAGATGTGTGTGCATGTGTGTGTGTGCATCACTGGGTGTGAGTGGGTGCTGGGGCGTGTGTGCACAGATGTGTGTGTGCATGTGTGTGTGCACAGATGTGTGTGTGCATGTGTGTGTGTGCATCACATAAAGGTGTGTGCATGTGTGTGTGCACAGATGTGTGTGTACACAGATGTGTGTGTACATGTGTGTGTATGCATCACATGCAGGTGTGTTCATGAGTGTGTGTACACATGTGTGTACACGTGTGTCTGGGCACATGCCTGGGCTGTTGTGAGCGCAGGGCTGTGCTCACACGTGTGTGTGATTACAGGTGTGTAAACGCCTGTGCATGTGGCTCCCCTCCACCCTCCCCGCAGGATGTCTGAGCCCCGGTGCCGCTGTCCCCGTGTCCCTGTCCCTGTGCCGTAGCTGCCATGACCCGGCAG
>NW_005054337.1:1770588-1771480 GCF_000277835.1 Geospiza fortis | reverse complement strand
GCCCGTGCTGGGATGGGATGGGGCTGCTGCTTTTCCTGGGATGCTGGCGCAGCTTTCCCAGCTCCAGCTTCGGGGTGGGATGAGGGTGCTGCGGGCTGCGGGTGCCTCCTGCATCCTGGCTCTCTCCGAGGCTCCTCGCCGTGCTTGGGCTGCATCCTCGCTGCTGCACCAGTGGTAAAAAAGGGTTGGCGCTTCCCTTTGCAAACTGTCCTGGAGGGTGAATTGCCCAGCTCAGGTTATCAGATCCCTGTAAAGTCCTTTGCTTGGGGCCATCTCCCTGCTGCTGCAGTTCCACGTTTCAGGCAGTGGATGCTGAGTTCCTTTCCTGTAGCTGTGGCCTGAGCTGGCAGCCTCCTCCAGGTGCTGCCCGTCGTGGGCAGGGGAATCTGGAGCTGAGGGTCGGGGTGAGCACTGAGGGTGATGCCAGTCGCTGGGAGTGACGCAGCCAAAGCCAGTGCTCTGCAGAGCGGCTGTCTGGGCTCCTCGGGGGCTATTAACCATCCTGGGGAGACACCCTGAGCAGGTCGTTTTTTGTCTGGCGGGGAGTGAACGGATGCGGGGAGCCACTGGGACACGGGAGAGGGGCTGCAGGGCAGGGTGGGAGCACAGAGAGGTGACCAGTGCTACGGTGCTGACCCAGCTGTGCCGGCATCCTGCACAGCTGGCTCCAGGCATGGGGCAGGAGTAACATTGCCTGGCCCTCCCTGCTGCTGCATGCACGCCACTGCCTAAACCTGCTCTTTCAGAGCCAGGGCTGCTTCCTCAGCGCTGCTGTCTGGCCCCGGGCTCTCAGCCTGATCGTGGATCTTAAAATACAGCGAGTCCTCGAAGCAGAGGCGCTCGGGCGGCCGGGCCAGGCAGGGCAGCCGGAGGGCGCTCCCGGTGAGCAGCC
>NW_005054337.1:1763452-1770200 GCF_000277835.1 Geospiza fortis | reverse complement strand
TCTGCAGGTGGCCGGGGCTGAGCTTGCCGTCCCTCTCGAGCAGGCTGGAGACCACCACGGTGGTTATGGCACTGGCACTCATGGCCAGGAGGGTGTTTAGGATGGCGCGGTGCTGGGCATAGCCCGGCTGGCAGAGGACAGCCACGAAGCTGGGCCAGAAAACCCAGAGGATGAGCGTCCCCACCAGGGACATGAGGTCAGAGCTGGTTGTTGGGGTCTCCTTTGGGTGCTGTGGCTGCTGTGTTGCCCTGAACAGAGCCTTGGACACACCAAGGCCGAAGTAGCAGGAGAAGACGTGGATGGTGATGGTGCCGCCAACATCCAGAACTCCCAGGCAGGTGACAATGACCCACTCGCTGGCCAGGTAGAGGGGGATCTCACAGGTGGCCATGACGAGCAGCTGGCAGGGGCTGGCCCTCCCCAGGATGGCCCCCACGGAGATGAGCACTGTCACAGCAGCGAACTCAGACAGGAGGAGTTTGTGCAGGTCCAGGTGGATCTGGCCGTGGTGGAAGTGGTGCAGCAGGCCCTGCAGCACCAGCGCCCACTGCGTGGAGAAGTTGAGCAGGAGGAAGTTGTGGGTGAGGGCGCTGAACCCGTACCGGGGCAGGAAGGTCAGCAGGAGTCCCAGCCCCACCACCAGCATCACCTGGATGTCCTGGAAGAAGGGGAAGGTGCTGTAGACCTGGTTGGCCACTGAGCTGGTATCCTCTGCCTGTGCCGAGGGCCCATCATACGTGACGAAGAGGGCAAAGAAGAGGAGCAGGATGCCCTGGAAAAGCCCCAGGAAGAGGGGCAGGAGGCAACGGGGATAGATGGAGGGTTGCACAGCCATCCTGGAGCGGACAGGAGGGGATGGTGGTCAGTGGTCAGCAGGGCACTGGGGTGAGGTGACAGCCCAGCAGCGCTTCTGGGGTGAGCTCTACTTGCTCCTACATCGAGGGTTTTATGGCCATGGCTAATCATTAACCAAAGATCTGAGTTTATGTTCCAGAAGAGGAGGGGTTTGCCCCTCCCTTCTTTAAACACAACACCCATAAAACAACCACATGTTCTTGTTTGGCCGCCATAAAAGTGGACATGAGAGGCATTATGATTTTGAAGGGAAACAAGAAAAACCTGTGGTGGGGCAGAGGAGGGAGAAGGAGTTTGGTGAGGAGCTGGCCAGGGATGGGGTACCACGGCACTCACCCCTATTGAACTTATCCCCATCCAGGCATGGGGACCTCCCTGCTGCAGCCCTGGAGTGATGCTGGCAGCTCAGACAATGCCAGCTCCCGCTCTGGCTCTGCCACATTCCACTCCAGGTTGGCTCTGGCACTGCCACCACCCCATTCTGTGGGATGATGCACGTTTTCCTTATCCACCACTTGGATTTTGCAAAGCCCCATAAAGTCCAAAGCCAGGGCTGCAAAGATCGTTTTCTCACAGGTTTGCATTGGCTTAAATGGCTGGATATTCATTAACAATTAGCGCGCAAGAAAAACAAAGCCCAGAGCAGCCAAGCAGCTACCCCAAAGTTTCTGGGTTGCTGCTTAGTGTGACATTTTGCCAGTGAATGTCTGGAAAAAAAGAAATTAAAAAAAAATATATGAGAACCACAAGAACAAAAGGCAGAAGGGTTGGTAAATATTTGTTCCAGAGAGGAGATATTTTTGTGCTGTCCCTGATCTCAACACCCCTGCCGCGGGCGCTGGCTCCGCGCCGCTCTTCGTCATTGTTACTGGAGGATGAGGCAGGCGAGGGCGCAAAATGGGAAACAATTGTTGAATAATCTGCACGAGGCTCCTCTGCCAAACTCTCCCCGGCCATTTTTCAACCCAAAGATGCTGGAAATGGGGGCAACAGAGAGGAGGAGGTGGTGCTTTGAAGGCAGTGCCTTTGACGGGTGAGATGGGACTGTGTTGTGCCCAAGCCGTGGCCAACAGCAACAGAGGGGTGGTGGGAGCACTGGGGGTTTTGGGATGGGAGTTGGGATGCTTTGTCTGCCCCTAACATGTCCCTGCTGCATGGCTGGAGGTGCTAACGGCAGTGGATGCTCCTATGGGGATCCCTCACACAAGGAAATGTGGGGCTGGGGTCTTTGTGGTGCCATTCGGATCTTTGCTGTCCCTGAGGTGGCTGGGATGGGATGGGATGGGATGGGATGGGATGGGATGGGTAGGCAGGATGCTTCCATTGCTCCTGCCTCTGCCTGCACAGGGGCACAGCCTGACCCGCCTCCCGTGGCTGCTGCCAGCTCCCAGCTCCGCCAGGCAGTGCATGAAGGACAAAGGGTGTAGGCAAAGCCAACCCTGGTTGCTGGTATAAAAATGGTAAAGAAAGGGGATTCCAGCCCCCAACTCCTTGCCTGTGTCCCTTTGCACACTACACCAGCCCATCAAGGGGATTCTCAAGGAGCCTGCCTGGTACAGTGAAACCTCTTTGGTTGACTCTGGGTGAGATACAAACCCAGGGAGATGCTTGGAGCAGGTTGTGCTCCTGTGATGGAGGAGCTGGGCTGCTCTTAGAGAGCTGAGGCAGCATTTTGGCTCTGGATCAGCAGGGGTTGGGCTCCTCTCAGCGTGGCTAAAGGTGGGTGCTGCCCTCTTGCTCCTCTCCTGCTCCCCACAGCATCTCAGCCTTCCTCTTCCTGCTTTGGTATGCAGCTTTTTAAAGGTGTGGTTAGATCAAATGCCATAAGGAAAAGCTATAGATCAGGTCCTTTAAGAAACACAGTGCTTGGGAGACTTCAAGGTTATGGCTCAGTGCCTCCTGCAAGGAGGAGGAGGAGGAAGATGCCAGAGGGATGCATCCTTCTGGAGCATCCCAGCACTGCCAGATCTGCTGGAGAGGACAAAGAGCACATTGGGAAGTTTGGGATGTAAATGCTCTCCTGGATCTGGCCATCATCTCTGACAAGGGACACAGGCACAGGGCACCAGGTCAGGGTCCCTCACTGGACTCTGCCAGGTCAAAGGTGCTGGGGACACAGGGGAAGCTCCTGTGCAGGGCTGGACTCAGTGCCTGGGGAGGGGGTGCTTGAGGAATTGCAGGGTCTGCAGGATGTCCTTGGACACACAATCTTTTTCCACTTGGAAATCTTGCTCTGGCAGCACTTGGGATTTGGGATGTGTCTCTGGGCTTCTGGGATTCCCTGTGACCCACAGCACCTCACATCCCCACCAACAGCACCCTCAGCTCTGCCGCATCCACAGGGCCAACAAACACCACATTGCTTTGATGAGCTGCTGGGTACCACAATCCCCTTCCCTTGGGAAAAGGCCATCCTGTGAGCCTTTCCACTTCCCAAACCAGATGAGGCACAAAAAGCAGTGATGCCCAAGTACTCCCCAGACCAAAGACCCCACAGCTGAGAGGGGGGAAACCCTGCTAGGTTGCAGATTAAAAAATAACCTTTATGGCACCCATAAAAGACGGTCAGAATTCCAAGAGGTCGCTGGGAAGGTGAAAGTCCCCCCCAAGCCCTGGGGCACCCCTGAAGGCAGCGAATGATTAACCCCACAGAGCAGGGTGCACCACTGGGATGCCACGGTCCCTGTGAGGAGAAGGTCCAATCCCTCCAGTAACATTTTCAGGCACTCCAAGTTTTCTCTTGGCACCGAAGGACAAGGGATGGAGGAAGCATCTGGCGAGGGCCTGGGCAGCAGGGAGGGAGGGGAGCATTGAATTCCACCCCCCACATCCCCCTTTCACTGGTGGGGGGCAGTTGTTTTATGGCAGGAGGACTGGGGAACCATTTTAGCAGGATCCACGCTGGGACTGCTGGAGGAGTTCCCCGCTGAGGGCTGGATACAAAGAAAAGCTGAATTAACCGAGGGTCATATAAGGCAACAGGATCTGACAGATCCGAGCCAATATATGCTGGCAGCAGCCAGTCCATGGCACTGTGAGAAACACTCCTGCAAATTTAACAAATCCCCATGGTCTAGAAAGTCATGTACAAGAAATTACTAATGAAGGGATCTAGTCATATCTGGATTTCCAGACGTTGGTCATGCTCCCACAGCGTTCTGCTGGCCATATAAGTACATGGATCTGAATCCCGCGTGCTGGAGACCGGCAGGGTTGTTACGATCGTCCTGCCTGACCTCCTGCGTCAGACGAGGGCTCCCTCCCGGCCAGGAGGGGACACCGGGCGGTGGCGGCCGGATCCTGCCCCTGTGCGAGGCTGGGGATGGATGCAGAGAGAAGCCTGAGGGGGAGCAAGGCTGGGGAATGCTGCAGTGGCAGCGGAGGGGCCGGCAGCTCCCATCACACGCTGGTGATGCGCTGGCACCCAGATGGCTGCTGGGCAGGAGGGAGCAGGAGCTCCAAACTCATCCCTGAAGGGATGGGAGGAAACTGCTGACAACACCTTGACTTGGGCATCACTCTTTAACCAGCTCCCTCCAGCCTGGAGCACCCCAAAATTCCCCGTTCCCTAAAGACCCTGCCACAAAGCCGGGCTACCTGTGCAGCTCCGATCCTGTTCCATCCCCTCCGCGGCTCCTACAGCACCCACCCTCCTGCTGCCGGCAGCGATCACCGGGAATGCTTTGGGAGCTCCGGGCCAGCTGTGACCCCGCGGGCCCCGGTGCCGCTGTCACAGGGGCGGGCAGGGGGCCAGCCCCCTCCTCCCCAGCCCCTCGCAGCCGGGTCCTGCCGGGTGGGGGGGACACAAAGCCCCACAGACGTCACCCCGGCATCACGCGGACCGAGTGGCCTTCTCCATCTTGTTAGCACATTGTGTAACACAACATGTGGAGGCGCTGGGACCGCACACGCATGCACTCCCCGACAGCCCAACCGGGGGGAAAAGAGGGAGGGGGAAAAAAACAAAACAAAAAAAAAACCCCAAAAAACCCCAAGTCAAAAAAAAAAAAAAGGAAGCAATTTAAGCTTTGAATCTTTCTCTTTAAAATGTTCTCATGGCTTCATTAGAATTTGCAGCCACAGAGGCTTTGAAGAACATGGTATAAGGAGTGAAACATCTGGAAAAATTAGGATTAATGAAAACATAATTCCCAAGACTAAAGGAAAGATTAATCCTGCGTTACCACTTGTGTGTTCCACAGCTTTTCCCCAGCTCGTAACACTGAACTTATTAAATCGCCCTGAGCTGAGTTTTCCTTTTCTCTCTCCCTCCCCTATGGAGCCCAATGGAAGCAACTGATGCCAAATGTAAGGATAACCAAGTGTGCTGGCCAGGGCTGGTGTGAGCACACCCAGCCCTGTGCCCAGGTGGGCACCCCCTGCCCAGCACACCTGGGGGTGTCCCTGGGTGCTGGTGGGGGTCCAGTGGGTTTTAGGGCGCTCTGTTGTGGGTTGGTGGGTGCTGTACCCCACTGGGGCTGCACCTGCTCCTGCCTGGGCTGGGTGGGCACTGACCAGCTCATGGGATGGGGGTGCTGGGGAATTAAAGAGAAATTGATGAGCCCCCCTCTCTGCTGCTGGGTGCTTGGCCAGGGTCAGACTGAGGTGCTGGTGTCTCTGGGTGGCATTTCTGTGAGAGCAAGGGCAGCCCTGGCGATGTGCCACACTGTGCCACACTGTGCCACGCTGTGCCATGCTTGCCATGCCACACCACTCCATTCTGTGCTGTCATGCCATACCAAGCTGTGCCACACCATTTCATGCTGTGCCTTTCCATGCTATGCCATGCCATGCTCTAGCACCACCCCTGCTCCAGGATCCAGGCTGTGACCAGGGGGTTGGCACATGCCAGCCCTGTGCCAGCTGGCAGTGTCCAGCTTTGCCACTGTGGTGCTGGAGGGTACTGGGCAGGTCAGGGGGTCACACTGGCTGTGCCAGCCCCTGTTCAAGCCCCCTGGACAGAGCTGCCCTGGGCTCTTGGGCAGCTCTGAGGGGAGCCCAGCCACGCTGAGGGACCCTCTGGGGAAGGTGCTCTGGGATGACAGACCCCTGGTCCCTGTAAAATCCTGCAGCAATTCCTTTGCCACCAGCAAATACCACCGTTGGGTGCCAGCGCTGGTTTGGGGTCACGTCAGAGGTTTGTCCCTGCAGCTTTGTCACCTCAGGCTCTGATCTGCACAAACGGGTGGGGCCGGGCCCGGGGTGGGTCCCTCCCCACACCGAGGGGCTGTGGGATCGTGGTGCTTCGTGGGAAGAAGGAAAACAAGGAGAGCTCGCTCTATTGTGTCTTTGTCCACCCGCCCTCGGCACAGGGAGGCCGGGCACTGCCAGCTCCACACCTGGGCTGGCTCTGCTCATCAGCCCCGCGGCGATCCCGGGAGCCTGCAGGGATCGGGATGCTCCGAGGGATGGGGACAGAGAGCAGCGCCCGTTCTGCGACTCTCTGCTGGGGTCTGGGTGGGCTCTTGCCTGCTGGGTGCTCCCCACGATGTCAGGGTGAGGGAACCAGATGTTTTCTGCATCCCCTCCTTGCCCTCCGCCCCGGGTTATGCCAGGACTGCATCTGGACGGGGCCAAAGGTGTGTTTGACCCCTGCACGGGAGAACAAGGCCCATTTGCCCCAGGCCTGGCTGAAAAAGGCTGCTTTGCCCCACACACGGAGTGAAGGAGGAGGCAGCATTCCCAGGCCACACCCTGACAGGGGGAGGCTCCCCAGGGGCTCCAGGGGACCCCACTCTCCCTCCTTCCCACGCTGCCGTCCCGCTCAGCTCCAGCTTGTTTTCCAGAGAGGAAACCGGCAACCTTGCTATTATTTTTTTTTCGATTTTTTTTTTCTATTTTCCTTTTTCTCGCGGTGTGAGCGGCGGGGCCCAGCTGGGGGGCAGCGGGGCCG
>NW_005054337.1:1761872-1763105 GCF_000277835.1 Geospiza fortis | reverse complement strand
ACAGCAGTGGCAGCTGGGTGCTCACCAGGGCAGGGATGCTCTGGGCGACTCCCCACTCTCCCCATCCCCCTGCGGGCAGAGAAAGGAGCCCGGGGAGCGTCACGCTCAGACCTACAAGAGTGTCCCCAAGCCTTCAGCGAGATCATATGAGGTTCCTGTTTCACAAGAACGGAGGATGGCATTTCCATTGTGCTCGCCGGGGATGTGTTGCAACGGGGCAGCCGCTTCCATCCTTTGTCCTCCTCCCCGCAGAGGAGGAGTCTCAGCCTCTGCCAGGGTGACCCGCCACACCCTGCCACCCCCCCAGCCACCAAATTTGGCTCCCCTGGCCGCGGCAGCCCTCCTGGGCGGGTCCCGGCCGCAGGCATCGCCCTCCGCCAGCGCTCTCCGGCTCCAAAGGCGCCTCCTTGCAGCGGCCGCGCTGGGTGCCCTCGGCCGGGGTCCCCACCAGGCTGGGGACACTCCAGGAGGGTGACACCCACCTCGAGCCGCTGCCCCTGGGGTGCTCCCGCTGCCTTCCCTGCCCGCTGCCGGGCTCCTGTTTAATTTTCACCACCAGTTAATAAAAGAAGGACTGACCCCACCAAAGCCCAAGTGGGGAGCCCTGGGTGCTGGCAGCAGCCCCAGCTCCCCGGGATGATGGCACCACCCCGGCCCCTCTCCCAGCGGGCAGCTTCCAGCTTTTAGGAAGCGCTGCAGAGACCTTTGCCTTTGGGTCGGGTGCTCCCAGCCCGGAGCCGCTTTCTATTCCCCAGCTGGGGTGTGCCGAATATAAAGTATTACAGCATTGTTATGAAAAATAATTCAAACCCACCAAAAAGGCCAGCAGCAGATGGAAGGGTGAAATCGGAGCAATCCGGGCTGGCTGTAACCCTTCGTGGGCAGGGAGGGCAGGGCAGGCAGGGAGCAGCATCCACATCCCAGCCCTGCCGCTGGTGCTTGCGGGTATGGAAGGGAAGGTGATGGGCTGGAAGCGCCCCAGTGCCGGCTGTGGGCAGGACAGGGAATGGTTTCCCATGGGAAAGGGGGAACTCGTGCCTGGGGGCTCATAAAACAGCCCGATTTTTAGACAGGCTTTAGGGATGCTGGGGAGCGCCCTCGTCCCCAAATTCCTGCGGAAGGATGGGACATCCGACCTGGGCACCACGCAGCCCGGGGGCTGCCCATCCACACACTGCAGCGGGGAGTCAGGTCGCTTCTGCGAGCACTGCTAGGACGCAGGTGCCACCCACC
>NW_005054337.1:1757470-1761740 GCF_000277835.1 Geospiza fortis | reverse complement strand
CCTCGCCGCCGCTCCAGCCCGCTTGTCTCATTTCCGCAGCACCGTGCTGGGGAGCGCTTCCTGTTTTCCCCCCGGCCCCGGGGCGGCGGCGGGGGGCGAGGGGCGCGGGGAGGAAGGGCAGGACAATGGGCGCGGGTCGGACGGGCAGCTGCCCATCGCCCGGGATGGGGGCTCCTCGGTGGCGGATGGCAGGTGGCAGCGGCGGGGATGTGGGTCCTGGGCTGAGCTGAGATTGCGGATGGGGTTTCTTTCCTTTCCTGATTTCTTTTTTTCTTTTTTCTTTCTTTTTTTTTTTTTTTTCCAAGGGCTTTGCTATAAATCAACCCAAGCTCCCTAGAGAGCATCGTCTCTGTACCGCAGTGGGAGCCTCTGCTGCAGCTGGGCATGAGGACAGGAATGAAGCCGGGTGGAGCACAGCCCTGGGTGGGGGGACCCTGCCCTCTATGGGGCAATAAATAGCCCCCCTGAAAATCGCATTTTAGGGTCCCTGCAGTCAAACCACCCACCACACCCCTCTCCTCCGCAGCCACAGCATGGGAGAGCAGCATCCCCATGGGACTGCCACCTCCCAGGAGCTGTGTCACGGGGCAGGAGGTCAGGATGTGGCTGCCCCATCCCAAACTGCAGCTTGGAGCCAAGAGAGATCCATCCTCGGGGCTCTGCTCACTCGGAGCTCAGCAGCCTCCTGCCGCAGGTAGGACCAGTCAGTGGGCAGCCCTGTGTCCCCCTGTTTTTGGGGCTCCTGTCCCTGCTCCTGGGCTGAGTGTGAGTGTTTATTCGGTGCCTTTCTCACCGCTCACAGTGTGGCAGGAGTTATTCAAAGGCAGGCGGAAGCGAGCGCAGCAACTGAAACAACAATGAAAAGGAAACAGAGCTCGAAAAATTCTCCGTTCATAAATCAACTGAACTGCAGGTGATCCCTGGGCAGGAGCGAGCTGAGGAAGAGACACAGCTCGGCTCGGCATGGCCAGCAGCCAGGCAGGCTCCAGCCCCCCAGGCAGGGGTGGGGGAGCTGGGATTTCCCAGGCTGCTCCTGAGTGATGCTGGGCTCGGTGTCCATGTCCCCGGGGCTGCACATCAGGGACTTTGAGGCAGGTGAGGTGCAAGCATTTCTGGATTTATTTTTATTACATATTTTTATTATGCATCTGGGTGAGAAAGGTGAAGCTGTGCTGGGTGGAGTGGGTTTGTGGGGTCAGTGTTGCACGCACACGCACAGGCACACGCCTCCTTTCCAGGCCAGAGGAATGCAAAAAGCCCAGGGATGTGATGGAGTGCAGGGACCATGCCACAGCCCCTGGTGGGCAGTGGACTGGGGGGATATGGTAATTTTGGTGCTTGAGGCATTGCAGAGCAGCCCTATACTCTTTATTCATCTCCATGCCTGCCTTTTTGGGTTGAAATTCATCATTTTGGAAGCAGAGAAGCCAAAAAGGTGTGGGTGAGCATGGCTGCAGTCTGTGGCTGTGCCATGGGAGATGTTGGGGTTAACGGGAGATGATCCAGGGCTCTCGGCAGCATCAGGCCATGGCTCCTTGCTGGGATCTCATAAAAGCTTTTTCCTCCTTAGGAAATAGAGCTGCTGGATTGGGACGAGCTCCTCAGTGCTGGCAGCATCTCTGCACGGGCAGGGGATGGGCATGGTTAGAAAAAATCTCCCTCTTGCCTCCAGTTGTGTCCTGCAGCATCTTGCTGCAGGCAGCATAGGGGCCAGTTTGGACAAACCTAGCTGTCCCCTCCTAGCTGTCCCCTTTGCCAGCTCCTGTAAGCTGAGACCCAGTTCTGGGGACACCAAAAGGAACTTATGCTTTTGGGACCAGTGGATGGCCCCAAGGACCAGGTTGGTGGCAGTGGGCTGACCTTACAGCAGAGGAAATGACCCAGTTGTGTTCCCCGCAGTGGGAAAGCCAGGAAAGATTGCATGTCCCCCTCTGCTGCTATCTGTTCTCCCTCCTGTGAATTCACTGTCTTCTTGTCTTTTGGCAGAGCTGGAAAACTGGGAGACCACCGTAAATAAATCCTGTGTCTTTAAGCCGTTTTGTACAGTACAAGAAAATGCACTCGTTGAATTACAGCTTTTTAATCAAATACATGTAACCATGTCACTTAAAGTGCTCGCGAAAAGCAAGGGAAAAAAAAACCCCAACACAATTGGAAGAGCACGATATTAAAACCAGCTGCCTGCTTACCCCCACCACAGTTAATAGTTTTTGAATGTTCTGAATGAGAGAGAAACCAGAGCCAAGCTCCACTTTCATGTCCATCTTTCTGATCAAGCCCTGCCAGACGGGGGGAGCCGGGCAGCCTGGCACAGAGGCGCGGGATGCGGGAGAGCTGCACTCCCTTGTCCTCCTGCTCTGCCCATCCCTTTGGGCTTTCTGGTGGTGATGGGATATGGGAGCCCTTCCTGCAGGCAAAGCAGCTCTGCCTGCCTGGGACCCAGCCTGGAGATGGGAGCACAGGTTGCCCAAGCCACGCAGAGGTGAGAGATGCTGCTCTGAGACATCTCCACCATGTTGTGTGTCCCCTCCTGACCAAATTTAACTCAATTCTATCTCTTGATGCTTCCTACAAGCTGGCATCACCGCTTGTCCCCCTGAAGCGCTGCTCTACCCACAGCATCCCTTCCTCTGAGCATGCCGGTGCGGTCCATGGTGTCATATCCCCATGCCCCATTCCCTTGGGACACACATGCCAGGACCTCCTCAACGCCTGCCTCCGGCCTCGCTGGCCATCGACCCCCCGCCCGGCACAGCCTGCCAACCACCCGAGCTGTGCAGTTCCCCCGCAACGTGGACCAATGCTCATTAAGCATGAGGCAGAGACCACCAAATATGTCAAAACACACTTAAAATTTATTGTTTCATACCATACGTTTGAGTCTCTTGAACGCTGGCCAGTGTTTCTCCCTCTCCGCGATGGGGCCTATCTGCTGTCACCGACGCTTTGCGTATATGTATAGCCCGCTCGCTTGCTGGCTTTTCTTTCCCTCCCCCTTCTTTCTTTAAATGCAAAATACAAACAATTGATGGAAAATGTACATTTGTTCCATATGGGACGGTCGGAGCGTGGAGAAGAGCCAGCAGAGGCATTTTTAGGCAGACTCCTCTCTCCAGCGGATGGCTGGATGCCTTCCCAGAACGGCCCCGCGCGGCCTGGCCTGACTCTCCTGACGAGCTTCAGACGCTCTGTGACGCTCCCACGATGGTGGGGGGGACATGATTCAGTTCCCTGAGGGGATCAACCTCCCTGGGCTGCCGAGCACAGGAGGAGGGAGAGGCTCCCACCAAAACTGCTGCGATATCCTGGAAGGGTTGAGCTCGGCTGAGCGGGAGGCGATGGGGAGACTTGTCTTAGAACTTGAGTAGGAAGTTGAGTTAGGCTGGTTGGGTCATGTTGGGTTAGGTAGGCTCAGCTGGGTCGTGTTGGGTTAGATAGGCTCAGTTGGGTTGGTTGGGTTGTATTGGGTTATGTTGGGATAAGTTGATTGGGTCCTTGGGATAGGTTACATTGGATTGAGATTGGTTAGAATGGGTTAGTTTGGTTGGGTTGGTTTGCGTTGGGTTCTTTATGATTAGGTTGGCTTGGGTTATGATGGGTTGTGCTGGGCTGGGTTGGGTTTGGCCTTATTGATTTAGGTGGATTGGGTGAGCTGGGTTAGGTTGTGCTGTCTGGGTTGTGCTGTGTTGGATTGGATTGGACTAGGTGACCTCTGGAGAGCACTCCCAACCTTTCCATGGCCCTTTGGCCTCCTGGTACCTCACAGCATTGCTGAATCACCTCAGAAGCGAATCACAAAGTAGTTCTGACAGATGTTGTGGGGCTCAGTTGGCTCAGAGCCAGTGAGGAGAAGAAGATCCCAAAGCCCCTCATGGCTCACACAATGAGGCCCAAACCTACCTCCTTCACAGGGATCTGTTCTCTCACCGGGGCCCCAGCACAGTGCTGGGTGAGCAGATGTTGGTGTGGAGCAGGGGACTGGGGGTCCAGGGACTTGTGGTGGCCCTAAGACAGGGGCAGGGATGTGAGGACTGGTGGGGGCAATGCTGGGAGATGGGGGGAGAAAACTGAAGCTCCACAAGGAATGTAGAGGCTGAATTCACAGCAATGAAATGCTGAAGTGTTTCAGGCTGCACAGATTTCCCAGGGCACAACATTAAGGACTCCTTGCTGGCTTCTTTTCTTTTCTTTTGCAAAACCTGTAATATTTATGACATCCCAACTCCTGTTCCCTGCAGGCAGCTGCCCTCCCCTGCCTGCAGAGAATTCC
>NW_005054337.1:1752982-1757454 GCF_000277835.1 Geospiza fortis | reverse complement strand
GCCCCCAGCCTCACCCAAGTGTTCCTGCTGCCCGGCAGCTCTGGGCATGGCGCAGAGGAAACGGGGCCTTTCCTGTCTGCAAGGAGCACTGAGATTTCCAAACATTTCCTTTCCCAAACTGAGCTGCAAAGAAGAAAGTTGGGGAAGGCTTGGGAACTTTGCTTCTGCTTGACCAGGAAAGGCTGTTCTGGGAACATTTGAAACCTTTCTTTGCATTTCAACCTTTTCCCTTTGGTTAACCTCCCACCACAGAATGCTGTTACCTCTCCAAAGGTTTTGCCTTCCATCTAAAAAAACCTGGAAACTTTTTCTTTTTTTCCAATGCACTTTTTCTCGAGTCAGGAAATGTTTTGGAGCCGTTTCCCACAAACAGATTTGGTTTTGATAAATCTTTTTTTTTTTTTCTGGAAGAGGGGAGAAAATATAAATCCCATCATTTGGTCTAAAGCAGCTGCCTGGTGCCACAGTGAGGAACCAGTATTTTCCTTTTCCTAGAGATGCCCCTATGCTGAACACCCAAAATACAGGGATCAAGAGGCTCTAATTCCCTGTTCATCCCAGCCAGGATGACTTCATCAAGGCTGTTGTGTCAGTGTTCCCACCCCAACGGTGGGCTCTGGGCTGGGATGGCTGGGGCTGCTCTGGAGCTGCCACTTGCCACCCTGAGCATCCTGTTTGCCCCTGACTGTGCCACAGCCTCAGCCTTGGGAACAGCGAGCCTGGAGCTGAACGCTGCCGGGCTGGGCTGGCTGGCACATGAGGTTTTAATATTTGGGTGGGTGATGTCATCGAGCGCTCCGTAACGCTGTAAAAAATCCAGAACGTCTATAAAGCTGATCTGTGAACCTCCAGCAGAACACACACACACACACACACACACACACACACACACACACACACACACGGGTGTGTGCACATGGACAGGCACACGGACACATGGACATGGACAAACACACAGGCACATGGAGGGATGCATACATGGAAATGCACACACACACATGGATGCACCTACATGCATGCACACACATATTCATGGAGAGATGCACACATGGATACACACGGAGGAACACGTGGATGCATGTGCAGGCTCAGACGCACCGAGGGACAACAAGAAAGATGCACAAAAAGGAGCAGCACACACGGGCAGAGGTGCTCACACCTGCACACACACAGAACCCACCCAGATGCAGGCACACGGCTATCCAGGGATGTGCACACACACACACAGAAATGCCTGCACACGTGGATAATGCACACAGGGGTGGATGTGAGCATGGATGCATGCAGTGGTGCAGGTACACACGAGTGCTTGCACACCCATTCACACCCATTCACACCAAGGCTTGCCCACGGACATGTTGGGATGCACGCACAGTTGCACACAGATAGAATCCACTGCCCCACTCCCCCAGGGGACACAGAGCAGATGCCACCTGCTCATAAAGCCCAGGTAGGACCTGGCATTGCCTCCCCCTCTCCTTGCATCCTGGGAAAGCCGGCAGGATGGGCTGTCAGGTTTTCCATTTACCTGTCAAGTACCTTCTCCATATTTCTGCCGTAACGACCTGCTAAAAGCCCCTCACTCCTCCTCCCCAGCCCAAAACCATCCGGCCTTGAGCTTTGGAGAGATTAAGTCATAAAAATCGGAAGGGGCTGTGCAGTAACAGCCCCAGCCTGAGCCATAACGGCAGTGAAATCATCCTCAAACTATGTCAGCTCCAGCCATTTCCAGTCCCACGTCACACCTGAGCCATTGGCATGCAGTGAAAGAAAACACTGGGGGATGGTTTCCTGGCCCCAGAGCAGCTGTACAGGGACAAGGGCAGGGGAAAGATAAAAATAATATATATGTTAAAAATATATAAAAGTAACATATAAAAATATTAAGAAAAATTAAAATATTAAATATTAAAAATTTCTAGTGTATAAAAATTATACAGATAAACATAGAACTAATATATTAGATATGACACAAGATACAAAATTATAAAAATAATATGTAAGATAAGTGGTAGGGTTAAAAGCCATCAAGGTGCCAGCACCCTTCACAAAGACCCAGCACCTCTCCCAATTTCAGCTGAGCCCTCTGCCTTCCTGATGGAGCCAGGTCAGCCCTTGTGCCACCAGTCTCACCAAACCCTGGATTTGGAGGGGGACAAATCCTGTCCTGGTCATGGCTAAACCATGAGGCTGCAGCAGAGACTGTAGAGAGGTGGAGGTTTTTTTCCTCTCTCCTTTCCCTTCTCTTTCTCTACCCCCTGTGACCTGGGGTAGGGCTGACCAGCGAGGTGGGGCTTTCACAGTGGCTGTGGTTCCAACATGGTGTGTCCTTGGTGCAGTTGTGGATGGGAATGACCATCCATTGCAGCTTTCAGTACCTGCTGTAGCCCCACAGCAGAGTCTGGGACATGAATCACAGCGTGGTTTGGGTTAGAGAGAACCTTAAGGGTCATCAAGTTCTAACCCTCTGCCATGGGCAGGGACACCTTCCACTAGACCTGGCTGCTCCAAGCCCAATCCAACCTGGCCTTGGACACTTCCAGGAATGGGGCATCCATAGCTTCTCCAGGAACCTGTGCCATTTCATCCCCACCCTCATTCTAATGACTTCTCATATCTAATCTAAATTGACCCTCCTTCAATTGAAAAACCATGGTGAGCTGGCACAGCTGAACCACGGGGACAGAAGGGAATTTCTGCTGCAGAAATGTGACTTCACGTTTGCTCCACAGTGTGATGGACAGCAGCTCTTCCCAGCACAGCGAGCAGCTGGGCAAGGACCGTTCTAGTGTATAAAAATTATACAGATAAACATAGAACTAGTATATAAGATATGAAACAAGATACAAAATTATAAAAATAATATGTAAGATAAGTGGTAGGGTTAAAAGCCATCAAGGTGCCAGCACCCTTCACAAAGACCCAGCACCTCTCCCAATTTCAGCTGAGCCCTCTGCCTTCCTGATGGAGCCAGGTCAGCCCTTGTGCCACCAGTCTCACCAAACCCTGGATTTGGAGGGGGACAAATCCTGTCCTGGTCACGGCTAAACCATGAGGCTGCAGCAGTGACTATGGAGAGGTGGAGGTTTTTTTTCCTCTCTCCTTTCCCTTCTCTTTTGTTTCCCTGTGACCTGGGGTAGGGCTGACCAGCGAGGTGGGGCTTTCACAGTGGCTGTGGTTCCAACATGGTGTGTCCTTGGTGCAGTTGTGGATGGGAATGACCATCCATTGCAGCTTTCAGTACCTGCTGTAGCCCCACAGCAGAGTCTGGGACATGAATCACAGCGTGGTTTGGGTTAGAGAGAACCTTAAGGGTCATCAAGTTCTAACCCTCTGCCATGGGCAGGGACACCTTCCACTAGACCTGGCTGCTCCAAGCCCAATCCAACCTGGCCTTGGACACTTCCAGGAATGGGGCATCCATAGCTTCTCCAGGAACCTGTGCCATTTCATCCCCACCCTCATTCTAATGACTTCTCATATCTAATCTAAATTGACCCTCCTTCAATTGAAAAACCATGGTGAGCTGGCACAGCTGAACCACGGGGACAGAAGGGAATTTCTGCTGCAGAAATGTGACTTCATGTTTGCTCCACAGTGTGATGGACAGCAGCTCTTCCCAGCACAGCGAGCAGCTGGGCAAGGACCGGCCTGCTCACCGCTGCTTTGAACCGCAGGAAGTGACCGCATCCATGCCTGGAAGGTACCTGGAAGCTGGAGCTGGAAAATAACTCCGGGCTTTCTTCTTCTCCCCCCCCTCCCTCATCTCCTTCCTCCCAGGCCGCTTCAGGGATGGAGCCCATAGCCGGCTGCTTCCTTTCATAGTCATCGGCGGCGGCACAGGATGCTTCTCATTTGGTGTTGTGTTTGTTTGCTGCAGCGCGGGTTCTGGCACCCGCCGGGCGCCCGCCAGCCCTCCCGTGTAGGTAGTGAGGTCATTTTTCCATGTATTCCCCCTTTTTACATACTGTATATGGAAAGACAATGAAGCGCCTTTGTGGCGTTCCATGGGAACGCGCCGCCAGCCCCCGGAGTGGTCCTGTTTATTAGCGCTTCACATTCAACAACAACAAAAAAAAGTGAGTCAGGATTGAGTCCTGTTAACACTAATGTGAATTTAATTTAGGAGAAGCTTGAAAATTAATGTCATTTGTTAAATATCCATTTCCCCTAAAAGGCAATTCTTTGCCAACAACAACAACAAAAAAACTCTTCTTCTATTCAATTTTTGATTTTTTTTTTTAAAACAGCCTTTTTTGGCGATATCAGCCTGGTTTAAATCACTCGGCGCTCAAGGAACGGATGCCACCGGGTTTTAAGCAACAGATTGTTGTTCCTCCTTTTCAAATTGAACAAAAAAGCTCCCTGTAAATCATACAGTGATTCACAGGAGGGGGATGAAGCTCCAGCAAAGCACCAGCAGCTCTGAGCAGGATCCGGCTGGGCATGGTGGTGGCTCGGCAAGATCCGCC
>NW_005054337.1:1741770-1752963 GCF_000277835.1 Geospiza fortis | reverse complement strand
GGCGGGAAGCCAGCCAATGAAGGCCAGGAGGAGGAAAGGCTCCAGTACACGGAGTTTTATTCCAGCTCTGAGGATTGGAGAGAAAGCATTGGAGCAGCCTGGCTCTATTTTTGGGGGGTTTCATGGGAAAACAGGGTGAGCCATGGGGACCACGCATCGGTGCGCTGCCAGCCTGCCAAAACAATGACCACACCAAGGCTCGTTTCGGAGGAGGATATCACATGTTTTATTATATTTTAATCTGAGAACAGCTGCTTTTCCTGCTGGGAGCATCTCCGGGCAGCACGGCGCGGTGCTGTGGGGCTGCCGCCAGAATCCCATCCCATCCCATCCCATCCCATCCCATCCCATCCCATCCCATCCCAAGCCACTGTCCCGTGCCGAGCCGAGCAGAGCCGTGCTCGTGGAGCCCGAGGCGACTGACAGGGCGGGCGGGCGGCAGCTTGGAAATTAATACATTTGCCAGGTTGTCAAAACATTAATCAACGGATACAAAAATCTGGAAATGGTTGGGACAACATGTATTTGCGGAAAATATGTGTTCACACAACAAGCACACAAGATGGGAACAATTATATGAAGATGTTTTAATAATTAACCAGAATAAAACAGTTTGCTCTCCATACAGTTCTAGACAATAAAAGTGTTTGCAGTCATATTTTTCTTTTATACAAAATTCCAGTCAGTTGTTCCTCAATATTTACATTAGCATTCCCTTTTCACAAAATATCTCCTTTTTTCCCCCCTTCCTTTTTTTTTTTCTTTAAATCCAGCTTTGCTACATAAATGCTTTAGATCTCATGGATATCCCTTGATTTCTTTTTAAAAAGTCTAATAAAAAAAACCCAAAAGACATTAAATACCATTTTATATATAAAAATGCTTAGTAAAAATATAGTTTTGTTGCCCAATTAAAATATATTGCTGAGAATACAGTAAAAACTGTCCTAAAGCCCACCCCTAATGGGCGCCGACTCTTTAACAGCCCCGGCAAAATCTTTCTAAAAGCTTTTTCCCCCCTAAAAGTTCGCCTGTCATTGGGTTAAATACTGGGGACAGGTCACATTTTGGCTCATCCTGGTGTGATTGTTTCAGGCAGGATTTACTGGAATTGGCTTGAAAATGCCCCTTGGAGCTGGTGGGAGCTGGAGATGTGCCCTGCCGAGGGCTGGAGCGGGGAGCACGGCGGGGAAAGGCGTCTATCTGTGTTATATAGTTATACGGTATATCAGTGAGTTCAGCATGGTCTGTCTCTAAAAAAATTAAAAAAAAAATCAAAATAAAAAAGAACAAACAAGAAAGCGATGCATGTAATGAGATACTCTAAATATGATGGAGCTCGTGGTTAAAGGAGGATGGCTTTTTGTTTTTTAGAGGAGAGTCAGGGCTCTCCTGGTGCACGCATTGGATGGTGGGGTCAACCTAACCGGTGATGCAGGGGCTATAGTAAACAGCACTGCTGGCATCGGACAGGGCGGATATCAAACTGCTCTCCTCGCAGGAGATGCTTCTAGGAGTCACTTTGGACAGGGAGACATGGTAAGGGAGGCCCGAGGCTTCGGGACGAGTCCTGCTCATATTCAAATACTGGTCAAACTCATTGCGGTCAACGTCTGTCCAGAGCTCGGTTTGGTTCAAGTGATCCACGCTCTCCATGTGGTGGGCTTCAGGCGGGGGCGACAGCTGGCCCAGGTGGGCGGAAAGCCCGTTCTGAGTTCCTGAGCACATCTGGTTGTAGTAAAGGCTGGAGGGATGGGGAGTCCTCATGGCGTCGGCCAAGTGTGAGGGGGTCTGAGTGTAGGGCACGGCCACGTCCCGCCCCATGCACTTCTCCTGGGGAAACTCCATCTGGTGATGGTGGTGGTAGCCACGAAAGGGCATCATGTTGCAGTCATCCTGCATGTGCGGGGGGAAAAATGCTGGCTCGGTCTGTTCCAAGACATCCAAGGGAGACATCTCAGGAGTTGGCAAGCCATAGTTTTCAATATCCGACCCCATGGAGTGGAGTTCTCTGAAGTGGTTAAGTGGGGGAGGCTGGGGGTGGCCCGGCTGGCTGCCGCCATGGTGACTCATGCTGAAGTTGTCACTGCAAGGCTGGGAAAGGTTATGCAGGAGGATATTGGGTTCCATCCTCTTGATTTTCTTGGCTTGCTTCTTTCTCCTTGGGCGGTATTTGTAGTTGGGGTGATCCTGGAGATGCTGGATTCGCAGTCGCTCTGCCTCTTCCACGAAAGGACGCTTGTCACTGGCGCTCAGCGCTTTCCATGATTGGCCTGGAAGAGGAAAGAGAAGCTCTGTCAGAGTGGCTCAGGCACCTGGTACTGGCCAGGGCATGGGGGCACCCAGGGAGAGGCAGCCCAGAGGTGAAGGGCCCCTGCAGATGGCTTGGCACCTGAGTGGGGTCTCACTGCTGGCAGCAGGAAGGGCTGGGGAATGGGTTCCCAAGCCAGGCTGTTCCCTTGTCCCAGAAGGAGGCTCCAGCAGTGCCCAGCACCTCAGTGCTGTGGGAGAATGGGGATGCATGGAATGGGAACCCCTCTGCCAGGGCTGGGGATTCTGCCTCCCACTGCCCCTTGGTACAGACCACAGTCCCTGCTTCCCTGCATCTCGCATCCATAGCCTGCACCTCTGCAGAGCAAATCAACTGTCCCAAAAACTCACAGAACCATATCCTGAATCCTACATCCCCACACCCTGCAGCCCCGTGTCTCTGCATCCTGCTGCTCTGTCTGGCCATATCCTGCTTCCCGTAGTCCCGCATCCTGCAGCTCCATTTACCCATATCCTGCTTCCCGTGTTCCCACATCCCGCATCCTATAGTCGTGCATCCCGCATCCTGCAGCCTGTATTCCCATATCCTGCATCCCTGCAGCTGTGTACCGCTCAGCCCTGCATCTCTGCATCCCGCAGCCTGTTTCCCTGAGATGTTTCCTTGCATCTTGTGTACATGCAGCTCTGTATCTTCACATCCTCACATCCCACAGCCCCATATTCCCACATCCTGTAACACCACATTCCACAGCCTGAGTCCTGCATCCAAGAGTCCCATCCAAGAGTCCTGCATCCTTACAGCTCGCATCCCTGCAGCCCTGCATCCTTGCAACCTGCAATTGGTAGCCCTTCATCTCACATCCCTAAAGCTTGTGTCCTGCAGGTCTTTACTCTTGCAGCCCATAGACCTGCATCCCCCAGCTCTGTATCCACAGCATCCCATCCTTGTATCCCAGCTCCTGCACCCCCATATTCTTGCAGTCAGCATCCCGCAGTCCTGTACCCTTGGAGCTTGGCTAGCAGAGCACCATATCCTTGCATCCTACACCCTGCTGCCTTCTATCTGTGCAGTCTGCATCCCACAGCCCTGGACTCTCAGCATACACTCCAAATCCCTGCACCGCTCCATCCCACACTCCCAGCTCTGAATCCCTGTACCTCAGCAGTCACACCTCCAGCTCTGTAGCCCTGCATCCCTCTGCCTTGGACTATCACAACCAAACCCGCCTACCCCTACACCCCCAGCCCTGTACCCTAACATTCTGAGCTCTGTACCCCTGCATCCTGCAGCCCTGCACTCTTGCAGCATCATCCCCAGACCTGTATCTCTGTATTGCTGTATTCCCAGCTCCGTACTCCCACATCCCTGTCTCCTCAGCTCGATATCATCCCCATCCCACAGCCCTGTACTCTTGCAGCCTGGATCTCCAGCCCCACATCCCCATGTCCCTGGCTCTGTAAACCTGCATCCCACAGCCCTGTACTCTTGCAGCCCGCATCCCCAGCCTCGTAACGCAGCATGCCCGCATCCCTAGCTCCATACTCCCGCATCCCCAGCCCCGCTCCCCGCATCCCCGCGCCCCCAGCCCTCCTCCCGCTCCGCTCCCTACTGGAAGGGCAATGTTAGCCACAACACCACGCATATAATCCCAAGGGAAGGTAAGTGGGAAAGGTTTGGAGCACAGTGACTAGCTGGAGAAAGACACAAGGGTGGTCTGAGCAGTGTAGCAGAACATCCTACACAGGAATTGCAGCTTAAGTCACTTTTCTGCTTGAAATCTTTGTTCAAAATTGTATAATGCAATGAGAGAGAATTGTGCCTTCTGTATCACAGAGTTCCTGACTCTGCTTCCCTGTTGAGGAAGAAAAATCCCTTTCAAGGGAGTACCTCCATCCTGTCCTGTGTTATAGGGAACTTTCTAAAGTTCTCCAAAAACTCTGCTTAAGCAGCTGCTTGGTTTATGGTTTCAGTATATATATCTGGAGGCCCAAATGCTCCTACACAGAATCTATACAGATGCTTATCCTGAAATTCTCCTGAGTCCCTGAGGGCTGGACAAATCCTGCCTTAGATCAGAAGAATTCTTAATGTTTTTTTTTTGGTTTTTTCCCCCCTTTCCCCCCAAAAAAAAACTTTTGGGATGATGCTGGGCTGGAAGGGGCAAAATATAGCCGGGCTGGACCAATCAGCGGGGCGAGGGGAGGAGGAGGAGAGGGAGAGGAGGAGGAGATTTTTCTTTTCTTTTCTTTTCTTTTCTTTTCTTTTCTTTTCTTTTCTTTTCTTTTCTTTTCTTTTCTTTTCTTTTCTTTTCTTTTCTTTTCTTTTCTTTTCTTTTCTTTTCTTTTCTTTTCTTTTCTTTTCTTTTCTTTTCTTTTCTTTTCTTTTCTTTTCTTTTCTTTTCTTTTCTTTTCTTTTCTTTTCTTTTCTTTTCTTTTCTTTTCTTTTCTTTTCTTTTCTTTTCTTTTCTTTTCTTTTCTTTTCTTTTCTTTTCTTTTCTTTTCTTTTCTTTTCTTTTCTTTTCTTTTCTTTTCTTTTCTTTTCTTTTCCTTTCTTTTCTTTTCTTTTCTTTTCTTTTCTTTTCTTTTCTTTTCTTTTCTTTTCTTTTCTTTTCTTTTCTTTTCTTTTCTTTTCTTTTCTTTTCTTTTCTTTTTTCTTTTTTCTTTTCTCTCGGTCTTTCTTTATGTCTTCTTTTTTCTCTCTCTCTCTTTGCGAGCCCCTTTTCTGCTCGCTGTGCCCTGCCCTCGCCCCCCGCCACCCGCGGTGCCGAGGCAGGGAAGCAGGGAAGCGTTCAGCTTTGCCTGCCAGGCTGTGTGCAGGAGCACAGGGATGTTCAGGGCTCGGCGTTTATTTTTCTTACGGCTGACTCCGTGTGTGTGTTTTGGCCAGCATTCCCCATCCGGGGCTGGGAGCAGCCCTGGGGTGAAGGCAAGGGTGAGCCCTCTCTCCCCCGGCAATTTTCTGTGGGAATTTCAGTGTCAGGCAAAGAAAGAGCTCCATGAGTTTTACGCGAAAAGCATTGTGTTTTCTAGGGACTGTTGAGGAACGGGGAGTTCAGTGCCAGCCAGGTGATGGTGGCTAAGCCCAGCCTGCAGGGCTGCCGGGGCTGGCAGGGCTGTGCCATCCCTGCCTGCCTTGGGCACGGCTGGGTGCCCGCAGCACGCTGCCATCGGCAGCCACAGCAAAGCAGCACGTCCCCTGCCACCAGGTCACTGCTCCGCTGGCTTGGCTGCCATCCAGCAGGGATTTGCAGTGCCAAGGGTCAGCCCAGGTGGTCTGAGATCCTTCCTGCCCTTAGCACGGGGAGTTACTGCGGGAGCCGTTTGCAATCAATTGGCTGGCACACTGTGACCCCTGAAACCCCCGGGGCAATCGGGCTGACTTGGAAGAGATGTGCCAGCTCCGGGTACCTGCCCCCAGGCCCTCTCTGGCTGTGGACATGGCCCAGACCCCAGCCTGAAATGTGAACCTCAGCCTCAGGAAGACTTGGGGCACTGGGTTGCGCAAGAGCCCAGCTCCAGCCTCTCACAGCCGTGGGGTATTGCATGCCATGGTTTCTGTGTGTCTGGAAGTGATTTGGACAAGCCGATCTGCTGTTAACCCTAAACAAAACAAAGGCCTCTAAAAAAAATATAAAAATTTAAAAAATCATGTCTCACTTATTCTTCAGTCATCAACCAGGAGCGACAGAGGTTTCAGGCGAGATCTCCTTCACGTTTCTGGAGCTTCTTATTAAAATTTTGAACGTGCAAATCAGCACCAGTCCACAGGAGAGCCCACACAGCTGCAAGGAGTCTCCTCTCTCCCCCATCCAGAGGGAGCTGGAGCACTGCTTTGGTGGAGAAGCAGTCCCTGCTGCCATCCAGAGCAGAGCCCCTGGAGGCTTTGGCTCTTTGTCCCTGCTCTGGGAGGAGCAAGATGGGTGCTGGGGGACCTGTGGCCTCTCAGGCTGGGACCTGTAGCTGCCTATGGAGTGAAGTGAGCAGCCTTTGGGGCAATCAGTCTCAGCAGCTGATGGGGACATTCCCCTTCTCCCAGGCTTCAGCCAAGCATGTGGTGCTTTCCCTGATCACATCCTCTCTGTGCCTCCTCCATGGCCCTGGCAGAATCCTTGGCCTCCAGGTGTGCTCAGAGCTGCCCTGGAGCTGGGGTTGGACCTGGTGGCACCAGTTGGCATGTGGGATGTGGTGAGGATGAGCTGCAGCAGGGTGGGAGTGGGGGCAGCTCTGACTTTCCTAGCCCTGGAACGATGTTAAGAGCTGGGGCAAACCCTCCTCAGGGGAGGTAGAGCCTCATGTCATCCACACTTGCTCTGTGCAGCCACTCCAGGCCTGGGCTCAGGATGTTCTCCCTGTTGCAGGGGGCAGAGATCAGGGTGGTGCTGCTGTCCCTGTTATAATGGGATTGTTTGAGAACTCCTGACCATGGAGCAAAGCCAGGTACTTTGACCCTCAAGCTTGCATGAGACCCAGCCTTGCATTGGGTCTGCAAACCTGGTCTTACTGTGCATTTGCTGTTGGTTCTGCATCATTAGGAAATCATTAAGGGGAAAAAAAAGGAAAAAAAAAAAGAAAAAATTTGCAAAAAAGGAAACAAATAGGAAAAAAAAAAAGAAACGGGATGAAGAGCCATGGAGTGTGGCTTGGTTTTGGAGGAGGCAAAGCACAGAGAGAGGGGAAGGAGAGCTGAGAGGGGGATGGAGCAGTATACAAAGCACACAAAAATGCCTGGATGCAGAAATGCCTGTGTGCAAAGCACCCAAAATATCCCCAGGCCAACCCGGGAGGAGCCTGCCTTCAAGGACAATGCCACCCTGCTTTGTTCCCCTCCCTGTCCCCACAGCCAGCACCACAGAGCTGCACTCCAGGAGTGAAAGGCCCCTCACCCAGGTGTGGGGTGAAGTTGCAGGGTCTGTGCCTGGCTCAGCCTTCCTGGGAGGGGTTTGATAAAGCCCTCCTTTCTCCCTGCTGCCCACAGGGCTGGAACGCGGGGTGCTGGTGACCCAGTGGCTCCTCAGCAGCCACACCAGCAGCCGCAGGCAGGGAGGAAGCTCTGGGCATCCCCAGGCGGAGCCAGGATCGGTGCGTGCCAGCCGAGTGACCTCTCCCCGGGCCCTCCTCGCTGCCCTCGGAACCAGGCAAGCTGGACCCCAGTCCAGCACACAGCCTCTGGAGTTGTGTGCTTTTTAATTTCTTTTTTTTTCATTCCCTCCCCAGTTTTATGGAGCTGGCAGCTGGCTGACCCCAGCCCGGCCCCTGGCTTCCCTCCCGAGCGTCCCGCGCAGCGCAGCGCCACACCTAGCAGAGGAAGCGTGGCGGGACGGCCGCCCCTGCTCCCCAGCACAAAGCCATTGTCCCTGCCCACCCCCAGCCCGCCCGCTCCCGGTGATTTCTCCCAGCCAGGTCCAATGCCGAGCTCCCACCCGGCTAAAAATAGATGTAGCACCACCTGAATCATCCCAAAGGATGTCAGGGATTTGAGGGCTCAAAGAGGGGCTGGTGGGGATGGCAAGAAGGGAAGAGCCTGGTGCCAACTGAGCCTGGGGGTTATTTCTGCTGCTGCTGCCTGTGGGTTGGTGCAGGAGCCCCAGGCTGAGGCTGTGCAACCAAATCCGAGAGATTTGTCCCCAGAATTTGCATCCAGGTAACAGAGGTGGCAGGTGGATGCTGGCAGGTTCCTGTGGCACAGCAGTGGCCAGGCTCCAAGCTGCAGTGGGAAAATTGATTTTTATCCTCATTTTTCAGAGGGTGCAGGGCAGGGGCAGGGGCAGGATGGGTCCTTGGGCCTGGGTGCAAGTGCTGCACCCTCCTCTGGTGCCCAGCGCTGCCCTCCCTTGCTCACACAGACCAGCCTTGCCTGTAGATGTGTTCACACCACTAATTGATTAATCACCATGCAATTACCAGCAGTGTGTGGCCGGTGCCATTGTGTGTCCAATTGGAGGAATGAGATATTTTGCAGGGAGAGATTTGTTATTAATTACAGTGAATAATTATCATTAGGCCACTAGGAGCCAGGTGGGATGGATGCGACACCTGACAAAGGAGATGGGGATCCTCGGGGTGGCCACGGGCTGTTCCTCACACAGTTTTTGGGGACCTGTGCAGCACAGCCCAGGCTGGCAGCTCCCCCAGTGCCCTGAGAGGTGCCCCCATGCCACAGGTCCTGTGGCCTCCCCTGGGGCTGGGGCTGCTCCAGCCTTGCTGGAACAAAGGCTTCCCAAAGAAAGGCGCTTCCTGCAGAGCAAAGGACTCGGGGCTGGGGCTGTGTGTGAGCCCTGCTGGGAGGCTGAAGTCATCCCTGGGAAATGCTGTGTTCACCGGAGCCTCCCTTGCTCCAGGGCCCAGCTCAGTGCCCAGTTTCCTCAGGCACAAAGAGTTCAGTGGGTCAGGTGGAGCTGGAAAGTGCCGAGCGAGGCAGCTGGGGTTCAGCATCCGTGTCAGGAGCATCCTGGCTGCAGCCATGTGCCTGTACAAGGGTGACAAATCCCCTGTGTCCCCAGCCAGGATCAAACACCCACCCAAGTTGGGGAAAGTGGGCGGTTGTGCCACTCCCAGTCCAGGGAATGCCCAGCTCAGCTATTTTCTGCTCATGTGCCCTTTTTTTTGGCTGCCAGCTCCCTCTGACAAGTGCAGGGCATCAGGGACAGTGGGAAGGTGTCCTGGGCCACAGTGGCTCTCTGCCTGGGTGCCCACTGCCACTCTGCCCTGCTGCCAACCGCGCTGCAGGTCCCCAACAGCTGCAGGGGCTGAGCTGGGAGCACAGTGTGGGCTGCGTCAGCCAAGCCTGGCAATCAGACACTGCATCTGAGGAAGCAGAGAAAGTTGTCTTTATTTTCAGCTCTTTTCAATAACCAGAGGTCAGCCTTGTTTATACAGGATTATTACTGGAACGACAACAGCGATATCCATTGTGCGAGCAGAGAAACCTACAGCTAACCTGAAAAAGCTGTTTGCTCTGCATGGGGGCAGCCACTGCACCTCCTGGGTGATGGCCAGAGACTTTGGGCCTCCCCAAGGCTGTCCTGCCTCCCCTTCCCCTGCTTTTGCTCTGCCACAGCCCCTTCTGGCACAGCTTACTCTCTGGTCCTACCATCAGCTCGGAGTGCTGCACTTCCAGCCACATCACCCTGTGTCTGCTCCCCAAGCTGCTCTCTCTGAAACCTGGGGTGAGGTCCCCACACCCCAAACATGAGCAGAACAGCTGCAAATCCCACCCATGGTGCTTATGGACACTAAATCCCAGGAAAGGCTTCAGCACAAGGAGATCAGAGCACGTGGGAATGCGCAGGGCACACGCCGCCTGCAGTCGCTTCCCTGGCAGCTGATTGCAGCAGCACTCGTTGCTTTAATACCCAGTTCCCATCACAGAGAGAGCCCAGGCTTTTAGGAAGGAAAGTCTTACACTTCTACCAACTATTTCAAGACTTCCATAAACACATTTTTGGTTGAGCATTAATGAATTACCTCAATGCAGAGCTACTCATGCCAAATACAAGAATACAGAGTGTAGAAAAGCCGCCGAGAAGCAGATTTGGCTGCCATTCAGCTGCTCCGATCCGCACAATTTCTTTTCTTGATTATAGCAAGAAAATGCTCCCTGCCTGTGGCACTGCATCCTCCCAGGAACAGGCAGCTGGCTGACAGTTGGGCTGTGCAGAGCCTGGGCATGCCGGGGTTATTCGCTGCTTCCATCGCTTCAGTTGGCAGAGAACGCTGCTTGCTGGTGTCTGTGCAGGAGATGCAGCCAAGAACTGGGATCCTGCTCCCTCTGCATGCCCAGGCTGGCTGCCTCGGGATGCCTGACCTCCTTTTGGGTGCTAAGGAAAGGAAAACTGCAATTAGAATGATTTCTGAGCCTGGGTTTTTTGGGAGGTAGGTTGGAGCTGCCCATCTGTGGCCCTGCAGCCACACATGCCCATGAGAACCACAGCCATCTGCAGCTCCAGCACGGCCCCTCTCCATGGCCTTAGCCCTGGGGACTCCCAGGAGAGGATGTGATCCCCAGGAGAAGTGCAGCCTTCCCTTTGAATACACCTTTCTCACAGGGCTCTGCTGTGTGCGTTCCCAACCTCTGTGCCCATGTGAGACAGTGGGTGGTGGCACCACTGTGGGCATTGAGCCCCCTGGCTGGCAGCAGAAGGGTCACCCATCCTCTCTCTCTCTGGGATGCATCCAGCAGCACAGGACAGCTCCATCTGGGAAAGGTTTGCTGTTCTCAGGAACTACTGTGCCTCCTGACACGGTTTAACTTTGCATGAGGCATGACCTCCACAGGCAGCAGCAGATGGCAGATGGCTGCTGGCTGTGCCATGTGCCCATCTTCCCTTTCGCCTCTCTCCCCTCCCCTCTCTCTCCACTTCCCCTGTAGCCCCCAGCCCAGTGCTTTCTGCTCAGGGTTTCCACGCACTGGCTGGTTTTTGCTCAGGAAAGGTGGCTGCCTGATTTCTGAGCATCATCACAACCAGGCCTGGAGGAGGAGAAGCCCTTTGCAGCATGCCTGGAGGGAGAGGAGCACTGCAGCATCCCTGGAAGGAAGGGAGCCCTTTGCAGCATCCCTGAAGTGACAACCTTTGCCAAAGCTTGCAGCCCACCCCACTGCACACAGGATCTCATGGCCACCTCTGTGCTTCACCAAGGCTTCCGCTGCCCAGCAGAAAGAATGAGGATGTTGCTGAGAGAACCTCACACCTCACACAGACAGGGAAGGAATTTTGGCTCAGAGTGGGGTGGATGCTGTTGTGGCTCTGTGCCTCAGTTTCTCCACATCCTGTACAGGGCATGGGGTGACCCAGTCTCTCCTCAGGACCTTTGGAGACAACAGTCTCCCCAGTAAAGGGCAGGATGTATCTCTGACAGAGTGCTTCTATCCTCAGAGCGAAATATTATAATAATTACAACAACAACAACAACAATAATAATAAT
>NW_005054337.1:1733926-1741714 GCF_000277835.1 Geospiza fortis | reverse complement strand
GGTTCTGCACTGGGGACAGTAAGGGAAGGCAAAGAGGATGTGCTGCATTTGCAGCTCAAAACCCCAAGAATTGTGACATCCCTCCCATAAATTGGCCTAAAAATGAGATTTTAAAGCTTGCTACAGGCAGCATCGTTTTCTTTGCTTTCTGATTTCAGAGCATCCTTTGTGCTGCAGCTCGGAAAATCCCCCAGCAGCAGAGCTGGAGCTCGGGGATGCTGGGAGCAGTCATGGAGGGGTTTGGCACAGGGATGCAGGGTGGGATGGGGAGGGTGCTGCGGACCCCCGGGGCTGTGCCGATGCCGGGGGGGGATCCCCGCGGCTGGCGGAGCGCAGGGGGCCGGGGCAGGAGGGAGGCGGCGGGGAAGGGCTCCAAGGGAAAGGCTTTGTTCGCGGGCCAGCCGGGAGCGTGCGAGGGCCTCCGGGCTCCAGCGTTTCTCCTCCACTTCGCTCCTGCTGTGCGCGGGAGCCGAGCCAAGGTGGAGCACGGCGGGGTGGAGCGGGTCCCTGAGGAAGGCAGGGGACAAGGGACGGCCGTGCGTTTGGCCCTTAAATTGCCTGGGAAAGCAGCTCTGTCTTTCCAGCTCCCCCCAGGGCTCTTCTCTCACCCAAGCTGAGGCTGTTTCCCAGGCTGCTTGCCCTGAACACCTCCACCTCTGCCCTTTGCCAGCGACCCCTCCTCTTGGCCCATGGAGCCCGTGGATCTGCAAGCTCAGGGGAAGGATAAGGAAAAGCTCACGACAGAATGGCCCTTCGAGGAGCGCTCGAGCTGCAGAAATAAGGTTAAAGGCTCTTATCTGATGGAGCTGCAGCCTTGCCAAAGCCTGTTGCTATCAGCTCGGGACACATGTGCTATTGGCAAAGCTTCGGGGACACAATAATACAAACAGTTTTCATTGTCGAGTCAACAATGATGGGAGAAGGAGCCTGGTGCTATTACCGGTATAAAAGGCACTGTAGGAAAGCTCAGGACAGGAGGATGCAGTCGGGATCAACAGCAGGGTTTAGCAGATTACAGTTATATTTGTATTCGGGAAGGAGAAACCTTCCATCCCCAGCGGGCTGGAGCCAGAAAGATGGAGCCAGCAGTGGGGGTTTAGGCTGCAAGGAAAAACTCTTAGAGCAGCACTGGAAGCAGCTGCAGCAAAGTGCTGATGGCAGCGGGTTTGGACAAGGGCAGGTTTGCAGCACATCAGCCCAAGGTTGTGCTCTGCTCGTGAGGAGTCACCCAGGGAAAAACTCACAGCTGCAAGGCAAGAGAGGCTGTGCAGCAACAGCCTGAGGCTTGCACAATCCTCCACATTTTCACTAAAAAGTCTGTTTATTTGGAAAAGCCAGTGTTTGCAGGGTGGATGGGTGATGTGGCACACACTGTATCCAGACCCTGCTGTCACTTGGGCAGATTTGAGGATGATGGGGAGAAGATGAGTGCTTCCACAGGGCTGGTGCACGGAGGCCAGGCAGTACCTGTGTGTTTCACACACATCCTTCCAACACCTGTGCTGCTTACCCCCACATTCCTTCTCCTCAGCCTTCCTGGCCCCTGTCAATCTGAACAGGGCATTTTTGGACAACACACACTCCCATGCCACCCCATACCCTCAGATGAGGATGGTGAGGTGATGGGCAGCATCATCTCGATTGTGCCCATGGTAGCGTGGAAGAAGATGCAGGTTTGCCAGCTGTTGTGCCATGGTGGCAGGAGTCAAGCAGCTATCTATCTATCTATCTATCTATCTATCTATCTATCTATCTATCTATCTATCTATCTATCTATCTATCTATCTATCTATCTATCTATCTATCTATCTATCTATCTATCTATCTATCTATCTATCTATCTATCTATCATCTTTCTACCATCTCAGGCACAAAAGCCTCCCCACCATGGGGGGCCGTGGGAGGCTGAAAAGCCGGACAGGAGGTCAGGAAATTGTTGGCTAATGTCAGGGACCGAGTGGGGCCAGGGTGGCCATTCCCACCGGGAGCGATGATGTCAGGCAGCCGCCGGGCCAGGAGGCAGGAAGCCCAACGCAGCCAGCGAGTCTGTCCTCCTTGGACTTCCCCATGTGTTTTCATGAACAATGCACCTCGTGTCAGGGACACTGGGAGGCAGGTCCTCCTTCACTTGGGACACTGCAAGGTTCATCCTCCTGCACTGGGAACACTGTTGTGCTGTTCCAGGTGCCGCTCTTCGCTCGTGTGAGCTCTGGGATGGTGCTGGCGTTGCACCTTTTGCAGGGGGATTTGGTGTGTCTGCTGCATCACTGTGATGTCTGCAGGTGACAGCTCTGTGCGGCTTCCCTGGCACATCTGGCCTTGTGTGAGGAGCAGACAGGCTGGTGAGCTCCAGAAAAAGTGCTTGGAGAAAGGATGGCCATCCCAGCTGCTGGCCCTCTCCCACTTCCAGCTCAGCTCAGACAAGGCACATACCTGCTTTGAGCACCCAGCCATGCCTGCTTCAGCGTCCAGATATTCCATCTGGAAGTGGAAACAGCAATTACTCAAATGTGACAGGAAAGGCTCTGTCAGCCCGAGACACTTAGGGAAACTGTGAGATGTGGAAAAGCCTCTCCAGGCTGCAGGTCCCCCCTGAGCTGAGGAGTGTCCATGGCTCTGTCTGTATCCTCCCAGCCCAGGCAGCTGGGGCTAAGTCTTGCATCTCAGCCCCTTTGTGAACTGAGCAGGCATTCAGAGCGGGCAGGGGCTGCAAACGGTGTGGCTGGGACAGGGTGAGACACCTGGTCACAAACAGCAAGAGGGAGAGGGACTTCCTGAGGACAGCGAGCTCATGGGTGGCCCCAAGGACTTTCCCCCACCCCACCCAGCACACCCTTGTTTTCTCGGGGGTGCCTCTGCGGTGGGCCCGCCGCAGGCTGCGTTTGCCAGCGGCTGGCAGCGATGGCTGTGCTGGTGCCGACAGGCCGGCTGGCATGCTTTCCCCCAGGGAGGCTTTAGCAGGAGGCTGTGCATTTCTGGGAATTGTGTTGGTTATTGTTCGAGCTGCAAGTGTGCGGCGCGCTGATGAGATCAGGGCTCGGTGCTCGGCGCTGGGGCAGCGGGGCCGCTGCAGAGCCGCTGATGAGGCGATAAGCGGGACAAGGTCCTTATCTGTGCTGCCATCGCCGCGGGGAGCAGAGGGCACGGCACAGCCGCGGTGACCTGGCCCTGCTCGATGAGGGCACTGAGGAGGGAACACGCTGCCTTTGCCCTCCGGCAAGCCACGGCTGAATGCTGAGGTTATTTCATGGAAAAGGCCCCAGCCCTCCTCGCTGAGCCTCTCCTTCCTCCCTCTCTGCCAGTCAATCCCTGTTTCCAGCCCCTCTGAGGTCTCCATCCCAATCCTGTGTGCTCTGCGACATATTTGCTCCTTTGCTGACAGCACACAGGTCCTGTTGATCCCAAACTCTGCGGGAGACACTATCAGAGCTCTGCTTGCAAAAGCACTGAGAGGAAGGGGCTGGGGTGTTCGAGCCCTCTGCAATCCTTTGCAGAACTGAGAGGTGCCATGTTATCCCATAAGAATTCAATTATTTTCCTCCTCCTCCTCCTCAGGAGGATGCCTCCACTGTGCCTTTTGACACAGAACAAGTCACGAGATCCTGAGGAGGTCAGACCTGCTGCCACGGAGGGGCACTGCCATCCAGAGCGCTTCCCACTGCCCGGGTCTGGAGATCGCATGGGTGAGCAGGGACAGCATAGGAAATGCTACATGGGAAAGCCCTGTGTGGGAGCCCAGGAGCCCCTGCCTTCCCACAGCAGACTTATCAAGGCACCAGTTCAGAGTGGTGCTTTCCATGGGCCAAAAGGGAAGTGCATACACACCAGACTTCTCGGGGTCAAGGATGCTGGGCAAGCAGTGAGAGGAGAGGCTGCAGGGGGCAAGGGAGGGAACCGGGGCGTGGGGAAGGAGACACAAATAGCAAAATGAATGGCTTGAACTTCCTATGTTTTATGGAGGTGAATAAGAGGAGACAGAGAAGGGGAGAGAAAGGAGACCTGAGTGCCTGCACAGGCTCTCACGCTCACACAGGCCAGCCCAGACCCACCATCTGCTGGTGGCTGATGTGGGGTGGCAGCCTGCACCCACTTGGCTGGCATGGCTCTGGGCTGGCTGCTTGTCTGGCCCAGTGTCCCCCGGGGGCATCTCACGAAGCGTGACAGGCTGCTGCTTAGCATTTATTTCTCTCCCTGTCATTATTGTTTTGAACAGCAGCCAGTATAATTAAAATCGTTAGGAGGAAGAGGTTTAGGGAAAATCCAAAATGTCTCAGAAGAGCATCAGCAAAGCTGGAGGTCCAAACTCCACCCTGGCACTCGCAATGAGCAGGGCCCGTGGGAGCCATCATCTCCTCTGCATCCTCCCTTCCATGCTCCCTGTTTCTCAGGGTGGCAGAGGCTGGGCTAGCACACAGGGTGGTCCTGGCCATGTTCCCCTTGCAGCTGCTGCCCACTGTAGCCAAATCCTGCAGCTTTTCCTGGTGTAGGATTTGTCCCAGGAGGTCCAGATGGCAGTATCCCCAGGCATGGGTGCTCACCTGCAGCTCCAGGACAGATGCAGTGGGGGGATGTAGGGAGTGGAGGACACAGAGCCTCTGTGGGCTGCTCTTCCACAATGGCATGGATGGATCCTAAAATATCTCCTGGGAACCATGATGCTTTCTGTTGTGTTAGGAGGGCCTGTGCCACAAGAGGAGGTGTGGAGAGGTCCCTTGGCTCCTCAAAAGAGAAAACAGGATGGTCTGTAAGACAGAAATGGAAGCCACCATTCATGCCACATTCCCCAGGTTTCCTAAGTGTTTGAATGGAGGATTTGTCTGCTCTAGGGTCAAATGCCCCCAGTGCCAAGGTTCTGAGATTAAGGACATCAGACAGCTGCAGCAAGGAGGGGAAGAAAAGGCAGATCCCTGCCTCCATTCCAGGGCTGGCACAAGTGCATGGCTAGAGGATCAGCCAGGAGCCCTCCAGCCAAGGCTGAGGGCGCAAACGAGGGGAAACACATCAAAACCATGAGGGTGAAAAGGAGGGGAGACACATGAAAACCCCTCCCCAAAATAAGTGGTGCTCTGGCAAAGCCTACAGCAGCTGCTCCCATCTCCTGCCTCAGCACCTCCCAGCTACTGATTGTCTGTTGCTCTCTGGATGGGCTCACTCATTACCAGCTCAGAGCCCAGTGTGTCACCCAGGGCAACCAGTCCTCCAAAGCTGAGGTCCTAGAGATCTGAGCACCCCTGAAGTTAGGGGGTGTCTCAGGAGCTTTCCTGTGGGTTTTTTGGTGGGTGGATGGACAAGGCAGGCCCAGGAGTGCTTCTCATCTCTGCTTTTTCCAAAAGTGGACCAGACCAAGCCTCTGGTGGTTGGGACCAGAGAAAGGGTGGGGTTTGATGGCTGATCTCCAAATGACTGGAACTTACTGGGGATAGTGCAAGCAACTTGATCCAGCCCATTCACTGCGTTCAAATCTGCTGAGAGTTGCTTGGGAAATACAGTAGCCCAGTGGAAAAAACAGGTGAGATTTTTGTGGGGTTTTATTTTGCAGGAAACTTTTCCTGGCTCTCCCAGATCTGCCTGCCAAGGGCAGCTGCCAGCGAGGCACCACAAACAGAGACTTTCAGGGAGTCTCTTGGTGTGCAGGGGTCAGCAAAAGCCCCCTCCCAGCCTCTCCCTGATGGACTCGCCCCTGCTCTGTTTTTAGCACATTCAAGTAGCTGCTTTCACAAGAGGTAAAAGAAAGTTCATGGATCCGTTGACAGATCACCCCAAGCGGGAATTTCTCTGGGAATTCCTGCAATAGCAGGTTGGCTCCCGCGGAGGTGGAGTTTCCTCTGGATCTACCTCCACCCAGGCTTGGGGAGCGCTCCGGCCAGCGGCTCCACGCTTGGGGGGGCAGGGCTGAGCGACGCCACCGCTGCTTCCCAGCCAAGGTCAGCCAGAAACCCTCCCTGCTCTGCAAGCGCCTGGCCTGTGGTGTCCTGTTAACCCTTGGGAAGATCAGAGCCACAGGCCAGCAGGGTTGGGCTGCAGAGCTGGCCCATGCCCATGGGCACACAGGGGCAGGGGATGTGCCCAGCAGGCACATAGGATTTTGAGGATTTTGTGCCATTCTCTTCCTCAGGGGCCCGCTGGCAGGCAGGCAGTGGTGGGCCCTGGGTGAGGCTGGCTGCCACTGCAGGAGGCCAGTGCTGGCAGGGTGATGGCTCCTGCTCGAGGCAGGGAGCGACGGGGTGATGGCGCTCGGCATCAGTGACTGTGTGCTCTGGAATCTCAGACACGTCCCCGGCCATACTTGTGGTCAGGAACCATCTCTGCGTTGCAGCGACACAAACCACACTGACAGTGGCAGCAGTGCCGCTCGAGCGTGTCTCTGACGCCAAGGACCGGCGTGACCTGACCCCACACACGGGACAGGCAGCTGCTCATTTCCACGAGGTCCCCTTGCTGGGACTTGTTTCCTCCTCCCTAACAGAGGTGGGCCTCTCCAAAATGGCACCCCCTGACTCCACAGCCAGACCCTGACAAGGGTTGGAGGATTTCCAGGTGCTGCACAGGCTCCAGACTGTGGGGCAGAGGGAACTTGTGTTCGCAAACGTGTGGCCAAGCCAAGAAGTTTCAAGGTGTCATACCAGGGAGAGGGTCCAGGGCTCACTTTTGGTATAGGACCACCTTTGCTGCTTTAGGGATGAACTGACATGTGTCTCACACATCCAGGGAGCAGCTCTTGCTCAAGGGGATGCCAGAGCTCCATGGTGTTTCTATAAATCTCCATGGTATTGCTATAAAGAACAGCAAGCTGGCAGCTTGCTGGTGGGCAGATTTGGGGGTCAGGCACCCATCGGAGCTTTAGCACTGATCTGTTCAATACTTCTCTCTCTGGAGGCATTCAAAACCCATCTGGACAAGTTCCCGTGTCACCTGCTTTAGGTGATTCTGACTTTGAAGGGGGGGGCTGGACGATCTCCAAGCCCTTGAACCCTACCAATTCTGTGAGTCTGTGATTATGCCCTCAGTGACTCAGCCTGCCCCAGGACAGAGTGCAGTTGGAGATGAATGCTGGGAATTCTGGTTCCCAAGACCTGCCTGTGCATCCCGAGGCCACACGTAGCAATATCCCCGTGCTTCCACATGATCTGCAGCTCCACCGGGGCAGGACACGGCTGCTCCTCACCAGCACAGTCAGGGCCCTCTCTGAAGCAGCGCTTGGCCAGGGCTGTGCAGGCGGCTGTGCATGGAACCTCTCCCTCTGCCAGGAACCAGCTGGAGGGAGCGACAGCGCTCAGCAGCAGCTCCCGGGGGATGCGCTGCCCTCGCACAGTGTGCGAGTGCCATCTACAGGGGGTCCAGCCTGGCCCCCCCAAAGCATCCATCCTCTTGCCACTGGTAACTGCTGCCCAGTCCCCAAGGCCGTGTGAGGGGCACAGCCTCGGTTTATCCAGGGAGCTTTTATCCAGTTTATCCAGCAGTTTATCCAGCACTGCTCCGAGGGCTCAGCACAGCCATGGACAATGGCATAGTCACAGAATGATTTGGGGTGGAAGGGGCCTGTAAAGCTCATCTTGTTCCAACCCCCTGCAACAGGCAGCGACACCTTCCACTATTCCAAGTTGCTCCAAGCCCCATCCAACCTGGCCTTGGACACTTCCAGGGATCCAGGGGCAGCCACAGCTCCTCTGGGCACCCTGTCCAGTGCTGCCACCACCCTCACAGGGAAGGATTTTTTCCAATACCCCATCTAACCCTGCCCTCAGTCAGTGTGAAGCCGTTCCCCCTTGCTCTGTCACTCCAGGCCCT
>NW_005054337.1:1710430-1733467 GCF_000277835.1 Geospiza fortis | reverse complement strand
CGCGCCCGGGTGGGCGAGGGGAGCCCCCCCCTGCCCCGGGCTCTGGTCTGGCGGACGCTCCCCCTCCTCTCCGCAGGTTCCCCTCCTCGCTGCCGCGCTGGTGGACCCCCGCCTCTCCTTCGGTGCCCGTTGTCAGGAGCCTCCCTCCCCCCAGACCCCATTTTGGGAGCCTCTCTTCCAGTGCCGCCCCGGTCATTACATCGTGCTGGAGCAGACGCTCCCCCTTTTAAAGTGGGGTTCCCTCCCCCAGGCCCCGTCGCCCTCTCCTGTCCCCATCCTTTGCGGAGGTGTGGGATCCACCCACTGCCACTTATTGGGCGGGCAGCCCTATGTGCCCCCTTGGGTGCTGTGGCACTCTCCAGTCCCCATGCTGAGCCCCGCACCCCAGGCCTCCGGCATCCCCAGCCCGCATCTCAGCCCTCCGGGGCTCACCCTGTGCTGCCTGCCCGGTGTTCCCCTCCTGCAGAGCATCCCCAGCCCTGCTCCCCTGTCTCGCTGGGAACCCTTTGGAAGGGGAGTCCCCACCAGCACCGGCCTGGGGCTCTGGTTTGCCCTCCCCGGTGCTGATGGATTTGCTTCCTGCATCTCCATCCCACACCGGCACCACTGCTCACTGCCGTGGCCTCTGGAGTGTGCAGGGCTGGCCAAGCTGCTCTCTGCACTCGGGAGCCTCGCGGGGTGTGCTGTGACCCGTGTGACAGCCTGGGGGGAAAGGAGCCGCTGCTTTCCAGCTTGATGGGATATATCAGTGCTTGTAGGAGCAGTGTCATGCGAGTGCTAAGGCAGAAAGCTGACAAGGGTTTGTGATGGAGGTAGGCTGTACATCTGTGTTTGGGGTGGGGGACAGGGATTCTGGGCTGGGAAGGGCCGTGGGGAGTGGGAGATGATGGGCGAGGAGGGGAAGGGATTAGAGGAGTGTGGTACTCTGTGGTGGGATGCTGGGTGCTGTTATCACATGAACTTTTGGATGTTGGACTGACCTTGCCAGCTGTGGGTAGGGCGAGTGCTGTCTCTTCTGTCACTGTTGGAACAGCCCAGGGAAGTGTGTTTGGGCTAAAGCACAGCCTGTGATGTCTGTTCTCGCTGGTGGCAAGTTTTCAGCATCAGTGTTGAAATAGGAAAGGAGCAACTTAGCAGAATTTGCTTCCAACTTCATTGGGAAAGAGGCAGCTTGTTACAGGAGGGGTATGCAACATTTCCTCTTGGCTGGTGTTTGAGACAGTGCTGAACTGCAGCATGTTGTGTGTTGGCTAATCTTAGAACTCTTCCTGCAGGACAGTTTGCTGGAGTACCTGTTTGTTGCTCTAGTTTTTTCGTGGATCCTCATTTGCTGCCATTGTGGCAAATGGCTCCATTTGGAGTCAGACCGGGTCACTTTGGGTGTTCAGGGCTGGAGGAACAGGAAGGTGTGAAATTACCTGAGGTGGAGGTCAGTCGTTCTGGGTAGGGTAAATGTGTGTGGTTTATGCTGGTGTGAGTTGCTTGTGTGCACGCTGAAAGCTTTGACTCTGCTTTGATTTGAGCATCTGTTCTGTAGGGTGGATTGCAGCTGGATTGCTTCCTGGGATGAGTTGGAAGCAGCCCTTCTGCATAGGGAGGACGGGATGTGAGGACAGGGCTGGCTCCCCTACAGTGGTGGCTGTGCAGGCCTTGTGCTGCAACTGGGCTTGGAGTGGTCGGTGTTGTAAATGAGCTGCTAAATGTGAACACTGGAAGCCTTGTTTGAGGGAAGGGGGTTGGGAGGAAAGAGCCAGCTGAATGGACACAGGCTAGGCCAGGCTGGGATGTGCTAGAGGGAGACAAGTGATTTCCAATTCTCTGAGTGACTGCCAGTTTTAGGTATCTACAGATTTTTCCTGGTCCTGAGTTCTGGGATGTAGAGATGATGTAAGGAGACTTCACAGAACAAGTTTCAAGTGACCAACTCTTCAGCATCACAGCTTGCTGGCTTTGCTCCTGGTCTCTCTTTTCTCCTTGAGCAGCTACATGGAGTCACTGACAGTTGTAATTCAGAGTGTGTTTTTCAGGTGTTAAAAACATTCAGTGTGCCAGGTAAGAATAATAAACTAATGCTGCACTTGCACCATACACAAGCAAGGACCTGTAGCACTCCACTGGTCTTCTGTTTCGCCCATTCCAATGATTCAGGTTCCTTCAGGTTGCAGGATCTACTGTCTGTGTGGAACAGCACCCAGCAGTGCATTTGCTGATGTTTTAGGGAATGCTTGTTGGTGTTTTTCCCCTTGAATTCAACTTTCTGTGTCTATTCCCAAGCTGTTGAATTTATTTAATAAAAGCTGAGGCACTAATTCTCTTTCTCTTTTCCTCTCCAGGAAGGTGCAATGGATTTACTGAAAGAACTGAAAAGTATGCCTATGACTTTGGATTTACTGCAGGTGAGTTGCACAATTATGGTAAAAAGCTTAAGTGTACATCTGGATGAGTTCAAAATGTTGTCTAAATAAACTTAATAGATTTTCTCACACTTCTTACTTCATGCAAAGAATAAACATAAATCCAACAAAATAGTGCAGAAGTTGGGTTTTGGACTGGCAGTTAAAGAGCTCTGGGTCGCCATGTGTGTAACTGCTCAACTCCTGTTTGTAGGCTGCAAAAAGAGGAAAGACTGGATTAAAGTAGCAAACACAGAGGGCAGTCGTGGGAGAAGTTCTTTGTAATGTTGATATTTAGAACATTGGGGAGGAATGAGCAGAATTACAATTTGGAGATTGTGATGCATCTTGGAGTTTTCACTCTAAGCTTGAATGTCACAAGTGTGCAGGGAAGGGATTTGTGGGGATTGGATGTGTCTTCTGTTCAGTTGTGCAAGCTGGAGAGTGCCACCTCACTCTTCCAAAATGGTAAGGGTCACAGAATCATTCTGCCAGCCTTGGATACTCCTGTCTTGGTCATGGCTTTGACTTTGTTGTGATTATTTGAGATTTCAGTTAGTAGCTAATATTGAGTCTGTTCTGGAGTGGTTCACTGGGGTGTTTCCTTGCAGTCCACCCGCATTGGGATGTCGGTGAATGCACTGAGGAAGCAGAGCACAGATGAAGAAGTGATATCACTTGCCAAATCCCTCATCAAATCTTGGAAGAAACTTCTAGGTAAGGAAATCAGCATGTTCCTGTCAGATTCAGCTTGTGAACAAGCTGCCTTCAGTGGGAGGCTGAATTTTTTGGGAGAGCTTATCTCTTGATCTGAATAAACATTCTAGCAAATCAGCCTTTACAATTCCACCCTCTCTGTCTTTCGAGTTTTGTGTCCTATCATGCATCCCTCTAGATTTAGCTCCTCTTTAGCCAGCTCATCATTGGAAGAGCATTGAAAGCCTCAGGACTATTAACTTATACCTCATCACATAATAATTAGCAATGTTATTTGTGCTCTGAACCCTCTGCTCCCACTTGTGCTCTGCGTGGCATTAGCACCATGTGTGCTGTCAGGAGCTCAGGAAGGGAAGTGCTGGAATGGATTTGGGGTGGTGAGTTGGATCTTAGTTCACCATCTTGTAGATAAATTCACATGGACTATGTCCAGCTGGGGAGGCTTTCCCTGTTGTGGGCTCCCATTTCTTGCCAGGCTGGATGAGTGTTAAAAGAGCTCTTTTCCTGTCCTGCCTGGATTGTTACCTCCTCATTAGGTTGGGTGTGTATTGGCTAGACTCAGACAATTTACCTCTGGGTCAAACTTGTTCTACAGTGTCAAGAAGGTCCTCTCCAGGGTTGTGCTGTTGGCTTTCAGCAGCACTTGGGAATCAGAAGAAGTTCCACAAGGACCAGCCTGTACTGGCCCTTCAGCTGGTGTTGGCTGGAAATTCTGCTTTTAGTTGTGCTTGAGAGAACTTGATCTAATCACTGCTCAGCAGCTTCTGAAAGAAACTTTTGTGGAGAGGCTTGTCTTGTGAGGAGGCTTATCTCCCAGGCAGGGAAACTGATTGCTGTCTAGTTTGGTAAGGAAAGCTTTTGTTTGAATTAGTTTCTACTTGGAGGCAAGGAAAAGGTCTGTTGGGAAGCAGGAAGGCCATAAAGGAATTTTCTCCTGATTCTTTTTGGGAGAATAGTAACTTTAGGCCAACAGTGGGTAGTGTGAAAACACTGAGGATTATAGGCCAGGCTGTAGCATAAAGACCAGTTCTGAACTTATTCCTTTTTTGAACATAGATGCTTCTGAGGAAAAAAATGAGGACAAAAAGAAAAGCCTGTCTTTGCCAACATCTTCCTCCAGGGAGACTGGTAACTCAAGAGACCAAAGGTAATACTTTCCTTTTACCAAAGATGACACGGTTAGAGAATTTAAGTTTTCTTAAGGCATCTTACTTTAATTTTTATTTTTAAGTGTCTGAGTCAGGAATTTTGTATAGTCAAATTTCTGGTCAGAGATGCTGGAAGTGTTTCTTCTTCAGGGTTGATCTGAGTGATTACAGATTAACTGTAATGCAGAAATACACATCTAAAAATACAGTGGCTTTAGTGAGTTTTTAAATTTTATTCATATTTTATTTAATGTTTTTTACTCTTGCTTATGTATTGTTTTTTCTAGTAGTAGAACATTCCCCATTTCTTTTTTATGTTGCATTTTTATGCATTTTTGTTTATTTCTAAATTTAAACTCCTTAGAGTGAAGATTATTTTTGGCCTTTGCAGTGGATGGGATTGATTGATACATTACTAAAGTAAAAGGTCCATTTCTTTGTCCTTGACAAATGCCAGCAGAAGTCCCCTTTTCCCTGTGGCTGATGTCCCCCAGCTGGCAGGTCAGCTGCATGCTTGCTCCTTGCCATGCCTTGGATGCTGCATCCTGTTTCCACTGCCTGTGACTGCAGTTGTTGAGTGCAGAGAGTGATCAAAGGGGAGGGGAAAAATGGGATTTAAAGCTTTCTTCTAGAAATTTCTCCCAGCCTCAGATCCCAGGAGGGTGTGTGCTTCCTAGATTTGGCTCTTAAGTGATTTAGCCAATTTCCCAAGTTTGACAGAAGATTTAGAGTATTCAGGCTGTGGTCCTGCTGGCTTGCAGGATTTTCCATGTTTGCAGCCTTTGTTTGTCACTTTTTTGTCACTTCTTTGGTTTTGCTCAGCTCTCTCAAGGCTTGGCACTTCAGGGTGAGCCTTTGCAGCTCGATCCAGAGCTGCTGATGGAGAGAATGCTGCTGATGCTCCATGACTTTAAATTATTTGTATCTTTGGTTATTTCACTTCCATAAAATGGCAAAAAGGATTTGATAAGTAGTGCAATGAAAGGACTTGGGAGACTTCACAGCCAGGATGGAGTTCAGTGATGCAGTGCAGAGTGGGAGCCAGGGCTGTCCAGATCTGTGTGTATCTGTGGGATTTCACTCAGAACAGTATCTTGGCTGTAGGCACAGAGGCAAAACCCCTCCTTGCTGCCTCCTTGCTTTGTCACTTGTCTTGGGGTATGTGGGGTGGAGCTGTCTGTCTTGTGCTGGTGATGTTCCCTTGTGCTGCAGATACTGCAGTTTGATGGGTTTTTTAATCCTTGATGCTTTTTACATGTATTCAACCTCCATCTTCTGACTAGCCAAGCATCCCCTTGGCTGTGAAGGATGAGCAGAAGCCAATGGATTAGTGTAGCCTAGACCAGGAGCAGGGGCCAGCTTCTGGTGTTAGTCTGTTGAGCCAGGCTCTCTTCCAGAGACAGGAATGTTTTTTCTCCAGTCCTGCAAAATAAACTGATAATCTGCCTTAAAAAAATAATAATTTATTGGCAGAGGAGAGTCTCTGTTCTTTGAAGCAGAGACTGCAGTGGAGTCAGACTGGTTGCTCAGTCTGTGATAGCTGGTTCAGATGAGGCTGCTGTCAAGACACCAAAGAAATCAGTTTGTATTCAGATATTTCAGCCTCTTAGTCTGTTAGATTTTGGCTACGCCTTCCATTTTGGTCAGGGAAAAATATTTGACTAAGTCTTAGCCTGAAACTCATCTTGCTTTCTGGAGCACAGATGTAGAAATCCCTGTGTAGTGACTGGAGCTATCACTGCAAGACCTGAAGGCTCTGAGCCAGCCAGTGTGGAGCTGGCACCTGTGAATTTAGATACTGCATTACTCTAATCCAAAGCATATTCTGTTGTGCTGCAGAGTTTCAGACCCATAGTGTGGTACATCTTAATGGGCTGTGTCTAATGTTTCTGTCTCTGGCAGCATGAGGTTTTTCTTTTCCAGGATTCTCTAAACTGCCTTTATTAGGAGGTTTTGGATCTGTGGCCTGAATTTAGCTCTTCTGTGGCATTTTCTTCCAGTGCAGCCCTGAGATCTGTTTGCAGTCCCTGGCTGCTGCTTTGCCACCATTTTGTTCCAGCACAGCCTTGTTTTATGTATAAACTTTTGCTGCCTGGATAGATTTACAAGCTCTTTCTTATGTTTAACAGGAACAGTGTGAACCACAAGGATTTCCTGAAATAAGTCTTTTAGGTGTGTTTGAGCTCCATTTCCCAACAATTCTATTTATAAACTAACCTCTAAACCTTAATAAATAATTTTCTGTCTTTGGAATGGCTGAGAAGTCTGTTTCATCTAATTCTTGAGGGATCAGCTCTCATCTTAGTGCATGGTTGATGTGTGTGTGTGCAGGCAAATGTATCTTTCCTCATCAGCTAACAGAAGTGGGACTACCATGCATCTTGTTGAGCTTTTTTTCCATCCCCAAGGAATAAACATCTAAATGTTCAGTTGCAGTTAGAACCTTCCTGAAAATCAAATATTACTTCTGGAAATACAGGTTTGAAGAGCTGTGTTTGCGGACTCATTGTAGTGAAGGTCGATGTTCTGAGTTCACGCTGAGGTCGCTGAGGTCACTGAGTTCACACACAGCATTTTGCTCTGGGAAACCTTTGTTTGTTGATTGAAAAATGATACAAAATTTGAATCTGGAAGAGCTCTCAGGAAACTTCTCCTGCAGCCCCTTCTCAGAACAGCACAACCTCTGCCCAACCTATCCCTGACAGGCTTTTTTCAAGCTCTTTGACAGCCCTAGAAAACCTCAGGGCAAGGCATTTCCACAGCTGCCCTTGGCAGTATTTCCAATTCATAACTCACCTTTACAGTTTAAAACTTGCTCTCAATCAAAACCTGTCTTACAAAACCCATATCTACACCCTTCTGTGGATTTTTTCCTACCATCCTCCTTTGTAAGGAGTTTCAGGACTTGTCTCCTTTAAGTTTCTCTTGCCACAAACCACCCATATTCCTTCAGTCCTTCCTCTTACTGTAAGTATGCTTTGCCTTTGTCCTTTGGGAAGTCTAATTTTTCCAAACTGTTTTATGTAACATGAGAAGCTGTGATTTTTTAGATGGGTTGTTCCTGAATTATGGGTTATTCCTTAGTGTATGCTCTGGTATATATACCCCCATGAGTGGTGCCTGTGATTTGTGTGTAGCTTCTTAAGCACAAAAGTACCTGATGGCAGTTTCTACATTCCAGATGGGAGAAAATCATCATCTAATGGATTATTTACAGGCTAAGTTGTTTCTTCTTTTTGTAACACATGCAGTGTAAATCCTATTGAATGTTTTGAGCTGCTTGGACACAAATCTGTTTTTTAATAAGGTCCTGCAGTGCTGACCAGTAAAACCAGCTGGTAAAAAGGGGTTTTATTCAGCTACTGGTCAGTAAAACACAGTGAGCTGACAGTACAATCTCCCTCACAGAGTGCATCATCTCACTCATATAAGCAAGAAATCAAAGTTCTGCTTTGGTTTGATGTGAACCATTTGCTGAAGGTTCACTGATGGATGCTTCTGAAAAGGGCTTGGTGAGGTTCTGAACTGAGAAAATCTGGTAGCCCCAGTGATGATCTGTGGGATTTGAGCCAGACTGGATATGACCTTAGTCACAGGATAAGTCCCTAAAGTCGTCTGGCTCAGTTTGTGAGGCAGCAGATTCAGAAGGTTTCCAGCTTAGTGCTGTTTTTTTGTGGGCTGACTAATCTCTTCCAGGACAGTGTAGTGGAAGTGCTTGTTCACAACAAATTTATTTTTGATGGCAAATAACTGGCACTAGTGACCCAGCTTAACAAAATTTGTCAAGCCACTTGGATCTTCAAGGAGATATTGCTGGCATGCCATGGGTGAAATATTGAGGTTTCTTTTTTTCCCTTTCTGTCTCTTTGTTCAATAATGGTACCAGGCATTTTACAGCCAAATCACCAAAGCCAGAGCAATCTCTGCTGAAAAAAATTGCTGTTCTGCTGCCTAGATTTAGGGGGGAGAACAAAGCTCTAGAAAATCATCTGTGATTCATACTAACCCAGATCTTTTACCAGCAGTATTTGCAGGGCTGACTAACACCATGTGCAGTTGTTAGGCTTTCTGCATACACAACCAGCTGAGCTGCTCATTGAGGTTCCTTCTCTGCATGCAGACCCCGCAGCAGTGACTCAGCCTGCCCACATCATGTGCTGATTGTGCAGGCAGGTCTCCATCCTGCTCCCCTGGGAGGTGACCTGACTGAGTCAGCCACAGCAGGCAGGTGTTTGCATTCCCTTGCCTGTGCCCATGACTGTCTGCAGGTAGAAATGGAGTTATTTTTGAGAGCAAAGCAGTATTCTTAGTCCTGTGCTAGCCTGGCCCCTGTATGAGCTGTGTGTGGCTATGTAGGTTTGCTCTTCTGTGAGATGAGTAATCAGTGTCTTGCTCAGATTACAGGAAAAAGGAAGAACCTTTTATGTGCTGCACTTTGTTGTTGTTTTTTGTTAAATATCAAAGCCGAAGGAGCCATTTTCTTTCTTTTTCTTTGTTTTTCTTAGCACAGCTCCTTCTTCTGGAGCTTTCTGCTTGCTTTCTGCTGAGGGCAGTGATAGGCCTGGTGTCCTGCAAAGTTAAAGAGGAAAGAAGTACCATGAATCTGCACTGCACTGCCACACTGAGAGTGCTGATGGTCTCAGATGTCCTGAGTGTATTTGGGTTACTGGTGGTGTTCAACAGTGATGTTTTTGCTTGATGCCCAGTGGTGCAGCAGCTGATATGTGTTCAATAACACAAGATTGTTCATGGATCAAACCTCTGCTGGCAGCCAGCAGTGTCCACAGGAGAGCTCGTGTCTGGGCTGAGGGCGTTGGCTGCCGTGTTGTGCTCTCTGCTGGTTTGGGACAATGACTTTGCACTGTGTTCTGACTGGTTCTGTATTGTGATTAACAGGATGCTTGGCCACATACCTGCTGCTTCCTTCTCTGCTCTCAGTGGCGCAAACTGAGACATTCTGACAGGTGAAGTTTTTCTTTTAGCTCCAACAAAAGGCAGGAGCCTCCAAAGACTCCGACCACCCCCAAAATCACCACCTTCCCTCCGGCCCCCATCACGTGCGACGCTGTGCGCAACAAATGCAGGGAGATGCTGACAGCAGCTCTGCAGGCTGATGGTAAGTGCTGGGGGAAGCCCTGCATTGCCTCAAGTGCTTCACAGCTCCTGGACCATTCTCACAGAGACTCTCAGTGCCAGCTCAGCTTAGACATACTGTTCTAGAGCAGCCTTGTCAAAGGATTATTGCCAGCAGCTCAGTCTAGCCACTGGTCACCCCTTTGATGAACTGGCTGCTGTTGCAGCGTTTTCAGGGACCTGGCTGCAGCTGGAGGCATGACAATGTGTCAAGTAATGGCTGTTAAGAACATGGGGTTTGTCACACAGGGTTGCAACATGGGTGGTCTGTGTGTTTAATCAGGTGTGCAGGGATTTGCTTCACATTCTAGATCTTTTCTGATTGCTGTTAAGTGAGGCTGTCTTCCCTGTCACCCTTGGGGCACAAAGTGAAGCTGTAACTCAGTACATGGACTTTGTAGGAATGGTGCTCATGCCAGTCAGCATCTCCTGTCAGACTCTGCTGCCTTTGCAGACAGGAGCTCCCTAAATATTGTGGTCCTCTGGATCTGGGGTGGAACAGATCCCTCTTGCATTCAGACTGTGCCATCTCAAGTGAGAGGCAGGTACTCAGCATGTCTGGAAATTTGAGCATCTGGTTGTGTCCACATTGCAGATCCCTTTAAAAAATTGGGGTCTAAGCACTGCAGAGTCTTATTAATTTGGAGCCAAGGAATGTAGATGACAGATGGGGAAGTTCATGAGGTCTTTATTTCTAGCCTTCCTGTGCATGTATTTATTTGCTGCATTAAATGCTTTGCACAGCTCTTAGAAAAACCCTTTCCATATGAAATCTGGGAAAGAGGTCCCTTGAGCCTTTCCCTAAGCTCAGCTGTGCCCTACCTTCCTTCCTTTATGGTGTTTATCATACTGGCTTTCCAAATCCATGGCAGTTATGCACTCTGTGTAAAGCTGTTTAACTGGTGTATGGGAGAAGAGGGGAGGAGCAGACAGTCCTGAGGTGAGATGAGAAAGGAAGGCTTGATCCCAATGCTGCACACCTCCAGGCCCTCCCAGATGGCTGGTCTGAGTAGAGTTACATATTGAGGTGAATATCTGATGAAACTCAATTCCTGCCTATATACATTTGATTTCAATTGTATGAAAAATATATTGGAAAACGAATAAGTTCTTGGGCCAAGGCTGTTGTTAGCTCTGTCTCATGCAGTCCATGTCCTAGAGAGGCACAGGGCACAGACTGGCTAGATTAATCTATTTTCATCACTGCCCTTTTCCAAAGGGTCAGAGAGTAGCAAGAGCAAAGGCCAAGATGCCATTTGATGGGAAGAGCATGTAAATCAAACCAGCAAACTTTCCAGATGTGTAGCTCAGAAATACTGAGCCTGGGGAGCCCTGGCTTGGTTGGAAGGCACTGAGCTCCTGTTTGTGCTGTCTTACAGACGACTACATCGCCATCGGTGCTGACTGCGAGCACATAGCAGCCCAGATTGAAGAGTATATCCTTGCTGTACTGTGCTTCCTGCATGCCTCCAGCAGTGAAATCCATGTGCTCAAAGGAAAAACAGGACTCTCTGTGCATAAATGTTCTGCTGCAGCTTGTCAGGGTTCTGGGTCTACTAAGGAACTACCAGTGTGGAGTTGGAGCTCAGAGACTGTAATGCCTTGTTTGTCCTTCCCATCAGAATGTTGTTTCCTGCTTTTGATTCTGCTTCCAAATACATGCAACTTCCTTGTGCTCCCTGTTGAGGAGAGTGTGCTGATCTAGACAAAAGCAATGGAAAGGATGGAGCAGTGAGGATCAAGTTCCATGGTGATGTGAGATAAGCCTTATGAGAGGAGTTTGCTTGGTTTAGGAGCTAGGAGCTGTGGGGTTGGAGGTGCAGCTAGGCTCTCTCTCAGTGGAAGGGTTTGTGGCTGCCTTGCTGAGAGAAAGGGGAGGTTGTAGAACCTAAGCATAGCTGAATATTTCCAGCACAGTGAAAAAGCCCAAGCTGGAAGCCCCTGGAGTTTGGGATTGTATAAACCTGCTCTCAAATCCACCACTGACCCTCCGCAGCAGATGCTGCTTTTGTGTCCCAACACCTCCATCCTGGCAGTGGGTGACAATCCCTGCTCTTTGTGGGTGGCTGGGAAGTGCTTGATGCCTCTGGGTTGGTTGCAGGCTCCTTGACTGCCCTCACGCATCTACCAGGACGTCAAGAACACCGACATGAAATACAAAAACCGCGTGAGGAGCCGCATCTCCAACCTGAAGGACTCCAAAAATCCTGAGCTGAAAAAGAATGTGCTCTGTGGGGCCATCACCCCCGAGCAGATCGCAGTGATGACCTCGGAGGTGAGGGAGCCTGGGGAGCAGGGTTTGCTTCTCACAGGGGATGTCCTGAAGCTTAGCTGGGCTGCTGTAAGGGTTGCAGTTTTCTCACTAGCTGCCTCCAGAGTGCATGGAGTGAGCTTGCAGTGGGGTTTGCAGTGTGGAGAGTGGTTTGTTGGGCCTTCACATCATCCCAGGGCCCTGGGTATGAACCAGAAACCAGAACTGGAACAGGCTTTCTGTGTTAATGCCCATCTGTCAGGCTGCCTTGTCCTGTTGGCTGTTTCCACTGTAGTGGGTGTGGTGGTAAAACTGGGCAGATGTGATTTTATTGCCTTTTTTTTTCTTTTTTTTTTCCTTCTGAAAGGAAATGGCTAGTAATGAGCTGAAAGAGATCAGGAAAGCCATGACAAAAGAAGCAATCCGGGAGCATCAGATGGCCAAGACAGGAGGGACACAGACTGACCTCTTCACCTGTGGGAAATGCAAGAAGAAGAACTGCACCTACACCCAGGTTGGTTTTCCTGCTCCTTTCTTGGCCTCTGCCCAGGCCATGATCTGTCATGGTCATGAGCTTGCACTGCTCCATGACGGGCCCTGCAGCACAGCACAGATTTTGCTACTGGTGGACAGAAAACACTCATGGCTGTCTAAAATGTACTTCTGCACATGCTTCTGTGAGCTTGTGTAACTTTTTGGCTCACTTGGACGAGAGCAAGAGTTGTGCAGCACTGAGGAAGCTTTCAGAAGTTCAGCAGTGCTCTACACTGAAAGCAGGTGCAGGGAATGCTGGGATTCAGACAAGAAAGGAGTGGGTAGTGTAGAGAAGAGGCTGCAGAAACTGACTCAGACATGTTGATGGTATTAAAAGTACAAATTAAGAATATAGATTACCTGCAGGTGGATGAGTCCCAACTTATTTAAAATCAAATAGCATGAAATGAGTGAAACAAAATGAATAAACGAAGCTGTGATGTGAGCAGACAGAGGATGTTTCTTCCCCGTGGCCAGCTGTTGGAAGCCTTGTGCATTACCAGTGCTTTTTAGCTCCCATGTTTGTGCCAGGCATCTGGAGATAAATGTGCCTTTGCTGTGAGTCAGTGGTTTAGAATGTGCAGATACCCAAAAATGCACCAGCAGCCACCAGATTGCTGCTGAGTGACTGCGCACAAACTGCGTGTGCAAGTGCCGGCTGAGACTCCTGCATCTGCTTGAACTTGACATATAAACACATGGAAAGAGAAGGAGATCCAGGAATCCGACCAGGGAGTTTCCTTTGGCTTAGCAGCAGCCTTGCATCCCACAGGCTGGCTCAGGCGAGGGGCCTCGCTCTGCCAGTGCTCCCAGTAAGCATTCCTGGGCTGTCCCAGCACATGGCACTGTCTCCACCTGGAGTGGACTGGAGTTTGACTGCCTGGAATTTGAGCAGGAGACAGCAGTGTCCTCGAAATAGCAATATCAGGAGGCTTTCTGTACTTTGATTTGTTTTCTAGTGAAATCACTAGTGGATGATGAGATGTAAGTCTCAAGTAAATGAACTGGCTTTTATGAACATGTTGGAAGCAGACAATAAAGGGGGAGAATTACAGAATTTAGCTATCCAGCATTCTTGCAAAAATGGTTAATTTGCATCATGAAAATACTGTGACTCTTGCACCTTGGGTAATTACACATGTAGATCACCATAATCACCCCTCGGCATAGTTCTGCCTGACTGGTGTGGGGAGTTCCAGTGTTTTCAGTCTAGATCTGCCTTGTGGTATTCAAATGCCACGAAAATCTGGTTTTTAGTAAAGTATGTGTTTCTGGCAAGAGCCAGTCAGAGGCAGCAATCACATCTGGGTTAAATATCAGAGTTCCTTAATGGCTCAAATACAAACCAGACTGGAACTGTGCAGAACCTGGTAACCCGGAGTGTTTTCCTGTGAGGCCAGGATGTTGGACTGCTCTGTAAATGGGAATGGTTTGAGTGCTTTTTTAATGCTTTTGTGCTTGGGACTGAGGAGTTTGTCGTGGCAGTGCTGGCCACATCCCTTCCTGGGGGACAGTTTGGGGAGGGATTGGCTGTGGGCATGTCCACTTCCAGAGTCACGTGCAAGAAATGGACAGCAGAATGGGTGAGGACAGAAATATGCTGTCCCAAAATTTGTCACTGAGGTAATGTCAGGCTGAAGGGGGTCATGATGTGTGTATGTGTGTAAGACAACCACCAGACTGATTTTACTGGGAAGCTCCTTTTGCCATCCCAAACCTCAGTCTCTCATTGATTTTGTGAGCCCAGCACCAAGCCCTGGAGGCCAGAGGGACAGGGCCATGTGTGATGCTCAGCTCTCACCTCCCTTCTGTCCCCCCAGGTGCAGACCCGCAGCTCCGATGAGCCCATGACCACCTTCGTCGTGTGCAATGAGTGTGGGAATCGCTGGAAGGTAGCACACCAAGGGCTATTATTGGCACTGAGGGGTGGTGGGGGGCTGCTCTCACCATGCTGCAGGCACTTGGCTGCTGCTCAGAGGTGCTTGCCAAACTCTCACTGGCTATAGAGAGTGATCTTTCCTCTCAGCACAGAGGCGAGAGCTCCTGGGTTCATCCCTGCAGACCAGCTGGGGTCAAGTCTCACTTCCACATTCCCTGCTCTCTTCTCATGTCCCTTCTTCCACAACCAGCTTCACAGTGCTTTCCATGCTGCCTCTGCCCTCTGAGAGTAGTGGTGATGATGTTCAGGATTTCAGAACAGCTCTTTCATGCTGTGCATAGAGCTCAGGGGTAAGCAGAAATCTCCTGGTCAGTGGTGAGCAGAAATGATGCCACTACAAAGTGCCAAAGAGCCACAGCAAGAAATACACATGGGAGCTCCCTTTGGCCTCTGCTTCTGAGAACCCCCAAGCCCTTGCCAGCTTCTGAAACAAGCCCACACCTGGATCCTTACCTTTTTCTGCAGCTCCCCTTGGCAGTGAGGTTTCTAATTGGGGTTTAACTCCCTTCTCTTGCAGTTCTGCTGACATGTGCCAAGGCCCGGAGCGGCAGCCAAACGCAGACCCGAGCGCAGCCTCCACACGCCGGCTCCCATGGCAGTTGTGTTTTGTGTCCCAGTGAGTTTGCATTGTCACACGCTGAGAGCAGCAGCAGGGAGGCCTGGGCCTCGCAGAGAGCCACAGCCATGGGCTGACAGGTTGGCAGGAGAGCTCACTAAACACACCCAGTCATTACTTTCTCATCTAAGCGAGTACGGTCACTTTCTCTTCAAAACTAATATTAAACATTTTTGTCAGTTTCTGACTTCTATTTCAACTGTGTGTGAAGCACTTTGTTTTTCCAGCATGGGAACTTGACAGGCAGTCCATGTCCAGGTGGATAAGGACTGAATAATGCCTGGAGCAGCAGAAAGTGAGATGTGACTTGCAGGCACACCCTTGGTGTGTGAAGGCTTGTTTCTGTCACCTCATGGAATCTCAACCACTGGGCCATGGCCTGAGGCAGCTGGGTGGGCAGTACTGTTGACAGGAAACAGCTTTTGGGGCAGAGATCAGATGTTGCTTTCTATCTTGGCAGCATTCACTGGATTTTGCACTGATTCCTTGTCATCTGGAGCTTTTAAATGCCAACAACACTGGCTGCTGCAAAGATCAGAATGTACTGCCCAGGTTGTAACAGACTGAAAGCAGGGTGACACCAGCCACAGTAAATCCCACCCCAAACTGTTCAAAGTGAGTCCCAGGCACTTTCCTGTTTGTGCTCTGCTTGTAGCTTGACAGATGAGAAACAGCCTGGAGTTTCAGAGGGGCTTGCTGGACAGGCTCAGAAGGAGGGAAAATGCTGCAAATACAGGAATTTTTCCAGAGGCTTGGATCTGGACAAGGTAAGGGCTAGAGGGATGGGTGGGAGCTGTTGGCAGTTAGCTGGAGAAGTGGTGGAGGTTTGAAGTGAGCTCAGAGCTGGTGCTTGGAAGGGGTCAGATAAGGAAAGGATCCTGTAGCAAAGCCAGCCCCAGGTGCCACAGCTGCAGATGTGACCCTGTGAAGGAGAGATACAGAATCAGGCTCTTTCTGGGAGCTAACTAAAACCTGGTGGGGAAATTCCATCTGAGCTCACAACAGCTTTCAGCCAGACTTAAAATCCCTCTTCTTTCCTTTTCATAGCCTTTAGCTGGGGTGATGCAGCATTTGGGGGACCCCAGCAAGCTCTGTGGGTCTGAGGCTGCCCAGGAGCACTGCTGTGCCCTCCAGCTCTTGTGCTGACGGGCAGGGCAGGAGCATTTGCAGTCACATCTCTCATGGCATCGCTTCCCTCTTCCAGAGCAAAAAACAAGTATTTCCACTGGCTTCCCAGCATGCCAGACAGCAGACATTGAGCAGAGACCTCGGAGATGTTTGGAGAGGAGTAAGCAGCCACATGAAAGCAGCGGAAAACGTGCTCCCAGCCCCTTTGAGGGCTGTGCTGCTCCGGAGGCAGGGAACCCACCAGCATCCTTCGCTCAGGGCTTTCACTTTACAGGGTGCAGCCAAGTCTCCCAAGAAGGAAAATATTCAAAGATGCTGACAACTCCTTTAAGCCTCACGAGTCTTGTGGTGAATGGGATTATTCAAGCCAGGCTTGGGAGGGAGCAGTGTCCTCGCAGTGATGCTGAAAAAGCTTCAGGATCTAAAACCCACGCTGGCCACAGCACTGGCTCATGTGCTGGGAAAGGGAGCCAGCTCTTTACCAGTGCCTCTTGCCTTTCTTCTTGTGTTCCCGTGAGGAGCGGAGCTGAGCTTGTGTACAGCCTTCTGACAATCCTGAATTAGGTACCAAGAGTCCCAGGCAGGAGTTTGGGAAAACTACCATGTCATTTTACAGTTCTATTTTCCAGGAGAGTCAGGGAGGGGAAGCACACTGGGTAAAAAGGTGTTTCAGAAGTAAAGATTTGCTTGTAAGGTGTTTAAAAGGGAGTGGGAGCAAGAGAAAAACTAGATTATCTCGTGGCAGTGGGGTCTTCCCTGTGCTGAGACCTCTGTGGTGTGTGGAGGGATTCTGAGCCCCAGCCATGCTCTTGAACAGCTTCAGGGATGTTCAACCTCCAACCCTCAGGCTGGGGCCACATTTGAGAGTATTTCCCTTACAGAATGAACCCAGAACTAAAACTTCCCCTGTGCAGGGTGGGGATGCTGTAAGGTTGCAGACTGGGGAAAAACCTGCCAATAATAACAATACCGACATTCCTAATAAACCATTGCTGGTCTCTCTCAAAAATACATTTTCTTGAACTGTATTTCCAACTTGGCAAAGAAAACTAAATTTACTGACATGAATTTCCACACAGTCATTTCATGAGGAAGGAAGGAAACAAAAACAAAAAGAAAAAGCTGAAAGAATTGGTTTGTTTAAAAAATATGTTCAATAAAAAGCATTTTTTTCTTTTGGAAGGGCTGAAGAGAGGAGGGGAAGGGATGGATAAATAAGAAACTGCTGTGGTGGATCAGGAGAAGCAAAGACTGGCAGCAAAACCCCTGTGTTGGCTTTGTTTCAGTGTGAAGGGCAGGGACAGACATGTTTTAATCCTGCATACTGAGCCTTCAGTAAATCATTCCTTGTGCTGTGCGAAAACATGGGAATTTTGTATCCTCCCTGTGACACTTCCATCCTGCATGGAACCCAGGTCCCTGTTCAGTGAGGGACCAGGGCAGACCCCTGGGCTTCTCTCTGCTGGCTCAGCAGGTCTGGGCCAGCTGGGAGCTCTCATGCAGGCATCCTGGTGCCTGTGGGTTCTGCAGGAGGGCAAACAACACCTTGCACAGGTGTTTTCCCCCTCTCTGAGGTCCATGAACCAAGGATGGAGGATGCTCTGGGTTTGGGGTGACAGTGTGTGGTGTCCTGGGGCTGAAGCAGTGCTGATGTGTCACGGGGAGCTGTAAGACATCTCCTGCTCACCCCCCAGCACATCCCCATGGTCCCTTATGGCACCTCAGAGCTCTGCCCTCTGCCCACCAGGAATACAAACAGCCTCTAGCACCACCCCCCTGCCCTTTGGGCCGTCTCAAACAGCTGGAACCAGGTAAACCTGACAAGTTTTTATATGTACAGAGATGCTCGTCAACCCCCCTCCCGCTCCTCAAGTCCCCCAGTAAAAGCCAACCAAAGGAGCATTTAAAATTAAAAAAACCAACCCAAACCAACAACAGTCAACCCCCCCCCGCCTCAAAAAACCCCCAACCCAGTCCCCAACTGGGTCTCAGGTGGCAAATGGGGACGTGCCATGTCCCCAGGTGTGGAGATGGGATAAAGTGACCTCTTCCAAACAGGGTATGGGGGGAGCCAGGCCCTGGGCACTGTCCTGTGCTCCCCCAGCTCGCTCTGGCCAGCACTGGGGACAGGGCAGAGAATCAGTAGTATGAACTGGCCCAGGCTGTGTCCTGGGGACAGTCCTGGAGTGTGGCCCAGACACCGGGGTGACAGTTCATAGGTAAAAAGCTAAAAACTTGGTGAGGTCTGGCAAGGAGGGCGGCAGAGGGGAGGAGGCACCGACCGCCCCTGGCCACCATGTCCCCACTGGTGTCCCCACGGCTAGTGGGTGCCCTTAGGACTCTGAGGAGGAGTGGGAGATGGTCTGGAGCAGCGATTTGTAAATGGCAGAGTTCAGGAAGCGGGGATAGGAGTCTCTGTGCATCAGCGTGTAGATCTGGAGCTGTGCGTCGTCAAAGGTGTGCGAGGACGGCTCCTGCATCTTCCGGTTGATGACCTCCCTCACCCGCGAGTCCAGGCTCACCTGGGGGGCACGGAGAGAAAGCGGGGGCTGGGGGACACCCAAGGACAAGCCCCCGGCCCAGCATCCATCCCCACACCCCCTCTCAAGGGAAATTGGGGAACAATGCAGCACCAGATGTAGGGAGAGCACAGTGTGCTCCATCCCAGAAGATCCTGTCACTGGAGCTCTGGTGGCTGGGGAGGGTTGCAGGGAGGACTGTGGAGCTCTCTGGGTCCCCTCTGTGTCCCCCAGCTGGGCACAGGGAGGTGCGTTGGGGTGGTCCCGCCCTGGGTACCCCACTCCAGGGATGCTGTAAGCCGGGATGCAGCATTCTCTCGGCCCGCTGGTGCCCTCGTGAGGTCTCGGCCCCGCAGCACAACCTGGCCCGCGATCCCACTGCCAGCAGCGTCCCGGGGGTTTTGGGGGGCTGGATATCCCCCTCCCACCGCCGTCACCCTGCCAAACTCATCCCCAAACTGTCACAGGGCTCTGGCAGCAGCTGGAACCGAGCCCTCTCCCTAAGAGCCCTCCCCATTTTAGCCTGAGCCCTCCCCTCAAAGGCTCTGCCTCCTACCTCCTTGGGAGAGAGGATGGAGATGTAATCCTCGTAGATCATCCTGGCCTTCTCGTCTATGGTGTGCTTGTTGCACTCGGTTTTGAGCTCCTCACATGCCAGCCAGAAGAGCATGTTCTCCTCGCTGTACTCAGTCCGCAAAAACTCCCGGAAGACGTTGCGCCCCGCCGGGCTCTTCATCAGCTTGTCAAAGGACTGTGCCCAGCCCTGCACCTCCTCCGGCGTGGGTTTGGCACTGACAGGTCCATGGCAAGGCAAGGGGAAGGTGTTACAGCCAGCCAGGGATCCCACTGTGTCCCTCCTGCTCATCCCTGGTCCCACCCCAGAGGAACTGCGCCCAACCACATCCCCCATGCTCATGAGGAGATGTTCCTGCTCAGGCTCTGCTGGTGTGGAGCTCTCAGAGGTCACTTCTGGGGTCTGTCCTGGCTCTGCTCAGCCAGGCTGGAGCATGGCCTTGCTTTAGGCTGGATTTCCCAAACTGGGATGTATTTTGGTGCTGGCTCTGCACAAATCCCACCAGGAGGAAAAGCCCTTTGGTGGAGAGGCAGCTCTGAGCCAAGACTGACATGAGTCCATCACCCCTCTCAGCTGGGGAGGGAGAGAAGGGGGTGGAAAGGGAAGGAGGGAGGCTGTTTCCCAGCAAATGCTCAGCACCTGCTCAAGCAGGCCAGGTACACTCATTATCCATGGCTAATTAGCACATCTAACCCCAGCCCAGCTGTTCCATGCACAGCACATGAGCCCCCATGGCTGGGTGTGTCACACCTGTCACTCAGGGAATGGGTGCTTGGTGCCCAGCATTCCTGGAGTGGGGTGCTGGCCCATCCTGCTCCTCCCTGAGTGGATGTGGATACTGCTGCTGCTTCCACTTCAGTGCTGAAACCCCCTGGGAATGGCCTGTCCCCTCCTCTCCCTGTGGCTGCAGGATGCTCTTGGCAGTGGGTCTAAATGGCAGAGTGAGGTCCAAAATCTGCTGAGGTTCTTCCATGCCTCAGTTTCCCTTTGCAATGGGCCTGAGGGCAGAACCACAGTAAGATTCAGCCTGTGGCTCCACATTCCCTGTTTCTTGGTGAGAACTGGGGATGAGCTGGACACATCACCAGGAACCCCTGAGCCCTGGTGTGTACCCCGAGGGCAGAACACAGTCCTGGCTGCCATGGAGGGCGGCAGAGGGGACAGTGCCATTCTGTGCCATGCTGTGCTTGTCCCCAGCCCACTGCACTGGCCCTCCACTCACCACGCTTCACAGTTTGGGATGTTCTCCAGTTTGGTCTCGCGGGATGCCCTCCATGCTCGCTCTCGGTCCTCGTTCCTAACGGGGAGACAGAAAGGTAGTCAGGGGCATTGGGGACACATGCAGACCCCACCTTGACCCCTGAATCTCCTCCGTGGACACCAGCACCCCCAGCCTTGCCTTCCTCTCACCCACTGTCCTGGCGGCACCCTGGTTCCCCCATGCTGGCACCATGTGAGCGTGTCCCTGTGCTGTCCCTGTGCTCAGGGGCTGCTGTGGCTCTGGTCCTGCTCCACCACTCGGGCTGTGTGCCAGGGCCATGTGCCAGGGCCACGTGCCAGGGCTGAGCTGAGCCGGAGTGGCCACAGCAGCCGGCAGAGGTCAGTGCTGGACCAGCCCAAGGCGAAGCTGATGTGTTCACAACAATTGTGAGCTGCAGTGTCGCGAATAATCACCAAGAAATAAACAAGTGTTTATTGGTGATGTGCCAGCACTGGTCCGGCCCGGAGGCAGAGAGTGGGATAGAGGTGCTGGGGCTTGGGGATATGGTGTTCCCTGTCCCTGTGTCCCCTTGTCCCCGGGGGTGCTGGTGGCACAAGTGGAGAGCAGCCATCAGCCAACTTCCCCTGGGCCCGTGAATTCCGGTGCCCAGCACTGACCGCAGCCCTTCCTGCTTGCGACACTGTCCTCGCTGCTCACACAGGACTGGCTGTGCAAACCTCTGCCCCAGCGTGGGCAGCTGGGGTGGGCAAAGCTCTGGGCATGTCCCTGCCTGTGCCACCCCCAGGGCTCACTGCCTGCCAGGCCTGAGCCCCACTCAGCAACCAGCACTGCTTGCTCCAGGAACAGGATACAGGAGGGATAGCTGTCCCATCTCTGGGATTTCTGCTCCCTCTCTGCTCACAGGCTCTTGTAGAAATGAAGGAGACACACAGTGAATGCCACCAAGCCTAGGGCAGTGTCTAGGAGGGAGATGCATGGGGCTCAGCTCCAGGGTTTTTTATTCCTCCAAGCCCGCTGCTCTTGGTGGCTGTAAAGACCAAAGCTGCTGCAAAGCTGGAGTCATCAGCAATCTCTGAATGAGCAGATGCTAAGGAGGAAGAGCAGATGGGCTCTCCAAAATCTGGGCTATCCAGAGAATAAGGAGCTGGAGATCCTCAGGAAGGACAGGAGATGCAGGTGGAGGCAAGCAGCTGCTTCCATCCTTGGCTTTGGGCAGTGTTGGGAGGGCAGGGCTGGACTCTGTGCCCACTGCTGCAAGGCAGAGCTTCCCAGAGGGCTCATATGGATGGGGCCATCCTTCCCTGCAGACCATCAGGGCAGCACTGGGGAGTCCCTCCATGTATTCCAAGAGATTTGTCTCACGAACAGGAATCACAGGGCACCCAGCACTCTATGACCTGCCCTGCCCACGGGATGGCGAGGTGGGTGATGCTCAGTGGGCCTGCAGGAGCCAGGCAGGGGGCAGTGGGACGTACCAGGAGCAGCTGCAGCAGCAGCACCAGCAGAAGCAGCAGGAGTTGGGGTGGTGGTTGCTGGCGGGTTGCACCGTGGTCGGAGAGGTCTCATGCCGGGACATCGGAAGGAGTGACTCTGTGGACGCGGGTCCTGCGTACTGAAAGGTGCAGAGGGTCAGGGAGCTGCCAGTGATCAACCCCCACCTGTGCGAGCACACAGCAACAGAGGAGCAGCCCCCGTGCAGTGACTTGCTGTAATTTAGTTCTGGCTCCTGCCTGCCACCCCGGTCACGCCTCACCTGTGTCCCAGCCTCATACACGGTGGACGGCGTTGGGTCGTGTTTCAGGGGCTGTTCTGCCGCTCTCCGCTCCTCCCAGCCCGCGGGTGAGCTCTGAGACCCCCTGGCTACTGTCCCTGCCGCCTCCTGGCTGGAGCCTGTGGGGAGGGAGAGGAGTGGGACCATGTTACTGCCCAGAACCCCCGGCCTGGAGCGGCTCCGGGGGCAGCTCTGTGCTGGGGAAAGCCCTGGGCAGGTGGCAAGCAAGGACAGGGCAGCAGGCAGAAAGTGCAAGAAAAGGAAGTGAGAAGGAAAGTAGAAGAGGAAATGCATTGGGACATGCTCTGTCAGCCCCCTGCTTTGCCTGGGATCCCATCCCACACTTTGGGGATGCTGTGGGGCTCACTGCAGGCAGCAGTGGGGCTTGGCAGGGTGAGGGGCTCAGTGCTGGCCCTGCACACCCCTGGCCATGCTCTGTGCCACAAGGAAGAGTGGCTGAAATCCCTGGTGTCTTCAGGCATGGCATGGGGAAGTCAGATCTGCTGCACAGCATCACATGAGTGGAGGGAAACAGGGTGGTGGTGGTGAGTTTTCACAGCTCCTGGTACTAAACCAAACCTTGTCCAGGCCACCTGCCTGTCCCTGCCTGCACCACTAGCTCAGCCTGGAGCAGGGATGCTCCTGGGAAGGAGAGATGCTGGGCTCAGCATGGGCAGAGGTTATGTCAGGCCACAGCTGGCTCTACCTCCCTGGGCCTTGCCAAGGGTGATGGGCAGCAATCCTGGTCCTTCCCCTGCCAGAAGGAAGGAATGGGAGCAGAGGCAGCAGGCAGGGAGAGCCCCTGGAGATCTCAGCCTCAGCATCCCCGCCTTGAGCAGCCCCAGGCCTCGTCTGAGTCTTGCTGCCACTCAGCAAGGTGACAGAGCAAGGCTGTGGGATGCAGCTGGGGACACAGCTGTCCCCAGAGCCCTCCATGAGCCCTGGGGTAGAGCCCCCCTGTTCCCAGCACAGCCATCACCCAGCAGTGCTTTCCTGGGTCCTCACAAACCCTCCCGCAGTCCCAGTGTTCCCACAGGAACGAAAAAGGAGAGAGTCTGTGTTTCACTGCCCATTGTCCCTATTTATAGCCCC
>NW_005054337.1:1704286-1710406 GCF_000277835.1 Geospiza fortis | reverse complement strand
GTTCAGCAGCAGCTCTGCTCCCTCTCACACCGTGCTGCCTTCGGGTCCACCTAAACTCCTCCCACTTTTTCCCTTTCCTCTGCCTCCCCTGGCCCAACCATCTTCCACTCCCAGCACCCTTCTTCCCACTGCCCACCCACATCCCACTGCTCATCCCATGGCACCCAGCACTGCCAGGGGCTGTGGCACCAACAGGAGCTGGGGTTGAGGCGGTGGGAATGGGGTAAGCAGGACACCCTGAGGATTGGGAACACCCGGCTCCCTCCCAGCCCAGCCTGGCTCTGCCACAGCCCTGGCTATGGAACTGTTGGACTGGGGGTGACTGAGGGACTGGGATGTGGGGACAGCGTGTGGCTTTGCTCTATGGGGACATCCAGGCACTTCACGTTGCTTGTTGGCCAGAGCTGACCCGTAAGTGGCTGAGCCAACACACCCTGGAGAGGCAGCAGGAGGGAGCAGCATCCCCTGGCAGGATCATCCCCTTTCCCATACCCAGGGGTGTGCTCAGCACCCAGCCAGGAGCAGGATCAGGTCACTGCCCACCCTGGGTGCTGTGGGACACAACCCAGGGCCATTCTGGAGGAGTGTGTTGTGCCATGGGGAGCATGGAGAAAGGAACTGTGGGCCTGCACAGGGACCACAGGGACACTGTCTGATGGCAGCAAGAGGTGCTGCTGGTGTGATCCTTGTTGGCACCAAAAGGCAATGCCAGCACATCTGGGCTGGCACCAAAAGGCAATGCCAGCACACTCTGATGGACAGCGAAGGGCACTGCCATCATGGTCTGGATTTGCAGGGATGATTTCCCAGCACCCTTTAATGCCCCTGCCACCCCCACCTCCCCAGGCTGGCAGGCACTGGGTGCCGTGGGGCTGTCACCAGCTGCCCCAGTGCCAGCCCTCCCCACGGGGCTGGCGGATAGGGAAGTGCCGCAGGGAAGGCGAGGGCGTGCGCTCAGGGCTGCAGAAAGAGGAAGGATGACAAAAAGGGGACATTTCCCCACAGAGAGAAGAGACACCCCAGAAGCCACCCTCCCTGAGCTCCCCAAGCCCCCCATGAGGCTGGGAGTCCCCATGTGCAGGATGTCCCTGGGCTGTGCCAGGTGGCATCACACGCCAGTGATGTCCCCATGATGTCTGGCACTGTCCTCTTGCCAAATGGAGTGGGGACCCTCCAAGCAACCAGACAAGATGAGCTCTCCCCAAAATCACTCTCAAAGGGGAATCTCCCCTTCTAGCAAGCCTTGCTGAGACGTTGGCCCCATCCCATACACCTGCATATGAAGCTCCTTGTGCCCTGCTCACCCTGAGCAGAGCAGCATCCCCCAGTTCTGCAGCATGGGGCACAAATCAGCACCCACCTCAGTGCAGGGGCACTCCCAGCACAACCTGGGCTGTCCCTGATGCGCTGTGGGCGCTGGGAGGACCGGGGGGTGTGGGAGCAGCTCCTGTGCTGTGTCCTTACCTGCAGCCTGGCCATGGCACCAGCCAGGGTGACCCCGGCTGGCTCAGGGGGTGCGCGGCATCGCCAGGACCGCCGGCTCTGCGGGCAGGGAGGTGGGGGAGAAAAGAAGAGAGAAAGAGAAAAGAAAAGCGGCTGAACACATCCTCTCACAGGAAAGGGAGTGGTAAGGGAAGTGGCAAACTCAACCGAAGAGTTCAGGCCTTTTTTGGGAAAGCCCCAGCCTGGCCCAGACGCTCTCCTTGCTGCTCCATCACGGGGCCGGCTGCCCCATGGAGGGGCACAGCGGGTGCCACCAGGGGCTGAACCAGGTCAGCCTCCTGCCTCCAGGAGGGCTGGATCCATGCAAGCACGAGGGCTACCAAGATGGGGCTCCCCAGCCAGGACTGGCACTGATGGCAGCTCCTCGGAAACAACCCGGGCACGATGGTGCTGCAACACCCCCGCGGCCGAGGAAGCGGCTCTGCCGAGGGTGACAGGCAGGATGTGTCCCCAGGCTGCACCGAGGTCCTCGGTGACCAGCCGAGGCCACTTCAAAGCGACAGTGCTTTCTGCCACGCCGTGCTTCCGATGTGCCCGGGCTCCCAGCACTGCCCGCAGGGCACAGACACCAGTGCGGGAAGGGGCTGTGCGGAGGGTGGGCTGAGTCAGAGCCGCCGGCGGTGCCCCCCGGCAGCATCCCCGTCCGTGCGAGGTGGGATGTGCCAGCCTGATGCACAGAGCGCAGCCCTGCTCCCTCGGCCAAGGGTGACTCACAAACAAAGTTGTTTGATTTTTTTCCTCTTCAGGAAAAATAGAAACAGAAGAGAGAGAGAGAGGAATCAGCCGCCAACCTCCGTTTTCTTGATTAAATTCACCCTCAGCACTGCTGTGGGCAGAGGAGGCTCCAGCCCATGAGCGACCAACACCGCTTGTGGTCTCTGCTGGCTGCTGCCCCTCAGTGGCACGGTCTCACCGCAGGTGAAAAAGGGCAGAAGGGGAGAACGAGGGAGGAGGGATGCTGGCAGCCACCGCCGCTCCCCTGGGGCAGCGCCATGTGCCTGTTATCGGCTCATCCCAGCGCCGCCTTCCCCGGACACGAGTTATCACCTCCCCTCCTCCCAAGCCCGCACACCCGGCACCCAAACCCCACGCGGTTGTGCTGCCGCTGTCCCCAGCCACTCCATCGGGATGGAAACCTTCCCGTCACGTCACCCAAAAGCCACCACCGGCCTGGGCAGCTCCTTCCTCTGCCGTCATCCCCTGGCGCCGCTTCTCTGGGCACCTGAGAACCTCATTTACTCCCCAGATGGTTTTCCAGGATTCCCTTCGCTGCTACAAGGCAAGGGGAGAGCTGGGGCTGTCAGGATGCAGCCACGCTCTCACAGCCTCCGGCACCCCCAGCTCACAGGCACCGAGAGTATTTCCATTCTCTGGCCACCTCTTGTCACTCTCCGCCCCAGGAAGGACCTTCCCTTCGTATTTTATGGGTCAAAACCGGGACAGCAGCTTTGCTGCTCATCACAGAACCCCACAAGGATCACTTGGGTGGGGACAATGAACAAACCCCCAGTGGCATGGAGACACCATCCCTGTCCAAGTCCCTGACACAGCTCAGCGATGCCTCAGCCAGGAGCAGTGCGGGATCGGAGCCCTCTCCATGCCTGGGAGGAGCTGCAAACACCCATCACCTGCTAGACCAGCCCCGCTGGATCAGCGCAAGGAGAGCCTGGCAGCCCTGGCGTGCTGCTGGATCCTCCAGTGTCTAATAAGGGCTCAGCACAGCCTGCAGCTTCCCCACCCCCTCCCTGGCATTCTCCCAGGAGGTCCCAGCACCTCTGATCTCTGCCAAATTTGGCTGGAACCAGCCACGGAGCGCAACCAGAAGCGAGGCAGCCCAGCAGGCAGCTGGGGTGGGTGGCAGGGGGCTGGCACCCCCCGGGACCCCCCTGCCGGGGTTACCCCACGCTACAGCCGAGGCACGGCCCCGAGCCCCACAGCTGCCTCCCGCCCCCCCCGCCTGATCTTTTAGAAAAAGATTAAAGAGGTTGAGGGCTTGAGCCCCCTGGCTCTGCGGGATGGGGCTGGGCTGAGCCCAATCCTACCGGCACAGAGGGGCTGGGTGGGCTCTGCTGGGATGAAGGCGTGGTTGTGCCCATGTGGCTGCACCCTGCCGTGTCCTCGCTGCCCTGAGAGCCCACAGCACTGATAAGGAGCCCACGGCACTGATAACACCACAGATGTGCCCGCTGAGGCAGCGGTGGCCAGCGGGCACCTCTGGGGAGATCCTCTGCCCTGCAGTGATTCCTCTGCCGTTCCCAGAGGCTGGAAAGGCAAATCCTGCTGGTGGGAACTGTGAGATGCTTCAGTGTGTCCGAACACCTCCCCAGTCCTTAACACCACAAGAGCTGACAGCCCCTCTCCTGCCAGGATGAGGATGACACCAGGGTCCTTCTCCAGACCAGCCACCTCCTCTGCTCCCTGTGTATTTCCGCTTTAGCATCCTCCACGCTAAATCCCACCAAAAGCCCTCCCAAAAGGACCACATGAACCCATCCAGCACCTGCTGGGAAGAGGAGAACAGACCCATGGCTCTGTCCTGGCACCACAGCTGCTGGGCAGCAGGATGGGCACAGTGCTGCCAGCACCCACCCCCTGACCCTGAAACACTGAAACAGAATCAATTATTTTATAGCACAAAAATAGCCCCATGCCAATCAGCTGGGGGATTTAGTAAGGCAAGCCCTGACAATCATGTTTCTACTACCAGAGGTGTTGGGGTGTTAGGGCAGGGGCCTGTTCTGCCTCAGTAATGATCCATGGGAGAGGAGGAGACACATCAGTGATCAATACCCAGCAGGGGCTAAACCGATGGAGAAGCCTGCTGGTTGATGGGAGGGAAGATCAGAGGAAAGGGAGGGGGATAAGGCACTGGCATGGCCAGGGTAAGAGCAGAGCTGGGCGGGTGGTGAGGTGCTCCTTGTTCAGAGCAAGCTGCCAGGCCCCTGGGACCACAGGACAGTGGTCATTTGAGGGATGAAGAGTGGCATCCTTCAAGGAAATGAGGAACCAGACAGAGAACCAAGGCAGGACTGGGATGAAAAGGAAGAACACTGCATCACAGGGCAATGCTGGATCAAAGGGCTGGCTCAGCACAGCTCTGAGAGCTCCCAGCACACCTGAGGGATGATTCTTCCCCCAGCCCCAGCACAAGCCCAAACCCCATGGCTGCATGCAGAGCCCTGGGAGGCACCAGGAGGTGCAGGAGGAGGTTTGGGAGCCTGTGCTGGCATGGGCAGGAGCTGAGTGTGACCACACTGAGGACAGGTCTGGCCCTGCTCTCCAGCCACACTTCCTGCCCAAAGCATGGCCCCACATGGCATTGATGTGGTCAGGGCAGGGCAGAGCCTGGCTCAACCAGCAGTGGGACCAGCCAGGCCAGGGCCACACCAGCAGCTGGGGACAGCTGGGAACACGCCCCAAACGCTGCACCCAGGGGCATTTGCCCACCATGGTTTATTCAGCTGTAGGTACTGCTGCCTGCACACTGCTAGGCCTGACAGATGCCTTTGGAGGCCTGGCTTCAGGCAGATGTCACTTTGTGCAGGTGGGGACATGTACCAGGGCTGGGACATGTCCCCAGCATCAGGTCCCTGGACTACAGCTTTCAGAGCTGGGCTGTCACGTACCAGCAAAACTTCCTCCTACATCAGACTTAAGTCCTGCACTAAAACACTGAGGGACTGAGGAATGAGCCCCCCAGGACTCATCCTGCAGGCAAACACCCAGGGAAAGGGGGATCTGCTGACCCAATGCCCTGCCCAAGTTCTGGAGAATCCCAAGGGTCACCAGTGACCCCTGTGGTGTGGTCATGGTGCCAGGGCAGCAGGGAGGCTCTGCCCTGCCCCAGCCACCAGAAGGGATCAGGGTGAGCAATTTGTGTCCTCTGAATCCAGCTGCCCTGGTGATTTAAACTCCAACCTACGGGGAAGATTGATGGCTGGGTTCAGCTCCATCACCCCAGGGAGGAGCTGGCAGTGTGGGGAGGAAGGAAGCACTGTCACCCTGCGTGGCCCCATGCCCTGGGACACTGTCTGGCAGTGCAGCTGCTCATCCCCCTGCTGCCAGACAGGGCAGGCACAGCCGGGTGTAGGACCCTGGCCATGGTGGGTGCCCATTGCAGGCATTCTGGGCTCAGCTGGTGGGAGTGGGCCTTGCAGGGCATCTCAGTGAGACCCTGATTTACAGGCCATGGTGATGCCCTTTGCTGAACCCCCAGGATGCTGCAGGGTCCAGGTCCCATCAGAGCACACGAGTTGCTGTCATGGCAGTACATTTCTGCAGCCCCAAATCTGCTTTGCCAGCTCTCTCCTCCTGGTGAAACTCACATCAGGCTCTCAGGCAGCATCTTCCCTTGCTTTTTATTGGGTTTTTTCCAGTCTACCTTGAAGCTTTCTGCCCACTAATGCCAATATGTACCTGTTTGTTCTTCTCCTGCCCTTTGCCCTGGAGCGCTGCTTGGGCATTCGCCTTCTGTCGAGGAAGCTGCAGCCCTGCTTGGGTTAAACCTGCAGGAGGGGGAGCAGCTGGAAAACCCAAACCCTTGCCCCAAACCCTTTTGCTGACCCCCTTTGGGCTGAACCAGCAGTGCTCCCAGTGCCAGGGCACCCAGAGCCTGTC
>NW_005054337.1:1701411-1704260 GCF_000277835.1 Geospiza fortis | reverse complement strand
GCTCTCCGTGCCCATCCCGCTGTCCCCCTGGAGGCTTTGCAGCATTTCTGCCTCCAGAGCGGGCAAGTGCTAACAAGCGAGAGTGGAGTGTGGCAAACCTGGGCCCCCAAGCCCAGCGTGTCTCCACAGCTGGAGCAGAGAGCCCTCAAAAGGTCAACCGAGGCTGGTTCCGAGTGCTCGGAGAACTGGAAGGGCAGCTTGCTCGAAAACTCAACCACACATTTTCCTGCTGTCAGGAAACCCCCTTCTTTTCCATGTCTAAGATGAATGGTGAAGCTGAACCCCAAAGAACTTTGTTGTTGTTTTCATTGCTGCTCCACCCTTCTGCTGGTTAAATGTTGCTCTCACGAAATGGCCAAGGGCAGGAGGTTTTGCAGGATGGGTGAGTGGCAGAGCACTCCCTGCCTCTCCTGGTGCACTCACCCAGAATGACTGAGGTCCCATGGACCCAGAGGAGATGATGGGATGGGCTGAGGCATCACCCTCCCTGCCCTGCACAGTGTCTGGGCAGGAGAAAAATCATAGGCAGGAGGTTTCTGTTACTGGTCCACTCTGAAGAAGGAACCCAGTGGATTTCCAGCCAAAAATAACAGAAATAAAATAATTCTCCATGCTCCCAGGGAGTGCTTTCGCAGAAGGGTGAAAGGTTGATCAAAACTCTGGGGTTGCTGCCTTGTTTTACACGGTGCTTGGGATCTGGATGGAGCCAGGATTCTGCCTTCACTAGTTTTACCCCAAAGCCACCAGCTCCTGTGTCCCCAGGTCCTGAGGAAGGCTGGGCAGCTGCGCAGGGAACTCACCCCAGGGCTTGTGAACCAGCACAGCCAACAGCTCCTGCAGAGCATGCACAGCTGGATTTAAGATGTTTGATCCCTGTGAGAAGTTTTGGATGTCCTGAAACCCATGGGAGCAGAGGGGAGAGCTGGCCAGTGGTGTTACCAGAGTTACCATCACACCCTTTGGATGGCCAGGGCAGTGAGGATTCAGGATTTTCTGCAGGTCACCCTCCCTGTGCTGCATAGGGTAACCCATAGAGTGGCAGCTGGGAAAGGAAAAGGGCTGGCTGAGCCTAGCAGTGATGGGAATGAGCTGGAGGAGGCTCGAGTGGTGCAGGATGGGCAGTGAATAGGGAGATGTCTGGGGCTGGATGCCCATTCCCTGAGCCACCAGAGCTGGGGCAGTGATGGCACCACAGAGCTGCTTCCCCTCTGTGACAGGGTGTTTGGAGTCCCTGTGAGTTCAGCTCCTTCCCCTCTCACACCACGGAAGATGTCGGACACTTCCCTGTCCTGTCCCCCCCACAGGTGAAACCCAGGTTGTAACACATGGGGGGGATGTAAAAAATCACTGATAAGGTCCAGAATCTTTCCTTCTCCCCAGAATAAGTGACAACTATGAAATAAAGTATAAAACCAGCTGGATTTAGATCCCCCCCTCTCTGAAGAGCTTCTGTAATAGAAATGCAGAGAGGGATGTGCAGATGAATAAGGAACTGAGCAATAGGAAGTCTCGGGTGAAGGCCCTGGGCACCAGATCACTCAGAACCTGCTGTTATTCAGGCAAGAGCCCACTGCTGAGCCCTGAGAGTGTGGCATGGCAGGGGGAATGCCTGCTGGCCTTGCTGTGCCCTGCCTGTTCTTTTTTGAGGTGCTCAGGCATGGCCAGGGGTTGCTGCATGAACTGATCCGAGGAGCAGGAGGAGCTGGGGGGAAAAGCAGAGTGGCTCTTACCTCCTCCTGAGCTTTCCAAAATTATTTTTATCCAGAGGATAAAAATTCGGGGGGAAAAAAAAGAGGAAAAGCCTCAACAGCTCAAACTCATGCTCTGCAGAGGTTGAGGAGTGACACAGTGGCTGCTTTGCTCCTCCTGACCTGTTGCTCACAGGGAAGAGCTCAGAGCACTGAGCTCACCCACTCACTTCACATCAGCCCAGCTGAAACCCAGGTCCAGCCTAAAAGCAAAGAAAGACTAGAACCAAAGCTCAGCCAAGATGGGAGAGGATTCACCTCAGGAGATGGGCTGCTCCAGCACCTTGGGGAGACTCAGAACCAACAACCCAGCCAAGGTATTTTTCTCCCTTACCCTTTCTGGGTTTCATTTGAATTATTTATCTACCTTCAGTTCCTTCTTTTCTTAAATAATAATATCAAAACGGGTGCCTGCACCCTGATTGAGATATATTCGTGTCACTAAACTCCTGCTTCTCCACTACAATCCTGTGAGGTGGAGGTTGTTTAATTGCTGAAGAACATGACTGTATTTTGATCAGTGGCTTGAGTCATTTGTGGGGAAGGGCTGACGCGGAGCAGCTAAAATCCTTGTAGGGAAGTCTGATGTGGCGCTCTCCCCTGGGAGATACTCTGAAGTATGTGCCCACTGGGGTGACCCGTTTTCCCAAAGAAAACGCCGTGCACCAGGCCAGCAAATGCCACAGCTCCGCTCACCCAGCGTGACACGGGATGAGCATCTCCACTGACGGGGCTGGAGACGCATCCAGAGGGGAACGAACTCCCCTCGCAGCAGGGGAATCCCTCCCACTCGCTTCACACGTTTAGTTTCTTAAATAAGGCCGTGGATCCGCGCCAGAGCAGCCTCATGGAAGCAGCGGGGAGAGGGAGCTTCCCGGGGAGCCTCTGGGTGCCGGGGGACGCTCGGTGACCCGCACGGGGCGCGGCGGCCGCGCTGTCCCTCTCCATCCCTTGGCCACCGAGCCCAGCGCCAAGCGGCGGCATCCCGCGAGGCCGCGCACGTGATGGGCTCGTGTCGGGCGACAGTCGCATGTCACGGCCCTTCTGGGGACAGCCGCGTCCTCGACACCCCCGAGGCAGGTCCCCCCGCCCGCCCCCGGG
>NW_005054337.1:1698816-1700624 GCF_000277835.1 Geospiza fortis | reverse complement strand
TCCGGCCCGGCCCCGCCGGCCACTTCCGAAAGCGATTGCAGCCCTGGCACTTCCTCACGGCACACACACGCACACTCACACACTGACACCCACCCGCGCCACCCACCGCCCCGGCCCCCTGCCCCCAGCACCGGGCACGCACTGCTGTGCCCGGCACCAGCATCACAGAACCAGCACTGGTACCCAGGACCAGCACCCTGCACCGGCACCCGGTGTCAAATATGGGCACACAGGACAAGCACTGTGCTCCCACTATTGATAACCAGCGCCAGCACCGAGTGCTCTTACAGTACCAGCACCATGCACACACTATTGGCACCCAGCACCAGCATCACGTACCCTGCAGTGTCTCCCAGTACCAGCAGCATGCAGCCTGTGCTACCCCTTGCATCAGAATCACATACTCAGCGCTGGCTCCCAGAACTCACACCCTGCACCCCAAACTTACACCCAGCACCAGCATCGTGCACCCAATACTGGCACCCTGCACCAACCCTGGGCATGCCCTCTGCCCCTCTGGGGTGTTCTCCCAACCCCAGGGGATGAGGAAGGGCTCTCTGTGAAGCTTCCCCCAGACTGCTTCCCACCTAAGGCTCCCTGCCCAGGAGTGGCTTTCCCTGTGTCAGTGGTTTCTCTGCTTTTCTTTTTTCCCCTCAAAAGTGGGGATTATACATCACTAAAAATAAAGGGTGATAAAACTTTGGGAGAGAAAGGAGGCATAAAAATTTCATGATCTTGCCAGCCAGGGAAATTATCTCACTTTATTATTTAAAACCTCATTAAAAACCATTTCCCTGGGAGAGACAATGATCAAACCGCCATCTATTTCAATCCTCGAGAGGGGCGCTCGGCGACGTGGGGGATGTGTTTAAATTAGGCCCCAAATGTGACTCCTGCAGTGAAAACTCCACCCTGAGCCCCACCCATACGAGCAGCGTCTCTGAGCTGATCCCTCTGCCTCTGCACTGGAGGATCAGACAGACCCAAAGTGCCTCCCACATTTTCAACCTGCCCTGTCCAACACTCTGAGTTTTCCTCTTTTCACCCATCCAGCTCTCAGTGGGATCTCCACAGCTCTCACCCAGGGGGCACCTGCCCCAGGACCTCTGCAGACAAAGCAGGGTCCTTCCTCTGCCTGCAACTTGTGCAAATCTTGGGAGCAGCTCCAGTGTGGAGTTGTGACTGCCAGGCTGCTCCCTCCTGCTGTGTGACCGGGCCACCAGCCCTCACGATTTTCTTTAGCAATTCATTTAACTGGAAGCTCACAAATGCCCATAAAGGCTCCCCCATCTTCAGGAACTGCTTTGTAGTGTGTGTTTGAGATTTTTAGAGATTTCCACGAACATTTGCCCCATCCCTGGAAGTGTTCAAGGCCACGTTGGATGGGGCTTGGAGCAACCTGCTTTACTGGAAGGTGTCCCTGCCCATGGCAGGAGGCTGGGATGAGATGATCTTTAAGGTCTCTTCCAATCCATGCCATTCCAGGATTCTATGATTTGGGCTTGTGATTTCCTATGATTCTCCATCCAGTCTGTCCCTTCAGATGATGATAAGAAATCACCGTTTTTCTTAAAAACGTGTGGATTGTGAGGAAACGCTTGGAGCTTCCAAACCCCCTGCACCATGGGGCTGGCGCTGAACAGCCAGACTCTCACCCCTGGCTGCCCAGGGTGCAGCAGCTCGGCCTCGCACCTTTTCCAGCAATCGGAAACGCTGCCATCGATAGCCAGGAACACTGCTGGGGGCTGGAAAGCTGCTCTCCCCCCGCGCCAGCCTGGAGAGCTCCCTGAAGGACTGGCAGTATCCTG
>NW_005054337.1:1692882-1698344 GCF_000277835.1 Geospiza fortis | reverse complement strand
GGAGCCTGTGCGGAGCGGGGAGCGGACCCACTGCAGCGCCCCAGGAGCGCGGGGCAGCCGCGAACCATCCCCGGGAGCTGCCTCTGGTTCCTCGGGTACCCGACGGACACATCGTGTACAAGAGCTGGGTACTCCATCGATGTTTCCCCTAATTTTCTGCTAATTCTTTTGTTGCTAAATAGGCTCAGACCTGGCCAGCAGGACCAGGACAGCGACTGCCTTTCCTGTGCTGGGAACTACTGAGGTCACACCTCAAAACCGGTGTTTGGTTGACAAGAATGACATTGAGGTGCTGGAGGTGTCCACAGAAAGGAATGGAGCTGGGGAGGGGCCTTCTCACTCTCTATAGCTGCCTGAAAGGAGGTTGTAGCCAGATGAGGATTGATCTCTTCTCCCAGGGGACAAGTAACTGGACAAGAGAAAATAGCCTCAAGTTGCACCATGGGAGGTTTAGGTTGGATATAAGGGAAAATTTCTACCAGAAAAGGTTGTCCAGCATTGGACAAGCTGCCCAGGGCAGTGGTGGAGTCACCATCCCTGAAGGGATTTGAAAGCTCTGTGGATGTGGCACTTGGTGACATGGTTTAGTGGTGGCCATGGGGTAATGGTTGGACTCGATGATCTTAGGGGGCTTTTCCAACCCAAACAATTCTGTTTCGTTCTGATTCTGTGCTTCTAAGAAGGTGCTGGGTGAGCAGAGGTGAGCTCTGCCATAGGCTGCAGAGTGCTGTGAGTACAGCACAAGAGCAGCACCTGCAGAGCTGCTGCTCCTCTTCAAGGAGAACTCCAGTAACTCCAGGCAGGATGCTCAGGAGCTGGAGGTCTCCTTTGATGAATATCTGAGATGGGCCAGCCTGTGTCATGACTGAGATACAGCAAGGTTCCCAGTGGGTCTGCAAAGCACGATTTGCTGGAGAAATCCTTCAACAGTTGCTCAGTGCCATCTCCACAGTGCTCTGCAGTGTCAGCCGGGCTGCAGCAGCAGAATGGGCTGATCCCTTCCAGAGTGTTCCCAGCTTGTGTGTCCCTTGAGAGGCTGGCAGGTGATGGAGCTGGATGGATGAAGGCTTCAGAGATGTTTTGCTTTAGGAAAACCTTTCCCCCGCCAGCTACCTGGCCTTTTTAAAGCTTTCCAAGCAGCAGAGCATGTTCAGACTGGATTGACCAAAAGAGATGCTCCTGGCACTGGGCTCTGAGGAAGCAACAGTCCCTGAGATTCTACAGCCCAGGTGAGAGGCAGAGGAGAAGCAGCTCTGTGCTGTCACCCTGCAGGAAGTGCTTGTGAGAGCTGAGATTGTAAAGGTCACGTTCACCCTGTGTCTGAACGTGCAGCTCCTGTGCTGGGGGCAGCTGGGGACACGCTGAGGTGATGCTCCTGTGTGTGCACAGAGCTGGCACGTGAGGCTGCAGGGAGCAGAGCTGCTCTGGGGACCAGCCCTGCTCCAGGGCATAAATCCACCCTGTGAATCTCAGTGGTGGAGCTGTCTTTGCAGAATACCTGTCTGAGCTGTGCAGTCTCATCACAGCTAATTTATTCCTTGTGAGAAGTACCTGTGCAGCCTTTACAGCCTTTTTACTCTTTTAAGGCCTCAAAGCTTCCTGTGGAATGTCAGAGACACGTTTCCAATCCCAATCTCTACCTTGGCTATCAGGTGTGCTACAAACCAGCATATCTCTGTGGCTCCCCAGGGCTGCTCACAGCCTGACTCAAGAGCCATTCTGGTTGGGGCCACTTTTTTTCCACAGGGACCTGAAGTGCAAAGATTGCCTCTCCTGTGCTCAAGCGTGAAGATAAAGCAGCAACTTGAAGTTCTGGAGTGTGTCTGGAGGTCGTGGAGCAAAGTTTAAAAGAGGATTATGCACTACTAGGCTCAGCATTTAGTCTTTAAATTCTATCCCATTTAGGGGGAAAAGGGTCGATTATTTTGATTTCCTAATGTAACAGAGCTTATGCAATCACATTGTATATCAGCCCACTCATGTTCCTCCAAATTATTCTCTTCCAAATCTTTTTAACCCTTTGGCCAGTTCTATCAAAAACTGAGAGTTGGTTAGAGCTGAGCTCCTGCCATTACAAACAGCTGGGCAAAGAATGACCCTGCCAGGGCTGCAGCTGTGAGAAAAACCAACACATGCTGTCAGACCTTATTAGACACTGGAGAATCCACTGGAGCTGACATTTGATTGATGCCCAAACCGTGGGAAAAGCTTCAGTCAGGGTCTGTGCCCTCACAGGCACCCAGGTCTGTCCCCCCAGAGACACCAGCCTGCTGAAAGCCAGACTCTGCAGATCCTGCAGCTCCCAGAGCTCTTTGTTTGCTTTCTGGTGCCAAGCTGTGAGGGGGTGGGCAGGGAGAAGGAGCTTAGCAGAAATCTTGGCCAAAAGGGCCAGTGCTGGTGTTCCAGGTTGGGGCTAAAGGTCCCAAAGCCTGCCTGTGCTGGTGTAAAGATGCTGCCCTTGAAGGAGTCACTGCAAGCTCTCAGCTCTGCTGCTGGGTAGTGCCCAGCACTGACAGGGCCTTGGAGGGCACAGAAATCCCTATGATAGTAAATTTCCCTCAATCCAGGGGAATAATGACAGTAGGAATATAGATATTTTCTCACTTTCCCCTCTTCTTTCTGGAGTGGATGTGGGGCAGAGGCCACAGTTGTCACCTGAGCCTCTCAAGGACCTACAGAGCTTCTCTCAAACTCTCATCAGTGTTTGGAAGGTGGCTGAACACTCATTATGAAGTATGTCAGAGGGAACTGGTGACAATAAGGACAAAGCTGAGGTGGTTGGACTCCTCTGATTACTTTTGGCTGAAATTGAGCCAGGCAGGGGAGATCTGGCCAGATGTGCCCTTTCCTTGACTACAAATGGACAGTGGAAAAAGCTCGACCACATTTGAAAAAGTCACAGATGTTTTGGAACTATCACAGCAGATTGGAACAGACAGGAATTGAGAGACACTTTGGAGCTCTTCCAGCATGGTTTGGTCTGGTCCCTGCATAAAATTTCCTAAGCAGGTGGAACAGCTCCTGAGGATGTGTGGAGAGCCCATGGGAAGTCTCCACTCTTTGGCTGCAGGGGAAAGGTGATGCTTAGAGGTGAGCAGAGTGTATTTGAGAGGAAGGTTTGAGGAGCCAAGTGTCTATCATGAGAAGAAAATTCCTTGCCCAAAAGGGGAAGATAAAGATACTCTCAGCTGTATAATCCACCCCAGGAAGAATCTACATTCTCCCTTTTTTATTCTCCTTGCATGAAGAGCATCTCCCCATTGCTTCCTCATCTCTAAATCATTTGCTACACAGAGTTCATGACCTGCTGACTACAAGACAGCAGAAAAAGCAAATGATGGTTATGAGTGTGTGAACAAATATCACCCTGATATTTCCTTTTGAACACAGCAACGTTCAGGAGTCATTGTCAGGAAAAGCTGGTCATGATTTTGAGGTTTCTCACTTTTATGCTAAGCTGAGAACAACTTTGACATGCAGAGCAACGATGTTTGAGTGTGGTTTTTGGTTTAACACCATACAATCCTTATTTCTCATTGATTTCATTGACACTGAAAGGGGTAAAGCTTTGATTACAGCCTGATTTGCATTGCCTGCAATGCCAGAGCAAACAGTGGAGCTGCAGGGTTTATATTGGCATCCTTCATCACTCAGACCCAGTGAGATGATGAGTAAAGGAGAGCAGGGTGCTGTGCCCTGAGAAAATACATGAGTTCCCAAGTTATGATAGTAAATTTCCCTCAATCCAGGGGAATAATGACAGTAGAAATATAGATATTTTCTCACTTTCCCCTCTTCTTTCTGTAGTGGATGTGCAGCAGAGGCCAGGTATTATTTGACATCCCTGCACTCTTAAGATGTTTTCACTGTAGAATTAAGTGTCAGAAGTGAGAGCCTTCCCCGGGCCTCACAAAGCCTGTCTCAGTGGGGGAAGCACCGTTTCTGAAGGGAAAGGGTTTATTTTTGCTCAGTCTTGAATCAGTCTTGGCTTTCCCTGCTGAGAGACTGGAGGAGGAGGAGGAGGAGGGGAAGCCAGGCAGGCTTGTGTGTGAGGATTCATTTCCTCCAGGTCACCAACAACCCTCAGATAAGGTGACACTGGGGTTCAGCATCCCTAAGCCCAAACTGAATTTGAACCAGAGTCCCCACCTGAAATTCCCAGGGTGTTTTGGGGAGACATCCCTGCCCTGCTGCTTGTACCAATCCCCCACTCTGCTGCTCCTGCTGCAAACGGGTGTTAGGAGAGGTCTGAGCCAGCCTGCTCTGAGCTCTGAAATCTTCTCACTGTTTTCTAAGACCTGTCCTGGGGACAGACTTCCTTGTCCCAGGAACAAATGGACTGATGCATCCTCTTTCTGCCACGCTCCGGGCTGAGAGGAAGGGAGGAGGAAGGGAGCTGTTTGCTCCTTCCCCCGCCCCTTCTCTCGGTGAGACAGATGCGAGCCACGCGGCTCTGCCTCTGCTTTGCCGAAGGGAGGGGCAGTTTCCTGTTTTTATACAGAAATTCGATAGATCCAGGATGCCTTTGTGCGGCTGCCGGTCCCGATGCGCACAGAGGCTGTCCGTGGGCTCTCTGAGTTTTATTTCAGCTTTCCTGCTGGTGCTTGAGATCCTCCTGGCTGTACCCTATGGAGAGATCTCGGGTTTGAGGATGGAGGGACATCCGTCCATTCCCCTCCATCCCTCCATCCCTCCATCCCTCTATCCCTCCATTCCTCTCCATCCCTCCATCCCCCTCCATCCCACCATTCCCCTCCATTCCCCTCCATCCCTCCATTCCCCTTCATCCCTCCATCCCTCCATTCCCCTCCATCCCTCCATTCCCCTCCATTCCCTTCCATCCCTCAATCCCTCCATTCCTCTCCATCCCTCCATCCCCCTCCATCCCTCCACTCCCCTCCATCCCACCATTCCCCTCCATCCCTCCATCCCTCCGACCAAGCAGTGCAGGAGGTTCCCAAGCACTAGGGAGAAGCTTTTCCTGCAAAACCAGAGTCTGCTTTTCCAGGGGTGCATTCCGGATTCCGGGCTGGGTTTTTTTAATTTAATTTTTTTTTTTGGTTTTTTGGGTTTTTTTTTTTTTTTTTTTTTTTTTTTTTTGGTTTTTTTTTTTTTTTTTTGGTTTTTTTTTTTGCAGCACAGCTCCATCCTGCCCCAGCCATGGCACTGCTCATCCCAGAGCAGGGCTGTGCCTGGCATCAACATCCCAGGAATCTGCTGCAGGAACAAAGTGCAGAGCCCTGTTTGCAGCTCCTGGGCAGGGGGGAAAGCACAGGAACTGCCCAGCACAGCAGCCCCACGGCCCAGGCTGTCAAGGAATTGGTCTTGCATAAGGAGAAATGGAGAGCAAGCAGCAGATTGGCCTTGCTGAGTGCTTTGGGTGCAATGAATAAGGAGGGAGCTGGGCAAAGGTACTGGCTAATTAAGTTGGCTGATAGCAGAGCTCTGTCCAGAGCAGGAAT
>NW_005054337.1:1684306-1692872 GCF_000277835.1 Geospiza fortis | reverse complement strand
GTCACGCTAAAATTAGCAACGTTTTGTTATAGTGCTTTTCCTTCTCAAAATGCACTCGGGTAAAGTTGCCAGCTCCCCTCGGGGAGGGAGGCACCACGTCCTGATCCTGCGTGTGGAGGGCTCTGGGGCTGGCAGAGGGAGTGGGATGGGGCTTTTCCTGCAAAAAAAAAAAGAGGAATTTTTCTATTTCAGTGCTTTTACCCCCCCATCTGAAGACACAGGGTCCCTCTGGCTGGGGTGACCAGTGGGCTGGGTGATTTTGCCTGTGAGAAAGCTGGAGAATGGAGGGGTGAAGTGGCTGTCTGAGGTCACCAACTGAGTCATGGGTAAAGCCAGGAATAGAAGCCAGCAGTCAGGCTCCCAGCTGCTGTACCTATGGTTATTTCTGTTTATGCTCTTCACTTCTCTTGCCCATGGTTTACTGAGTGCATTCCAAGAGTAACTTGCCTGCCAAACTTCCTCCCCTTTAAAACCAGAAATGGATAGATAAGATAGTAAAAGAAATAAGTTTAACTGCTGGTATGTGCACAAACATACCTGAACCCTGTCCAAGTTATCAGCCAGTTTTTTTTTTAATGCTCTTTTGGGACAGGAGAAACTCCTCCAATCTCAAAGTGCCTGTGGCAGTTTGCTGGCACGATGTCAGATGATTTATTTGCTTTGCCTGTGGTCAAAAGGAGAAAAAATTTAAAAAGGAAAAAAAATAAAGAAACATGTTAGACATAGCAAAACCCGGTCAAGTGACTCCACTATAAATCCCATGAAGGCAGTGGGAGAATTGTGGCTCTGGGAATTGGAAGTTTAGACTGTAAACCAAAATAAAACTGAAACCCCAAACAAATGCTACATTCTCACCCAATAAATTTTCCCAGAATGCCTTATCTGCTTCTCAGTGAAGGCTCTGAGACTTTCTTCCACCAACTTGTAAATCAGATTGGGCCCAAGGCCAGAGAGTCTGGAAAATCCTAAACTGAGGGGTAATGACTTGGATCCTCCTTATTCTTGGCATAAGCAGAATCAGAATGTTCTGTTAGCTGCTGTTCAGAGGCAGCATAAAAAGGTTAATCCAGGTAGCAGAGTGACATGAAGTCAGACCCTCAGATCAAAGGGCAGTGGCACAGGTGTGCAGCCATGCTGTGCTGTATCCCTACCCCAGGCTGCTGTCCCAGAGCAGGCACTGAGGATGGGCACTGTGGCCTGAGCTTCATTCCCTCAAATTCACTCCAACAGCCTCCAGGTGTGGATCAGAGGATGGGCTGCCTTTGCATCCCACAGCACAATCCCATCACATCTTCACACTTGGCTCTGTCTCTCCTTCCTTTGTTTTGTTTTTCTTTCCTTATTTTTTTTTTCTTCCCTTTTGCATTTTGCCCTCTCTGTTTCTATTTCAGTGCTTTTATTGCAGTTTTGTTTTATGGCTCTCCTCATTCCCTGACTGAGGGGTGATGCACTGTGTAAGGCATGCAGAAGCTACTGCTGCTGGCACGAGTCCCCTCCAAGAGCAGAGAGAGGTGCCTGGGTCCCCAGGCTGCCATCTGACCCTCAGGATATGGCCCTGGGTATTCCTGACAGGGATCTGGAACCAGGGAACTGCCTGATCTCTGAGCAGGAGGGATTCAGCATTGGGTGGTTTTCTGTGTTTCCTCTGTTCTACTTCGCTGGATTCTCCCCAGCTTTCTCTGGGATTTCTTTGCAGAGGGGTCAGGCTGGAATAATGTTGGTTTGGTCCCCAGACATTTTGTACACGCATATTTTGTACACCCAGGCTATCCATTTCCAGGAGGTGACTTCCAGAGTGTCCCAGGCATAAGGGCTGACCTCTCCTCTCTGCCCTGGTGGTGATTCCCTGATGCTGGAGCTGATGAGCATTGTCCAGCCCAGCTCTCCCTCCTCCTGCCAGCCCTGGCTCTGCACACTGGAGTTCCAGGTCCTTTCACAGAAATTAACATTTACTTTAAGAACTAAAAACAAACAAACCTCGAATAAATCTCCTCACAAAACAAGATCAATAAAAAACATAGCCAAGTGCTTTGTTTTGCTTAGAAGATGCATCTTTGTACATATCCACTCGTGCATTGCCAAGTTTTGGAAATCAGCAGAGGCTGCCATTGTTTACTGCAAATTAAAGACCCTTTGGAGACATTCTGTCTTGCTTTCCAGTGCAGCCTTGGGCTGGGGGAGGAAAGCACTTGGACAGTAGCATAGAAGAAACCCTGTTCCAGTGTTGCTAACTATAGCATTAATTTCAGAGTCATAAATAACTGCAGTACCATGGTTACAGCACTAGCCAAGTATGATATCATTTAGTTTAGGATTAGGGGAAAATATCTTCCTTGAGGCTGTGGGTTCTAAAATAAGCAACTTTTCCAGTAGAAGTTTTCTCCCAAAGACTACACAAACACCAGCCTGTGGCCGTAAATTAGGAGGATTACTCTGGTAAAACTGACTGGATGAGAAGTGTCAGCAGGTAAAACAGCTCAGAGAGCAGATTCTTCCAAGTTCCTCAGGGAATGACAGCCTGGCACTCTGTCAGCTTTCTTAGAAAACAGCACTTTCCGGGAATGGGAGCAAGCTCAGCCCCTCCAGCCCCAGCTCTGCAGTGGAGAAGAAGATCCCTTCAGAAATGATCATTACAGAGGCCAGCACTGCCAGCTCCCATGGCTGTGTGGGCAGCATTGGAGGAACTGCACAAAGCAGTCCCAGCTCGTGGGCATCCATTGGCCCAGTCGAGCAAACAGCTGGGATGTTTGTTTTACAAAATTTACACACAATTACACACACACAGATCTGCAGGAGCAACTGGGAAAGGCTGTTGTGAGGGACATCCTGAATATATGTTTCAGAGAGTACAGCACTATCATGAATTACAGAAAGCACTCAAATGGGATGAGGGTCTCTCATAACAAGAGAAAATTTTCTGCACAGCAAAAAATGGTCATCGTTTGATAAATCAGGAAACCTGGCTTTAGGGCTCCTGGGTACAAAATCCTAGACCACACAACCCAAAGCACTGATCCCATTCAAAATTGTTCAAGAAGTTATGACATGAGGTCTGTGTTGGTAGGCTTTATGCCAGATTAGATATTGTCTTTCTCCCTGCTGCCGGCACGCAGCCAGCACAAACGCCGTGTTGTGAGCCCTGGCTGATCCAACAGAAACCTCCTTGTGTGCCCAGGCACGGTCTGGATTGAATTTGTCCTGCTAAATGATCCACTCGTGCTCAAACCTGGCAGAAAGGACCATAGAATTGTGGTACAAAATTCCATTTCAAATTTCTTTTTCTCCTCTAACACCAGGCAAGAGGGTTTTGCCCCATGCAGATATCTGAGATAATAATTGGGATGTTTTCCCTCAAAATTCCATTTCAAATTACTTTTTCTTCTCTAACACCAGGCAAGAGGGTTTTGCCCCATGCAGATGTCTGTGATGACCATTGGGATGTTTTCCCCCGTTTAGTGGGTTGGATTAGAGGGAGTCCCCCCATGGAAAGCAGTGGATAAACTTGAACACACAGTGAAAAATGAAATGTCTTTTTTATCTCTGCTGCTCCTGGTGCTGCTCATGCAGACATCATCTGAAAAGTGACATTTTGGGATAGGCAGAACCAGCCTGATGCATACACTGCATTCATTAGCCCTGCCTCTCACTGCTGCAGCTGGATCCCTGGTGAGAGATCCTCTGATGGTTAACTTAGATCCTGAGAGCAGAATCTCAGCTTTCAAGGAGATTTTGGGCTTCTGCAGCTCTGAGCAGCCTGACAACCCCAGCCTCTTTCTTTTGCTCTTTACCTGTTCTGGATTTGACTTGGGAAGTAACTGCTCTCCACCACAAAGGTGTGGGAGGCCAGCAAGGTTTTCATTTTCTCACCAGTGGGCAAACATCACATACTTTGTTTTGGGTTGTGTTAGACAGAGGATTTCATTTTCTCACCAGTGGGCAAACATAGTTTGTTTTGGGTTGTGTTAGACAGAGGGATGCTTTTGGTTTAGCAATAATTCTCTATGTGTGTAAGATTCTCTGTCTTGAAGTCATCTTTATTGCACCTGTATATTGCAAAGGAATGTGTTTTTCTCCTAAAGGAGAAAAGGAGAGGAAGAAGATGGAAAAATGATATTTGTGTATGAGGACAGAGGGTTTTTGAATTATCTGGTATGAGTTACAAGATAAAATACAAAGGTCATCTGGCCAAGGGAGTGGATAGAAGAGGTTAACTGACATCAGTACTAATTTAGGGTGTCAATAGCTTCTTTAATTCAGCCAGTGAATAAAGCTATTGCTGTCACGTTCAGAAGATGGACAACATTTGTGGCTTTGATGCTGATCTGTCCTTTAGCCCTCACAAACTCAAATCTTTGTCATTTCTTTGGCTATGCCCATTTTCTCTGCAAGAACTGCAGGACATCCATTCACTGCCAAATAATACAGGACCCTGATCTACACTGGGATTTCTACCACCACAAAGGGCTTTACTCTTACAGTGACCCAGTCCTATTTCATCAGGGTCATTTAGAGCTTCACTGTTCTCTTCAAATCCTCTGCTGTCAGGGACTAGAGCCAGCTCTGGGGATATTTTGCTGGTAGTTGAGCTGCAATATTCCAGACAGCCTAGTCTGTATTTGGGATGGGGATTGGAGAGCCTAAGGAGCTCTCTCTCCTGCAAGGAGGAACCATCTGTCAGAGCTGTGTGCTGATCTCTCCTTGGAAGCTCCTGGAAGCTGCTCCCCAGTGTAGTTCAGAAATATGCAGGCAATTACAGCTCACTGCTGTTGCACTGAGGCTGCCAGCTGCGGGGTCAGGTTGTCCCCTTTGTTTCCCAGTAATTACTATTTTTAGTTCAGGTTTCATGAGCCCAAAGGTCCTCTGGCTGTGCACTGTGCAACTTCAGGGAAGACAGATGGGGCATTACAGGCACAGTGTACTTAGTCCCTGCCACTCATGAGATTCAAAGTCCAATCTGGTTGGTGAAAGAACAATGTTTTCAAGTTCTGGGAAAAGCTCTCTCTGGGTGGAAGCAGAATATCTGCAGCAGAAGCACAATTAACAGGGAATAATTTCACTCCCAGTGAAGCAAGAAGGTTGGAAATGTTCAGGGACCACAGGGAAAGTCTGCCATGGCTGGGGTTGTTTGACTAGCTCAGACCATGTCAGCTCATCGAGTGCATCCTGAGAGATCCTCAGTTCCAAGGCAGGAATTGAAACCAGCCCAAAATCCAGGGAGGGAACTGGGTGTGCAGGTGCTGGGCAGAGCAAGTCAGCACAGCTCCCCAGCTCAGAGCAGTGGGGAAGCTGGGCCAGGCAGCATTCCTGGAGCTGTGCTTCCATCCCAGCTCAGTGCTGAGGCTGCCAGTGGCCATCCCAGCTGCACTGGGAGCTGAGGGCATGAGTCAAAGCCACGAGGGGCTGCCATGGTCTTGCCAAGTATGAAAAGCACAGAGATGCTGCCTTGTGTGTGCTTTGCTTCTGGCTGGAAACAACAGAGAGGGTATGAGCCACTGCATATCTGCTGCTCAAGAAATCCCAATACCGCTTTGGTGGATCCTAAAAAGAAAAAAAACCCAAAACCAAACATATATGCTTTATATGTAAATATATATACATGTATATGCTTATATATGTTTTTTTAGCATCATACATATATCTTTATACATGTATGATGCTAAAAAAGTATCATGCATATTCTAACTTTCCACAAACATTAACCAAGGGATCGTTGTAAAAGGCCTGGGAAGATCCCAGATAGCTCAATCTTAATTTTACTGAGGCCACTGCATATCTGTAGCTCAAGCAATCCCAATACTGCTTTGATGGATCCTAAAAAGAAAAAAAAAACCAAAAATATATGCTATATATATATATATATACACATATATGTGTGTATATATATTTATATATATATTTATATGTGCTTATATATGGTTTTTTAGCATCATACATATATGTTTATGCATGTATGATGCTAAAAAAGTATCATGCATATTCTAACTTTCCACAAACATTAACCAAGGGATTGTTGTAAAAGGCCTGGGAAGATCCCAAATAGCTCAATGTTCATTTCACTGAGGCCACAAATAGTAATTAGCTGACTAAGGAGTGCAAACTCAGCACCCACATTAAACTGGGGCTCGGGGAGTTGTGCTCATGCCTGGCACACACCTGCAGCAGGGAGGGCAGCTGGGGAGCACTGAATCCATCCCAGCACAGGGAAACCACAGCTCTGGAGCATAGCACTGGCACACAGGCACAGGCAGGGTGTCATCACACCCAGACAGGCAGGGTGAGGCCAACAGCTTCTGGAAACAGGCTGTGTAAAACAGAAGCTGCTGTTGAATTTAGCTTGTTGCTGCTGACACAGGTTCCTTGGAGTCTCAGCAGTGTTCCAGAATAAACCCTGCAGTTCAGCTCCTGCTTCCAGCCCTCAGGGTAAAACTGACTGCAGGTTAAAACAAGGTGGCCACAGGTGAGAATTATACTCAAGGTGGGCAAAACACAGATATTATGGCTGAAATGTGGTGAGGTGAAAGACACAGGGGGAACAGCACAAACCCATGGATGGACTCTGGGAGCTGAGGTTGTTTCCACCACGTCATGTGAACCAAACCTGTCGAGTTTCACACGAAGGGAACACTTATTTTGTTCTCAGAAACTGGAATTTGTAGTAAATATGTGGCAGTCTGTGGTAACCAGAAACTATTATTATCACAGGAAACGCTGCTGGTCAGGAGGAACAAACGTATTGGATCCCCGTGGTGTGAACAAACCTTGAATTTGTCTGTGCCGCACAGACCCTCGGGATTATTACATGGGCAATGCTCTTAATAACAACAGAGACTGAGTAAATGGCTTTGAGCAGAGAAGCCAACAAGCCATGAAGAATAACACGTTGTGAGCAGAGGAATATTGTGGAGTGTAAACAGCCTGCCTTTGCCTCAGCTGGGCTCTCCTTAGAGCTGCACCCTGATGAACATGACTAGCAGGGAGGTAAATTGATTGAATTTGTGTATTAATAGGAAAAAAAGAAAATTTAGCGCGTTTGGAGGGTTTATAACACACAATGGAAGGCGGATGGTGATTTAACTGAGAATAAAATAATCTGAGTGTATCGGAGGTTAAATTTTCTGCCAAGAATGCCAGAAAATTCCAACTTAGCTTAGGATCCATCAAAGCAGTGTTAAAGCTGGGTCTTTGAGTCAGCAGTTTATGTTCCTGTGGGAGGGAGTGGCATCCCAGCCACAGTGGGAGTGGTGCATAGTGCCTGCAAATGACTCAGAATACATTAGCGTTTCACAGTGGATTTTGGGATGAAGGTGGAAAGGAAATTAATTTCTATTTGAAATAAAGCCAACAATGTTTGTGGTTATTATGACCAGTAAGTGATTTCAGTGAAAAATTGGTTCCTGTGCATGACCTAAAAGCTTTGCTGTGCTGTAAATATGTTTTGTAACAGAAATTGTGGATCTTGGGGCTTCTATGTGAACAGTAATTATATTAAAAAAAATAAAACAGAAAAAAGTGAGGAAAAGGATTTTGACTGTAGAGAAAATACTCTGAATTCCAGGGGAAAAGAAAAAGGAGAAAAGAAACAAGAAAACCTGCTAGAAAAATGCTTTAAAGAGGGATTTTGTAAGTAGATTTGAAAGAAAAGCTGCTAAAGACAGAGAAAGGCTTTCTATAAATGAGGAATCCTTTCATTTGTGCTGCTCTTACAAAACAGCACAGGAAATCACACAGGATGTGCTGACGAGGAGAAGGAAGTGGTTTTGGGGATGACACTGAGCCCTGCCAGCCGTGCTGGGCTCTCATGGAGGGTTTGGTGCTCCTGCCACTCCCACCCTGAGCGGGGATGGAGAGCATGGGGGGCTCTGTGAGCATCCCTGAGCCAAACCCCAAACAGCCCCAGCCCCTGTGGCTCCAGGCAGCTGCTGGGCTCTTGCAAAACCTGCTCAGGAACTGAAACTTGTGAAGCCTTCCCGAGGTGTCTGGGGAAGGCCCCAGCTCCTGAGAGTCCTGGGACACTCGTGGGGACACTTTGAGGAGGAGGTGTCATTACAGGAACAGGGCAAAGCACTCCTGGGGAACTGCAGCCTGCCTTGGCCCTTTTGAGGTGATTACAGCAAACAAGATAATCCGTGTTTATCGAGGTCCTTGGTGTGTTGTTTTCCTCTCCCTCTTGATGTGGTGTGCAGGTTCAGAGGCAGCAGCAGAGCTCTTTGCTCCCCAGGAGGTGCAGGGGGTTTGTCAGCAGACAGCCTCGGGTGACTGCTGCCATCACATGTGCTGCTGCAAATGAAAACAGTTTCTCTTCTGGACACTCATTTGCCACATATTTGAATATGCTTAAAAATAACTGGGCACAAAAATAATACATAGGGGTGCACTGACAGAATTTTTGTGAGTGTATATATCCATATCTATCTATCTATCTATCTATCTATCTATCTATCTATATCTCTATCTATATGTCTATATCTATATGTCTATACATCTATCTATATCTCTCTATATCTATATATTTATATATTTATATATCTATCTATATATTTATATATCTATATTTTATCTATATATT
>NW_005054337.1:1647029-1684253 GCF_000277835.1 Geospiza fortis | reverse complement strand
ATTATTTATTTATTTTATTTTATCTATATCTATATATCTATATCTATCTATATCTATATCTATCTGTCTATCTATCTATCTCTATCAACTTGGCATATTTTCAGTGAAGGTGCCTGTGTATTTCTGCACAGAGTCTAAGTCTGTGCTTCTTTTCCTGTGTAGCTACTGTAGCTCAGACTCTTTTCAGCTAATCTACATGGCTTTTAAGCAGTTGAGTTCAGGTCAGTAGCTGCATGAAGCTGAAAAATATTAAATTTCTCTCAGAGTCCTTAAATCCAAACCCACAGTAAAATAGTTATTCATAAGGCTTGCTCATAAATGGTTCATCTCAGTGTTATATTGGTGAGCCTATAACAAAATGCAGGTTCCCACCTCCACGCTGTTTGTTACTTGTGAACAGAAATTCAGGAGGCTGACTCCACAGTATTTAATTTAATCAGATCCAGTGCAGATCTAGCAGTGCCTGTTCGTGTGTATTAAATCTCCTAACAGAGCAATGCCTCAGTTCTGTCAGCTCCTGCTACAGAACTGAAATAAATTTTCCTGCTGTCACCCAAGCACCAGAGGGATGAATACCAGAAGGAAAAGCCCCAGCTCTCAGCTGTGTGGCTCAAAGGATCCCTGTTTCAGTGGCACATGTCCTACCTCCCCTCACAAATGTGAAATGTGAAATGTGAAATGTGAAATGTGCTGTGTGACTCTGTCTTCCAGGCAGAACATGGCCTCAACCCCTGACTTCTGCAGCAAAGCAAGGGACAGCTTTTTCATCAGTGAGAGAATATTCTGGACAAGACAAGAAGAAATAAATGCAGTCACATTTTAAACCTGCAATTTATAAAACACAACAGAATTCAAAATATGCTGTAGAAAGAAGCACCCTTGCCTAATAAACAAGATCCACCTGCTGTTTGGCTCTTTTAGTTTCAAGGTTTCTCTTTGCTGCTGGAAGTGGCCTTTGTGAGAATTAAATTCCATAAATGGTTGCGCATTGAGGTTCAGTGTTTATCCAGTTTCCCAAGTGGAGGTCAGCTCCTGATATTCCTTGGTCCAAGGTGAAACAACACGGATTTCCATGATGGTAAAAATGAGACAAGTGAGATCCTTGCTCTAGAGGTTATCCAAGAGCCCTGGGGCCAAGGTTTCCCCCACTGCTTTCCTTGGGCAGAAAAGTGAGGATTGCTTCAGTGCAGTCCCTGCTTTCCCATGTTGGAACTCAGTACATCCCTCTGGGTGTCCAGAGTTGCTGGGGCCCCTGTAGGGGGGCTTGGAGACCCTGGCAGGCAGCCCAGAGCACCTGTGGGTTTGATTATGACCCGTGGAGCAAATTACCAGCTTTGTATGAGGACCTGAAAGTCACAGAAGTTTAAATGATGTAATAATAAAATGATCACCGGGTGAAAAGGTAGATTTTGGGATTTTTAGAACAGGGGTCTTGGGGACAAAATGGGGAGGGATTTGGGTGTGTCCAGTTCTTCTTCTTCTTCTTCTTCTTCTTCTTCTTCTTCTTCTTCTTCTTCTTCTTCTTCTTCTTCTTCTTCTTCTTCTTCTTCTTCTTCTTCTTCTTCTTCTTCTTCTTCTTCTTCTTCTTCTTCTTCTTCTCTGCCTCCATCTTCTGCTGTGATGCTGGCACTTTGGGATTGGTTTAGAGTAGAAGTTCACTGTCTAACATAGGTGATGGGTATTGGAAAGTAATTGCAAATATGTTATATGTAGTTTGTAGTATAAAAAGACAACACTGCCCTGGGAGCGGTCAGAGTGCCTGTGGCCGCCCTGCTGAGCTGACCTTGGCTGGACAGGAGGAAAATTTTATAGATAAGAATTAATAAACAACTTCAAGACTGAAAATTGAAGGACTCCGGGTTGCTCTTTGAACGCAGGGGCCGAAACAGAGACTTTTCATGTATCTCAGGGCTGCAATTAACAACAAAACTCCTGAGACTCCCAGATGGAAAACACCTCTGCAAACAAAGGAAAGATGGATTTGCCCCAGAACAGTTTCCTGGGCTAGAGGAAGGTAATTCCCAGTCAGTCTGCATTGCTGCTGCTCCAGTGTGGGTGCAGGCACACACATTTGGTTTGGTGTGTGCTCCTGGGGCTGCCCTGGCTCCCAGGGCTGGCTGCCCACCCCAGGGCAGTCCCAGGCAGGGAATTCCTGGCAGGCAGCCCCTGAGGCTGTGGCCTGGCTGGGAGGAAGAGCTGTGGCCCCCCAGCCTGGCCTGGCACAGGGGTGGATGCTCAGCAGAGCTCAGCTGCTCGGAGTGCTCCCTTTGGCAGCCAGGCTTTGGGAGCAGCTCAGCCCTTCAGACCGAACTCTGGGAAATCTGCTCACTTGTGGAACAAAAGGAGCTGCCACACACTAATTCATAGTGATTCTATCTCTAAGAAAAACCACTTAGCAGACCTGGACAAGGGCTGAAGCTGATAAGGAAAGAACTCATTACACTGATAGAATTAGAGATCTCTTTTAGCCTTCTCCCCATCTGTCTTTTGCCACCTGTCACTCACTGTTGTGTCTCTAACTCAGAACTGTAGGTTTGGGGAACAGAGATTATTTCTTCCTACATCTTAAGGTTCTTTTAACATTACATAATTACCAATAGCACAAAGGGAATAAGGTGTGAGAGCTGCAGAAAACCAATCTTTGTGATGCTGCTCTTGACAGCAAAAAGCCCCTTCTAGCTCACAAATCCTTTATAGTAAGTACATCTCCTAAATAAAACATGATAAGACTCAGAAAAAAAAATGAAAACCCAGCAAAGCTCTCTGGAAAACCTCTGTAACTAACACATTGCTGGAGCCAGCAGAGGGATCCTCACCCCCCAGCCGTTGGCTCAGGCTGAGAACAACTGCAGGAGCAGATGATTTGTTCAAACACCACATTTCCCATAGACGCTGAAGAAACAAACCTTAAATATATTTGTATAGATATAGATGTTTTAAATGATCTTTTAATTTATTTTTTTTCCTAGGAAGGCTTGGGAGACATCAGAGATCAAGAAACACAGGACTAACACCCCCTGCCAGCCCAGCCCAGCACAGGGTGCAGCAGGGCCCTGCTGCCCAGCCCAGAGGGGAATTTTCTGTCAGGGTTCTCTCTGTATTTTCTCTGCTCCCATCCTCACTCCACCACTCCCCTCCATTGCTTCAGGGCAGTGCAGGGAGCCCACAGGGCTCACAGATGTTCACAGACATCTTGATTTCCCTTCTCATGTCACAGCTTGTCTTGCAGAATAATTCCTTTTTTTAATGTTTAAATGCCTTTTTATATAAGGAAAAGGTGTACAGTGAAATCTCAGTAAGTGGGTACTCAAGCTGTCTGCTTCATAAGCCTGTTTTTGTTTAGTTTTTTTTTTTTGTTTAAATTTATTATGAAGACAAACACTTTCAGAAAGTCCATTTTTATTTCCCAGCATCTTTCATTTCTTTTGGCTGGGCACCATCAGCCAAATAGGTGTAATAAAACCACGGAAGAAAAGCAAATGCACAACAAGGCGCTTTACCTGGGCAGATGTAAAATTGCACTCATTAAAGAAGCACATTTAGGCATAAAATGCAGCTCAAAAACCTCCATTAAGAGCTTCCACTAGGGAAAAAGATTGCTTTGACCTTCAGAGATTGACGCAATGTGTGCTGTTTATTAATAGTTTTAGTAAGAAAGTATCTATACAGGGGGTTGTCTTGCCTTTTCATCAACCCTATGGGTTGATGAAAACTCCCTGCTCTTAGGTGGATGTCCATCAAAGGATTTTTTTGTTCCTCTGATGATGAAAGTAGTGCTGTGAATGCTGCAGGACTCTGGGCTTAATCCCATCCAACACCTTTCCAGAAAGGGAGGGATGGCTCCAAGGCTTCTAAAAGCTGTTCTGCATGTGAGAAATGCTCTCTGAAGCATGAGGGGCTTGGGATGACTGCTTGGGGAAGCATCTCCTTGTTTCCCCTCATGAGATGTTTCCTGCCCTTCAGGAGGTTTTCTGTAATCATTCAAGATCTGCTTTCATGTTTTTGCTCATGATTTGTGCTGGGTGTAATTACTCGTGCTGAGGGGCTTTGAACACCGCTCTAAACCATCAGCACTACAAACCTGTCTCTTTGCTGCATGAGAGTTTCTCCATCCTCCACAAAGATCAGCTGAATTTTATCAAACCACCCATTTCTCTTTGTTGACAGCACTCTGCTTGCCCGGGCCAAAAGGAGTAAAGCTGACACGCAGAGAAGAGTAAAGCTGACACAAGAATGCCACTCTCAGGCCTCAGCGCTCACATTTAATGAGTCAGGGCCTGGGAAGGGTTTGTGATGTTACTTTTCACAGGCAGCGAGAGCAGCTTTGTTTTTTCCCTTCTCCACCCCTGGAAGTTTTCAAGGCTGTGTTGGACAGGGCTTGGAGCAACCTGGTCTAGTGGAAGGTGTCCTTTCCCATGGCAAGGGCTTGGAACGAGGTCCCTTCCAACCCAAACCACTCTGGGATTCTCAGATTCCAGGATTCCTTCCCCGGAGCCTCTCCCCAGCCCAAGTGAGCCAGCCAGCAGAGGGAGCGCAGCACATGAGCTCACAAAAATAGGAGCCTGCTAAAAAAAACCCGCCCCAAACAAACCCAAACAGCAGAATGATTATGGTCTTTAGCAGAATAAACAGAATAGTCAGGAGGCAGAAGCTTTTCCCCTGGCAATGAGATCCAGCTGCAGGCTGGATGGGGAGCAGGCACCACATCTGGCAGCGAGCCGTGTTCCTGTGGAGCGGAAATCCCCACGGTGAGGATGTTCCTGTGTCACCCCTGCTCCAGGGGAGAAATTCTCATGGTGAGGATGTTCCTGTGTGCCACCCCTGCTCTGGGATGGGGAAATCCCCCGGTGAGGATGTTCCTGTGCCACCCTTGCTCCAGAGTGGGTTACCCATGGTGAGGAGGTTCCTGTGTGCCACAGGATGGGTTCCATCCCATGGTGAGGATGTTCCTGTGTCACCCCTGCTCTGGGATGGGTTCCCCATGGTGAGGATGTTCCTGTGTGTCATCCCTGCTCCAGGCTGCGCTCCTCCCCATGGTGAGGATGTTCCTGTGTCACCCCTGCTCTGGGATGGGTTCCCCATGGTGAGGATGTTCCTGTGTGTCATCCCTGCTCCAGGCTGCGCTCCTCCCCATGGTGAGGATGTTCCTGTGTCACCCCTGCTCCAGGGGGGAAATCCTCATGGTGAGGATGTTCCTGTGAGCCACAGGATGGATTCCCCACGGTGAGGATGTTCCTGTGCCATCCCTGCTCTGGGGTGGGTAAATCCCCATGGTGAGGATGTTCCCATGTGCCACCCCTGCTCCAGGCTGAGTTCCATCCCATGGTGAGGATGTTCCTGTGTGCCACAGGATGGGTTCCCTACAGTGAGGATGTTCCTGTGTGCCACCCCTGCTCCAGGGGAGAAATCCCCACAGTGAGGATGTTCCTGTGAGCCATTCCTTCTCAGAGCTGGGTTCCTCCCCACGGTGAGGATGTTCCCATGTGCCACCCCTGCTCTGGGCTGGGTTCCATCCCTTTTTCACTCTCCTTGGCAGGGGCACCTCTGTATTTGCCCCTCAGAGCAGAGCAGCTGTGGAGGAGCCAGGATGGAGCTTCTTCCCGCAGAGGCAGCAGAGGGTGCAGGCGGTGGCCAGGGTGACAGCAGTGTCACAGCTGCTGGGCTGTGGGGCCTGCTGGTGCTCTGGCCATGCTGCAGGTTTGGGCTGGAAGCTGGGAAGTTTGGGGTCTCCCTGCCAGCAGTGCAGTTCTGCAAACGTGGGATGTGATCAGCAGGGAGGGTGGAAGTTAACCCACCTGCCTGTCTTAAAGAGGATGGTAAATAAAGACCAACAGGAACTGGAGGTGCTCTCTGGGACTTTATCATCTACAAAAGGGTTTTTCCAAAGGTTTGGCATCACCTGACACATCCTCCTTGTGTCTGGGTGTGGGGCTGGTTTGTTTGGGGGGCTGCAGCAGCTGGTCCTGCTGGAAGTGTTTAACTCTGGGGCTTGCTGCTCCCTCCCTGCACTCCCCAGGGTGAGAGGCAGCTAGATGATTTCTCCCATATTCCTGCCAACATCTGGGCCCTCAATATCTCATTTACTGCTTGTGAAGTTTCTAAAACCAGGACAAACTGCACATCCAATATCTGATCCTTCACTCAGAAGGACGGGGGAGTTTTGACAGACTCAACTTCAGCCAGGATCTGTATCTGACACCAAACCATTTCTATAGCAGGCTGGTCATTAGCTGGAGCTCAGTGTTTGCAGGGTAATTCCATAAGAGATCTGCAGCCCTTCAAATCAAATGCACTGCTTTCATTGTGGATTAAAAGTGCAGTATTCAGCCAAGCTTTGTTAGTTTAGTTTTTAACAAGGATTTAAACTTTTTAAATTCTTTCAAAGCTGTAAGTAAGGCTCATCATTTAAACCCTCACAGGCAGATATTATAGCAAAAATATGAAGGCTATTTAAAGACAGTCAGTCTGCCTGCCTGCCCATCCATTTGTCACCTTCTAATCTGCCTGCCACGTGCCATGGCCTTTCTCCTTCCAAACACAGCGAGGCCAGGTCTGCACAGGCACGTGTGGAGTGACCTGAGCTTCCCCAGGGTCCGGCACACACACTGCCTGCCAGCTGCAGCCTGGGAATGGGGATGGGAATGGGAATGGGAAAGGGCATGGGAATGGGAATGGGGATGGGGATGGGAATGGGAAAGATGGGGATGGGCTGATGCTGATCATGGAATCACAGAATCACACACTGGTTTGTGTTGAACTTGTCCCACCCCCTGCCATGGGCAGGGACACCTTCCACTATCCCAGGTTGCTCCAACCTGTCCAACCTGGGCTTGGAATTTCCAGGGATGGGGCAGCCACAGCTCCTCTGGTGCTCAGCCTTGTTGTGGAGCAGCCTGGGCCTGCCTGGATTGGAGGTTCAGCCTGGTACCTGCAGGTTTGGTGGAGGAATTTATCCATCCAAGGAATTCTTCCCTCTGGAGTCAGCGAGAGGAGAAGGAAGGCATCCAACTCATCACCAGATCCAGTTTCTTCTCTACTTGTATGGGAACAAGCATGACACAGAAACTGCATCACTCTTTGGAATCAAGTGAGACAAGATATTTCACTTTTTTAGGTGACCTGAGTATATTTTGTCCCTCCTGTAGAGAATTAAACGATGCTCAGCCAAGTCAATCTCTTACTTGGTCAGGCCTTTCCGGCTGCCCTTCATTGGCCAGGGACCAGTTGCCTTGTATGGGAGCCACAGCTTCCAGAGAACCCACTCAGAGCCCTGCAGAGGTTTTTTGGGGAGGCAGGAGGGATCAGCAGCTTGAGCTGACACACACGCATCTAATTCTGGCACTACAGAGGAGGGTAAAGGTGACAAACGACTCAGGGATGGCACATCTCCCTTCCAAGGCTGGATTTAAAGAGTGGAAAAAATGTTGTCTGGTTACTTGTCTGAAAAAGTTCAGGAATATTATTTTTAAGATATTTTTGAAGTCAAAGAACTGAGCCTAATTCTGTCTTAAGAAAACCATAAAACCATTTTGGGGCTGACTGAAATGCCCCTTGTGTCCGTGGTGGTTGGAAAGAGAATCTGAGTTCATTTGGTGAATTTATATGAGGGGCTGGGGCATCTGAGCAGGAAAGTTCATTGCAGAAATTCTTAAGGCTCCATCCTCACGGCTGAAGGAGCATTTCCAGGAACTGGTCTGGTGTCATTCTGAGAGATCAAAGTGCCCTTTGCCTTTAGCTTATCAAAGGGATTTGATTGTGGTGCTTGAGTTGTGCAGCACTAGGCAGCTCTATGGGGCTTAGCAAGGATCAACATCTGGATACAAAATGCAAATGAGTTCAAATTAGAAACCAGGAAAACCTCTTCAATAGTGTGAGATTGAAACAGCAGAGCGCTCTGCCAGGGGGAGCTTCTTTATCTCTGAATAATTTTGAGCTGTGGCTGATGACCTTTCTGCAGGTGCTTTTATCCAGCACAAGTTCCTGGGCTCAGCACAAAAATAACTCTGAAGGGGGAGAAAATGCAGCAGCTTCTTTTGGCCTTAAGGTCTCAGGAAAGTTGAAAAGGACAAGGCAAACTAAACTCGCCTTGTGTTACTGAGATTATCGAGGAGATAAAGAGGTTGTTACAGTCCAGGCGCTGCTGCTGACTCCCTGTCATGGTATTTTGCTGGCTGAGGTCTGTGCCTCAGCCTCTGCAGCCCATCCTTGGGTTTTGGGAGGGTTAATGGATGTGTGCAGAGCGCTCTGGGTGAGGAGGGAGGGCACCACTTATTGCTGCAGAGATTGGAGACTCCCTGATGTGATTATAACGTGTAGTGATGGAGGCTATTTTTGTTGTATGTTGTGAATATTTCCTTGTATGGAATCACAAGGAGCCTGCTTGTGACTTGCAGCTCTGTTGAATGCTCCAGCCACGAAGCTCCCAAAGCCTTTGACATTCCCAAGGCAGTGCTGGATGCAGCAGTGTTAATTAGCCTTGGGGGCAATGCATAATATTGATGAGATGATGATAATGGGAATGCCTGTGGGCTCTGCTCTTTGCAGAGGGGTTGGCACAGTCTCCTCTGCACTTTGGGGCCTGGCATCTTGCACCTGGAGCAAGTAATCACCATGGAAGTGGGAGGAAACTCTTAATTCTTCTTAGTGCTCCAGCCTGCTGTTCAGCAAATCCCCTCACCACTGGAGCTGCAGATCTGAAATGGCATTAAAGAGGAAATCAACCTTTTGCACAGTTTCCTCTTGGAAAGTGAGTGTTACTTCTAATTATAGCGATTGCAATGTTTCAAATGCTCTCCCAGGGCCCAGGATGCTGGGGGTGGGGAGGGACAGCTGGAAATGCAGATATGTCCCCCCTGCCCACTGATTCCTGTGTGTTATCTGTAACGGGAGAGGAGAGAAACAGCCCTGGCCATCGTCCCCACGGCTCTCCTGGCGCTGATCACCGCTGTGTCCCTGACAGGCACCAGCCTTGGTGGCAGAAACATCTCTCCCGAGCTGTGATTGCTTTCCAGAGAAGCTCAAACTGTCTCTTCCCCCCGCTCTCTTCCTCCAGCACTTCAGTTCTCCAGTTCTCGGGCTTCCCTCTGATGGCGAGCAGCGCATTCTGAGCGATTCTGCCCCCGGGCTGGTTCCTCCTGCAGAGGAGCCACCCATGGACGAGTTGAGCCTGCCACCTCCTGGCCACACTCCCCAGCACTGACCACAGCTTGGAGCTTCACACCAGCACATTTTGGCTTCACTTCTCCCTCGCGCCCCCTCACCCTGACCCCAGAGATGTTTTTGCTGTTGTGGAGTTGCCCTTGTGGCTCTGCTGTGGTTCCCCCGCTCTTGAAGAGGTGAGGCTCAGAAGCTCAGCTCTGACCCCTGCGATGTGCTTGAGTTTGGTGTCTGATGCTTTGAGGAGGTGGATTTCCTGTGTGGAGAGTACACAGCACACTAAAAAGAGATGGACTTCTGAGGAGGAGGGTCCAAGTCACCCTCTGGAGGTCCAGTCATCCTCTGTGGCTGTCTGGCTCTGAGCCTGGCCTGGAGCCTGTCCCACTTTTGGCCACCTGCTGCTCCTGGGTGGCTGGTGCTGGGTGCTGGGGGAGCCTGGTTTGCCCTGGGAGCTCACAGAGCCCTGTCCCTGCTCTGTGCTGTGCCTCTGGGTGATCTCATTGCAGCCACACTCAAATACCATCTCTATGGTGATGGCTCAGGCATGCAGCCCCTCTCTGGGCTCTCCTCTCCCTGTCCAAATTCAGATCTCTGAGGAGCTCTCTGACATCTCGTGAATGTCTCACCACCCTTTCAAGCACAACACGGCCAAACCAGAGCTTTTAACCTCTCCTTCTCAGCTCAGGGATTCCCTGAGCTCAGCAACCCCAGGATGCTGCTTTGCTGCCAGAACCTGAGTCCTGCCTTCACCTCCCTCCTCTTCCCATGTCTTCACATCCTGGGCACCTCTCCATCTTGCACAACCTTGCTAAGCCTTTCCTAAAGCTAAAACTCTCACCTTCTCTTTCATCACACCCCCCTCCCCTTGTTGCAATATCCGTTTTTGGCCTCAACAAACTCACTGTGGGCCAGCTTGCATCCTCTGGGATGCTGTTTCAGGCCTTGCTTGCCACCTCTCCTCCCTCATCCTCCGGGCTGCCCTCCTGCCCACAGCCACCGTCTGCCTCCCCTTGATCCCACCCATGTCCCTGCCAGGCCTGTATCCTCCTGTTAATTCCTCATTTTATTTCTAATTGTAAACTTTCTTTGCTGCTCTCCTCAGCAATTCCAGGCAATCAGGCTGCTGCACTCCTGTTGACTGGCACAAATGGGAAATTCCTCTTGTGAGCAGGGAGAGGGGCACTGGAGGGACAAAGGATTTCCCCAGGCTTTTGTCAGGGAGGCATCTCGTCCTCAAAGCATCAGACACCAAACCCAAGCACTTCAAAGGGGACAGAGCTGAGCTTCTGAGTGACTCCAAGGCTGTCCATCTGTCCCTGGGGGTGCTGGCTGTTCCCTGGGGGACATGGGGCTGTCCAGGGCTGCTGGCAGCACTGAGCTGCACCCTGCCAGCCAAGGGATGGCATTTCAGGTGCCAATAAACATCCCTGGCTCCAGGCACAGAAAGGACTCAGCTTCTTCTTGCAGCTGTTGGAGTGCTGCTACTCCAGAGGCTAAATAAGCCTAAACAGGCCCCAAAATAGGGATTGGGAATGGGAGGCTGCTTCAGGGGAGTGAGCAGGGCTAGAACCATCACCTGTGAACACAGGGAGGCTGGGAGGATGAATTCTGCCCCAGGGTCTGAGCTGTCAGCTGCACTGGCATGGAGGACATGGAGCAATGCCAGGAGCTTGCTGCACCCCTGGCTCTGGTCCCCTTGCTGGGCAGAGGAGGCTGTTCCTGCAAACCAGAGAATTGGGGCAGAGCTGCTGCTGTGTCCCAGAAAGGCGTTGGCAGAGCCTGTACCTGCAGCTCCCCTGCCAGCTGAACATTCATTTAGGCAGGAAAAGCTGTGATGTGCCTCTGCTCGAAAGCAAAGGCTTTCCATTAATTTATTGATGCTGGGCTCCAGCCTCATCTCTGCTCCAGCAGAAGGATGAAAGCAGCTCCTTGTTCTCTCCTGCCAGGAGCAGGGCAGGTGTGTGTCAACAGGAGTTTTATGCTGACATGTGAGGAGCTTTTCCTAAAGCAGCTCATTCCCGGGTTCCTCCTGCTGGTGCCGATGTGCATCCCTGTGCTCGGACATCCTGCAGCCCTCCCAGCCCTCGGGCCATGCCCTGACCTCTTTGCAGCCCTCACAAGAGCTGCCCTTCTCAGCTGAGCCATCCAGACGAGGGATGGTTTTAATGTGGCCGCAGAAGAGGCACACTTACACTCCTTGCTCTGATCCTTTCTAACAGGGAAAGGTTCTGTTCAGGAAGATTTCATTGATTTCTTTAAGATTTAAGGATGGAAACAGTAAGAGAACCTCACCACTGCCTAGCTGTGCTCTTTCTTCATTCCCCAAATCCTCCCAGCTGGGATTTCTTCACTTTTGCTCTGTCTCCACTGGGTTTCATCTTTGGCACGGCAAAAGCAGTGTCAGGTGTTCTGTTTTTCCTGTGAATTCATCCTATGGCCACGGCCTGCCTGGGGTTAAAAGCTATTTCTGGGCTCTGGGCAGTTTGCTTTGCAGCAGAGAGCACAGCTGCTGGGAGACAAAAATCAGTGATGCAATCCCAATTTTGAAGAACTTGACTTTGGATCACATGATGCCAGCCCAGAAGTCAGTAAAAGCACTAAATGGGAAATCCCCTAAAGTTCCCAAATCCCCATAATGTTCCCACAGTGCTGCCCTGGGGGGATGCTGTGGATCTGCTCCATCTCTGGGCAGGGAAGGGCAGCACAGTGTGGGCAGGCACTGCTGGGCTCCTCAGGTCAGTTCTGCCTGCCTGGAGTCACCCACTTCCCTGGGATGCCCTGGCTGAGCAGGGCCAAACTGCCTCAAACAAGCCCCAAACAGTTTGGATGGAGCTTTCCTGGCTCTGTGCTTGAAGTATCTTTAGTTATTATCTGAAGCAACAAGGTCTGCTGGTGGTGTCTTGACACATTTACCTTTTCTCTACTAAAAAGGCCAAAGCCAGAGTCCACAAAAGGCCAAAGGCCGAAGCAGAGTCCACAGGTGCTCAGCACAGAAAGCAGCTTTGCCTTGCTGTGCTGGCTGATGCAGGGCTCAGCCCTTGCTGTGTCACCCTGCCAAAAAAACGAAGGCCTTGCTGTTTCCACTGAAATTAATCCTTATGGGAATCTGCTCTCTGATGCAACGCCCAGCAGGAGATTTCTTTTTCCCATCACTCCGCTTATTTCAGCTTGAAAAATAAACAGAGGAGAAAAAGCAACAGACAGTAAAAATATCAGTAAAATAGACAGTAAAAATATCTGGGAGCTGCAGGAAGAGCTGAGGGTTTGCCATCTGCCCGTGGGGAGCGCGGTGTGATGGGGAGCGCCGGGTGCTGCCTCAGCTGCCATCCCCAGCACCGAGAGCCAGGCAAAGACTAAACACCCTGCCTCCTATTTTGGCTCAGGATTGCATTAGAAATAACAAACATCTGAGCTCTGATTCTCAGCTGACAATATCTGTAAATGGAAGGGAATGTACAGGATGGGAACCAGCAGCCAAGGAGGGAGCAGCCGCTGCTGGGAGAAGGAAATGTGCGCAGAGGGAGGGGATGGGGGCTGTGGTGGGGCTGGGGGTGCCTCAGGGTGTGGGATGGGGACCAAAGGGGCCTGCTGGAACCTGCATTCCTCTGAGGACAATGGCGAGGTGGAGGAGGAAGAGGAGGAAGGCTCTTGTGTTTCTTCGCTGCTTTGTATCTGGAACATATCTGGATCCTGGGCTTGAGTTTCAATTAGGGCCTAAAGAGTGCTTCATGTCCAGAGTGCTTGGCCTGAGGCTTCTGTTTGTGCTGGCCCATTGCCCACAGCAGGAGAGGGGTGTCCTGGGCCCTTGGGAGCAGCCCTTTGAAGGCCATGGCTGTGGCTCTCCTGGCTTTGCTCTGCATCTCCAGGGCTGCTCTGCTTTGCTGTTCTGCTTTGGCCCCTGTACCTTTGCTGCTGGGTCCATCTCTCCCTGCCTTTGCCAGCCCAACACAGATCCCCTCAGTGATGGAGGCTGCATTTGAGAGGGTTTTTTTGAACTCTTCATCAGCAGAGCAGAGTTGAATGAAGAGCAGGTTTCCCTGTTCAGTGGCTGAGCTAAAAACACTTGGGGAAAAACTCCTGTGGGGTTGAGCTGGGATCTGTGGGAAAGGCTCCCTTTGGGTGTGCCCAAGCACACACATGAGCTGCTGAACACCTGCAGGAGCTGGGGCTGGTGGGCTGCAAGGCTGGGTGACCTTGTGCCTGTCCCCAGCCCCATGACAGCACCATGCTGCCTCACAGAGCCAGGAGGAAGAGCTCCACAGCCATGGGAGCTGACTCAGCCTCTCTGTTCACTTTTTCTTCCAGGGCTTGTTCCTCTGAAAGCTGTTTGTGGCTCTTTTTCTCCATTTCCCTCTCTTCTAGAGGGCTCATCTGTCATCCCCTGCAGACCATCCTCAGTCCTGCTTCCATGAGGAACTCAGTGAGGTTTGATGTGTGAGACCAGAGAAGGCAGACTCAAATGTCACCTCCATGAGAGACCTGATTTCCCAGGGAGGGAGGAAGGGAGAAGCTCTGCAGGTGTTTGTTGGCTTCAGGATGATGAAAACCCAGCCCCACACTCATGGCGTGCTCAGGGCACACACGTGGGTCCCCACGGTGTGCTGGGCAGTGTGACCTGCAATCTGACAGCAAAAGTGCTGGGGCAGGGCAGGCTCACCTCCACCTCCTCCTCTTGCCTGGCTGTAATTTCCTGCAGTGAACCAAATCATCATTTCACGAGAAATAGATGAGTAGCAGGAACACTGAGAACAGGCCCTTGGGGCATCTGTCTTGTCAAGGGGATGGGTCAAACAGAACTACTCAGACTCAAGCACTGGCCATGTTTTGCCTCCTAAGTGTGGCTCCATTCACCAAGAGGTGGATTCCTGATGAGATGAGCTCGAGTCAGGCAGCAGAGCACTGCTGATAATAGCCTGAGTGAAAAACCAGCCGAGTATAGGAATTTTAATTAAACCTGACAAACCCTGAGAGGAAAAGGGGAGAGACAGAGACCAGCTGGCATAAAGATGCTGAGTAATCTGAGTTTGGTGAGTGCTGTTGACCTGCTGCAGTTTAGGAGGGATGTGCATGTCCCTGGGTGCAGGGGCCAGCCACAGGTCCTTCCATGATGCTGGGTCAGGAGAGAAGCCACAAGGAGCTCTGGTCATGCTGTGCTTTGCACAGATACATCAAACCTTCCTGGGCAGGAAACTGGCACCGGGATGCTCTGCCCTGTTTCTGACAGCACTGAGATGATGAGGCATGAAGGGAGGATGGACTGTGCTGCTGGGGGATCTGTGCCCCCTCCTCATGATGCAGATGGGGCTGATCCATCCTCTGCAGCCTCCAGCTGATCCAGGCACACTTTGAGACCCTTTGCCCTTTGCCAGGTACCCATGCCATGCTCCTGAGGGAAGGCAGGGCCATGCAGGAGCTGGGAGCAGTCCTGATACCTGGAGCCTTATCAGAGACTGGTTTGGGGTGGAAAGGGCCTTAAAGCTCCTCCTGTTCCTCCCCCTGCCATGCCCAGGAACACCTTCCACTATCCCAGGGTACTCCAAGCTCCATCCAACCTGGCCTTGGACACTTCCAGGGATGGGGCAGCCACAGCTTCTGTGGGTCCCCTGTGCCAGGGCCCTCACAGGGAAGAATTTCTTCCTTATATGAACCTAACCTTGCCCTGTGCCAGTTTGATGCCACAGCCCCTCACCCTGCCACTCTCTGTCCTTGTCACAAACCCTCTCCAGCTCCACCATCAGTGTGGGCAGCACCCCTGGGCCAGGAGTGGTGCTGGGTGGGTGGCACAGGCTCTGCAGCTGGGCACAGTGTCTGTGGCATGGGCAGGGACCAGGGCAGGGCTGTGGGAGCTCCTGGCTGTGCACAGAGCCTGGCTGCCCTTGCTGAGCTCTCTGGGGCATTTGACACACAGTCTGAGCCAGCTTTAAGTCCCCCATGGCTATTAATGCAAACAGAAAGGCATCGGTGATACATTTTAGTTTAGCTGGAAAAGCCTTCAGAGCCACGCTGAATAAGGATTAAAAGGCCATTTAATCTATTTTTTTTTTTTGCCTTTGCAAACACAAGGAAAATTCAAACCAGCTGACAGGGCTGGTGGTTTTGAGCCAGTTGCAGCAGCCTCTGGGATTTCCTTGGCATGTTGGAGCTGCCTGTGGGGAAAAGCTGGAATGAACCAGGTAATTTGGGCTGTGTCCTGGTGGTGCTGCAAGCAGGGGTGGCTGATGGGTGGCTCTGCTTTCCCTTGCCCTGGAATGGACACAGTGAGCATTGTGCCAGGTGTTTTACCTGCCTGGGGTGAGGATGGATTCCTGCCCAAAGAGGAGAGCCAGGGAAACAGAGCTAAAGAAGGCAGGAGGGATGCTGGAAAGATGCCATTGACCATGTGGATCCTGCTGGCAGCCAGATACATCCCCAGGCATCCCTCCCCTCGCCTGCATGCCCAGCATCTTTGCTTGGCTCTGCCCTGGCAGATCCAAAGCCTCCATCTGTCTCCTGGGCTGGAGATGATATCAAACCCATGTTGATACTCTGTCCCTGCTCTTATCTCCCAGCCCTGTATGTGGCTCTGGGGATCTTTTCCTGCCTGTTTAACCCAGCTGGGAGCATTCTTCAGGTGCTGTTCACATCTGCCCTGTCTGACAGAGCCCAGCCTGCCACAGCCCTGCCTGGACATCAGTCTGACCACCTCATGCTTCACCTGGTTTTTCAGCCCCACTCCATTCACCACTCTTGAATGCAGTTTCACCAGTCCTGAATACAATTGTTTCCCGAGTGCAAGTTCCATCTGGGGTAATTGCATCTTTATTGCAGCCATTGTATTATGCAAATAATAAAACTGCATTAATTGGGCATGCAATGAGGGCAGCACAGGCTGGAAGGAGGATGCACATGGGGTACAACTGCAGTATCCCGTGCTGGATGCCACCTTCTGGTGCCTGCTGGAGGGCTCAAGCTTTCCACAACCCCCCCCTGGGCCCTCCTGGTGTCCCCCAGCTCCTGCCTGGAGTTGGGCTGCACATGTGAGTGAGGGCACAGAGCCCATCTCCGTGTGCCTGCAGTGCTACACTTGGAATAATTGTGCCCAAACGTTTTGCCTTTGCTGTCCCCATCCCAGCTCTGTGCTATCCCTGGAAAATGCTGGCTCTTGCTGAGGGCCAGGCTCTCCTGGCTGCTCCTCCAGCTGCCGCTTGGTTCAAATTAACTTTGCGAGCAAAGCTCTGCCTCGTTTTCTTCTGCCTCCAACAAGCTCGGGGCTGCTCAGAGCCTGTGTGGCCTGTCCCCCCCGTGCCTTGGGGACAGAGCTAATGAAAATCATTCTGCTTGGAAATCACAGCCTGGGAGAACGGGTTTCTCCTCTTCTCACCAGGAACCCAGCTGGAGAGCCCGGGTGGCTGAGCAGAGGGATCTGGTTTTGGGGAGCAGGGGGGGATGTGGAGCAGGGCTGGCTGATGGCATTTGGGAAGTGTGGTGGTGGCTGGGGAAGGGGAGATTCCCTGCAAAGCCCTGCAAGGTCTGAGCTTTGCTTTTCTGCAAACCATGAGCATGGGCTGGATTCACCAGCCAGAGAGGCTGGGGTGCCATAAAGACTTCAAATGCCCTGTGCCCCAGAGCAGGCTGCACCCCCTGCAGAAATGGCCTGGTGAACGACAGACCATGGAAAGGGAGGGGTCCCAACGCATCTCAGGTGCCTGCAAGGATTTTAGGAAGAGCCTGGTGCATTCTTGGGAAGCTTTGATCCGCACACACAGCCCATGTGTCCTGGAGCACATGGGTACCAGGCTGCTAATTCCCATCCCTGCATCCCCATGGCCACATCCCTGCTTGCCCCAACATGGCTGTGACAGCAGGTCACAGGAATGGGTTTCTTGGCTTGAAAACCAGAAGAATCCTCAGTCTGCAGGGGCATGGAGAATCCTTGGGAGGCCAGGAAGGCTCCAGGGGAGTCCATTGGGGCTGCTCTGTTGGGGTCATCCCAGCCTCTACAGCACTGCAGGCTTGAGTGGACATAGGACAGTAATTAATTGCATCTCACATTGCTTTGCCCACACAGTGAAATTAGCAACCCTAAAAACGAGGGGCTGTTTCCCAGGGGAAGAGCTGAATCTCAGCCCAGCAGGGCCTGGTCTCCTCTCTGTGGCTTGGTGGAAGCAGCCTGTGGGGCTGGCAGAGCTGAAACTCTCCGTGTTCCACTTCAGTGAGGAGCAACCAAGAAAGCTGGGCCAGCTCTGAGGATGTGTTTGGCCCGTGGTCAGTCCCATGTGTGCACAGGGTCCCTCAGCCAGCTCTGCCAGGCGACACATCCCACTGCCCCTCTGGGTTCTGCAGGGTCCCTGGGGCCTTAGGAGGAGAGGAGAGTCAGTGGGGAGCACAGCACTTCTCCTGGTTAACTCAGACAGGGGAAATACCCAAAAGCTGGGGCTGATGTGCTCAGTGCTTTGGCAGTGCCCAGTGTGCTCGGCCTGCTGTGGGCAGCTGGCTGCTGCTCCCAGGGGAATGGGTGGAACCCTGCTCCAGGCTGAGGAAGGAAAGCAGGAGTGCAGAAGGATGCTGTTCTCTCCAAAGCCGGCTCCAGAGCTGGCTGGGAGGATTTCTTTTGGAAATGCTGGCACAAGTTGCAGGGGAAATCACTCACAGAGGAAAGGCTGGCTTGTTCTGAGATTTCTCCTGGGCTTAGGTGGCTCAGGAGGGTGTGTTTGTAACAACTGCAACTCTGTGAGGGGCAGAGGGAGAGAATTAACCTCTGAGTGAAGAAATCCCCCGTCAAGCACAGCCCAAAGCTCAGACGAGCAAATTGATTTCACTCCTGCATTTCTCTCTCCTCCCTATCAGCACCCATGGAAGCACCCATGAAAAACTTGTCAGTGATGAGCTTTGGGAACAATTCTTTCAGCAGACTTTTCTTTCCCAAAGAAAGAAAGAAAGAAGAATTAAGAAAAAAAAAAAAAGCTTCTCTTTGAGTTGCTGGGGCAGCTCTTTGGCTGCTGCTGGTGATTCCAGTGGATGCTTTTCCCCTCGTTAAACCCTGCCCTGTGCGGAAATGCGTGAGCTGGGGGACTGTGACACCCTGGTCCCTGCCAGGGCCCTGCCACCACGTCTGCCGTGATTGATGACTGTGCACAGGGGGCTGCAGATGCTGTGGTTGCACAGAACAACAGGGAGCTGGTTCCTGTGGTCGGGGGAGATGCTATCTGCCTGGGATTTGCCTCAGGAAAAGCCCCCCCCAAGGCCTTCCCTTCGAGTTGCAAAACCAGTTGAGGCCACCCCAGATTTGGCTGTTTCTTTGCATAAGCACTAAACGGGAGGGAGGATTTTAGCAAGCCCCTTCAGATGTGCTGCTCAGTGGGAAACAGGGCAGGAGAGCCAAAATTCACCATGGCTGCTGCATGCAAGGACACAGGGAGAGACCTCTCAGGCTTTGGTCAGACCTCTCCTGGCTCAGTAAGGATGGAATTGATGGAGCCATGGAAAAACTGAGCTGCAGGGATGGGATCTCTGGACCCTTGACAAAGGGAGCTCTGGAGGAGTGAAGATGTGACACTGGAAGTTTAGAACCACAGGGTGTGTGTCCCCAGAGCCTGGGGCAGTGGTCACTCCTGGGATGAGCTGGGTGGACTTTGCCACTTGCCCTCACAAGGGACAGCTGAGCCTCCTGACCTCCGTGGGGCTGGACCCACCAGCCCCATGGAGATTCTCCATTTTGAGCTCTTTTCTTCTCCATGACACATGGTTAAAATACAGATTTCCAGTGGCCTCTTTTTTTATGTACAGATTATTTGGGAGGGAGTTCCCAGAAGGATGGAGCCCACCTAAACACACAAATACACATAAAACCTCTTGCTGCTTCAGAGTGCAAAACAGCCCTGCTCAAATGTGTTGTAAAACCAGGCAGATCCAGTCTCCCCTGCTGTAAACAGCTGCTGTCAGCTGTAAAATACCTCCTTTTTCAATTTGCAGTACCTGGACAAAGCAATCTGGCAGGATTTGGTGAGACACCATGCCCATCTATCAGCTGCTGTCACCCTACCCTGAGTCTTGCTTGATCCCAGAGAAACAATCCTGCCTGATGTATAAATACTTGATCTGGAGTCTCAGCTGTGGAGGAGAACACAGAGCTGTCAGATAAGCTGCAATTAGTACATTTATCTACTTTATTTTCCTGTCGTTTCTCAAACACCATTTGCCTGCCTGCTTTTAATACACGTTATTAAACCTGCAGTAAATGTTGATTAAAGAAGCCTTAATCCCAGGTGTTTGTTTTCTAACACTGCTGTGAGATGCACTCTTCAACTGCCTTCAGGAAATGTTATCTTTTTAGGATTTTCTTCCACCTTCCAAGCACAGTTATGCCCGGGAAATAGGATTTTAAGAGCAGATTAGTGAGTTGTCCTTCTGATTTGCTTTGATGTGCTTGGCTCCACTGGAGAGGGTGATGGGTCACAGCTTTGCAGGCAGCTCTGCTGCCATGGAGAAGCACTTCCACCCCTTCACCAAATGCTCCACAGCCACTTTAAACAAAACACTGCAGAGGAGATAGATATATTCTTATTAGTCTTGCAAGAGAAACTACAGCAATCAATCCCAGTGCTAGACTAACTCCTTCCCTTTGCAATTTGGATGTTTAGAAGCAATTTGGGGAGTAATCTCTGTGAATGGCAGCATGGAAGTAACTGCCTGCAATAAAACATTGCGGGGGTGACTGTTATCCTAATGATATTTCCAACAAACATTACTGAAATATGTTTTCCTCTCTAAAAATGGCAACAGAATTTAAATGTTCTTAGTGGTAACATGGAAATGGAATAAAAATTAGCTGGGTTGGTTCTGTGATGATGATGATTTCTTTATTATTGCCATGGTGGGTGGGTTCCCCCCTTCCTACTGCCCTGTTTATCCAGGGGTACAGCATTATTCCCTGTTCATTATTCTCTGCTTCACGAGCTGCTCATGTGCTATTTCATGTGACAAAACCCCTTTCCATTAAACCAATATAAATAATTGCTATATTCTTTCACAGAGGAAGCAGGAATATTGCACGTGGCAATAGCATTACAGGAAAAAGCTGCTGGCCTGATCCAAATGGCCTGTTCTCTTTTTTTTTTTTTTCCAGATGGGTTAGTCTCTTATTCTTTGTGAATAATTTATCCAGGTACGCTTGGAGAAATACTCTAAAGAAATTACAGCTGTCTTAAAACATCTATACCAGTGCTCCCTGTTGGGAGGTTCTCCAGTGATGCCTAAAGAACCTTCCTTTTATCCTTTCAGCAAAGTGGTTTCCTCTGTGTGTCAGCAAGCCAGGGGTGTTGGGCTGTGCTGGGATTTTGGGAGAGAAGCTGGGGAGGGTCAGAAGCTGGAGGTGGGCAGTGAAGGGCAAGGTGTGGGGACCATCCAGCCACCATCTAATTGTGAGGTTGGAGGGGGGCTGAGATGTTTGGGGGTGCAGTTTGGAGTTGGGAAAATCCTCCAGGACCTGTGACAGAATCCCAGAATTTTTAAAGCTGGAAAAACCCTTAAGATTTTTCAGCACAACCATCCCAGCAGCACTGACAAGGGCAGCACTAAACCCTGTCCCCAAGAGCCACATCTACACATCTTTTAAATGCCTCCAGGGATGGTGACTTCACCACAGCCCTGGGCAGTCCTGGACAACCCTTTCAGTGAAGAAATGTTCTCTATTTTCTCTACTAAACAATCTAATTCTTCCTTTAACTCAGTCAGTCTGCTGGCTGCAGCTGGGTTGGGTTTATAGAGCAGGATAGCTGAGGGTGAGGGCTTCAGGGGGAGCTGCCCACGCCTTCCCTGGGTGTGTGGGTGCATGTTGGGTGCCTCTGGTTGCAGATGGAGCCCATGGTGGCCAGATCTCTCCAGCCAATTGTTTCCTGTTTTTCAGCATTTCCAAACCAAAGTGGGATGGATGGAGGAGCACTGCCAATCCTTGCTCCTGTCTCCATCTGGCCAAGCTGAGAGGGCTTGGAGGCCAGAAGGAAAAACTCCCCAGGATCATCATCAAGGCATCTGAAATCTCAGGACATCATGAGCTACAGGAAACACAAGCAGGAAAAAATTTGGGGGAGGCTTCAGACATTTGCTGTGCCTGGTGCTCCTGCTCAGAACGCAGCCAAGCATCTTCCTCCCCCGGAGTCACAGCACAGCCCTGCACGGCCAATTAAATTCTGAGTGAAATGAGGGCCGGGGTGTTGCTCAGCCCTCGCTGTCCCTGTGGAAGGAAGGGGGGGCTGCTGTCGTTAGCAGGACTGTCCCCCCTGAGAGGGGGAGCCGGCTCTTTGCTGCTCGGGATGCTCTTTCCACGCCCTGCCTCTGGCAGATGCAAAGCTATTGAGGCAGGTGATTAAATGCGATGCCTCTGTTGATCCTCCGCAGCTTCCCAGAGCCAGGGCTGACGTTATCCTCTTTGGATATTCATGGAACTGCTGCTGAGAGCTCGGAAATCCTCCTGGACAAAGGTGTCAGCAGCCACTGCCGCCTTCTGCAGCACTGAAGGACTGCCAGGGTCCTGCACGGAGCTCCTGGGCTGTGCTATTCACATGGCCTGTGAACCGAGAGGAGCTGTGATACAAGCAGAGAAGAAGGAAAACACCATTCTTATCTCGCTTGCTGTGCTTGCGTTGTGCTAAAGTAAAATGCAATATGGAGATTGTTTACCCAAAGTGAGGATGTTTTGTTCCCTTGGCCTGTCAGGGCCAGGTGTGTGTGTGTGTGTGGGATTGTCACGGGACAGTCACGGGAGAGTCAGAGATGAGTGCAGGGTGAACAGTTCTGAGCAAGAGTGAGTGCATGGCAGATTCAGTTTAGATGAAATGTACATGGTACAGTATAATAAAGTAATTCATTAGCCTTCAGATAAGCTGGAATCCTCATCATCATTCTATCTCCTCTTTGTTGGGGACGCCTTGCATCCATACGGGGGGACAAGGGCTGGTGGTCATCGCCCGTGAGCCACCACGGTGTTGATTTATTAAAAATATGGATATTGATCTAGTACCGATATCCAACAGTGACGGACAAAAACTCTCTAACAGTTTAAAATTAGAAAGTTAAGTTTATTGTGGGATAACTCCCAAATTCACACCGCAATTTACAGGTGATTACAGAGTCCTATTATCGATACAAGTATTGATTTACAGGTGATTTCAGAGTCCTTTTATCTATACAAGTATTGAATACCCAAAATACAAATACATATTCATAACTTTGGTACATCCCATTCCCTGCTTCCTATGGTAATTAGTTCAAAAGCTATTAAGCATGTGTAGTTTGTTCCTTGAAATGGGTCCGTGGTCCCTTTCATGGGGAGGGGTCCCAAAATGAGGAAGTAAATGAAGTGTTCTTGGTTCTGACCTTTTCAATGCAAATATGACAAATGAACCCTTGCTAGAACTCCCATTCCCCATCTTCAATTGGTTTCAGAACAGAGGAGGCCACAATTGTCTTATGTTCCTAAAAGCTATTTATCAGTTCCTACATTCTTCATTATAAACCCAGCTAACCAAACATTGTGTGGACAAGCGATCAATTATTAGTTAACTACTAGCTCTTAACTTCATCAAGGCCTACCCATTTATTTTTATTAACTCCAATAAAGCTTATCTCTAACTGAAATCCTAGCTCCTCTAAAATCTCTAAATTCCTTTAAGTTTGTGTCTTAGTGTGATCCCATGGTTGGAAGAGGAGGAGGAGGAGGAGGAGGAGGGGATGTTCTGGTGCATCCTCCCGTTCCTGCAGCTCAGGCTCCCTCTGGCTCTGCACTGATGGGATGCTGATGTCCTCTCTCCTCTGGATGTACCTCTGGGGATCACTTCTTCCTTCCCACTGGTTGTGAATACCATTCTTCCAACGGTTCCTGTAGTTTTGGTTTTTTCTCTCCTAATTTTCAATGGCAGCATCCCCTCATGAGCAGATGCTGAGGGAGCCCGAGTGACACCACCCTCTTATTTGGATGGGGAAGTCAAGAGCAAAAGGGAAGGCCTTAGAGCAGGCAGGCTGTTCTCCAAATGCCCAGGAAAAAAACAACAAAAAAAATTTGGTTTGAAGGCATTTTTACTAGGTGTTTGGTTTGCAGCCAACAGCCTAATGCATCACTGAGTTTAGCTCCATCCATTCCGTGGTGCCGTTGCCCAAGAAATCAATGCCCTGACATACTTTCCTTTGCTAGAAAATACACTTTTGCTTGAGTGGGTGTGAAAACCGAGCTCCTGCCAAAACCTTGTGAGTGCCGGGGAAGGCTGTCCCGCTGAGCCCAGCTTCCAAAGGAGCCGCAGGACAAAGGCTCCGCTCGCCTCCTTCTGTTCTGCCCGCAGGGGCCGCGGGGCTTTGAATACTGACCAGAGAGCAATTTAACACGGGAAATGTCTTCCAGTTTCTGTCTGAAAAGAACCTTTTCCTAGTGCCTGGCCAGGTGGTTTGTAGTCTAGGCTGATTTTCTGGCTTCCGTTATTCATGAAGCATACAAAAATTCCCTCCTGCATCACCTGGGCTGGGCTCTGAGCCCTGCACAGACACAGCTCCGTGTGTTTGCTGTGGGCTGCCTGCTGAGGTGATGGTGATGGGCTCCTCCCAACAAGGGGGATTTTTTGGAAGCTGTTCTGAAGGGCCAAGTGCCTCTGCACGGTTATCATTGTGAGCATGGATTTTGGGAAATGGTGGTTTCCTGCAGGGACAATCGCCATGGATTTGGGTCTGGGGGTTGCTCTGCTGTTGTCAGCCCTCTGCCGCCCCAGACCTTGGCTCCCAGGTCTCTGCCCCACTGCTGGCATTGTCCATCCCCTGCCTCCCTCTGCGAGGTCTCTGACTCAGAGCCTGACAACTCTGTAGGTTTTCCAGAGCCCTTCCAGTGCTGCTGAGGCAATGCCTTTCATTCTGAGGGTGAAGCAAGGAATGGTTAATGCCTTCAGGAATGGGTGAGCCATGTGGCTGGCCTGGCTTGTGCAAGGCCACTGTCCCTCCGTGCCCCACACCCCTGCTCCTGTGCTTGTGTTTCCAGCTCTGCTGGGTGGTTTTGTTCACATCAGAGCCCTTGGCTGCCTGCTGGGATCTGCCTGGAGCAGGGGCATGAGCAGGGTGTGCAGTGCCCACAGTGAGTGGGCTAGGAAAGCCCCAGGAAAATCTTACAGGTGTCCTGGGCACAGGGTGCTGCCAACCCATCAGAGGCTGCTGGATGCTCATTTTCTGGATGGGCTGACAGCTCCCAGCTCTGGAGCCCCCAGGAGAAGGGCAGGGGAGCTCCCTGGAGCCCTTCCAGCCTCACTGTGCTGAATGGAACACTTGCCTGTGACCTGGGAAAAGCACACACTCCACCTTGAGATTCACTCTGCCACCTCTAAGAGGTGTTGATGCCCTATCTCCTGCCCAGCTGCCAGCTTCTTTTCCTCCTGTGGGTCTGGCCAGCTCCTGGGCAGAGCTGTTTGCTCTCCCCACACCCTCTGATGGCAGCACACCTTGGGGACCCTCTTCTCACCTTGGAGGATGCCAAGGTTGTAAATCCACTTTGTGGATTAAAAAAAATGAAAACGTTTGGAGCATGAGGAGCCTTGTCCCACACCCCTGCTGCCCCAGCACCCAGCACCATCCCTTTGAAGGCACTGTCAGTTTGCAGTGCCAGGCCAAAAATGGGAAAAAAAATGTGCAGCTGGGGAAGGGCAAAAAAAGAAGGTGTTTACTCCTTTCCCACATTATAACAGGATTGTGATGGGGAGGAGTGAAGTGATGCAATGAACAGAGTGCTCCTGAGTGAGCCCTGCATTTGTGGAAGGGGAGGCTGATGACAGAACCCACATCTTTGGGACCAGGGATCATCTGCGTTAACAGTGGGGTGGAGTAGAGAGTGGGGCTCTGGGGAGGAGCAAATAAAACCCCAGAAGAAAGGAAAGCCAGTAGCAAAGCCTTCAGAATGATCCCTTTCTACTGTGCCCAGAGCCCTTGATCCAAACCTGTGGCTGTTCAGGAGGGATGTCCCTGTGTGGTGGCAGGAGGACAGCAGCTTCCCCCCTCGAGACTGGGGTTTGCACAGAGATTGGGATCTCAGCTGGGACAGAAATCCTCTCAGCAGAGTGCAGGGGAAGGAGCAGGGAGAGCACTTAGGTGCCCCTGTGTGACACCTGTGAGCTCCGTGTGAGCTCTCTGTCCTGCTGCATGGCCGTGTGTGGAGAAAGCAGCTCTCAATTTGAGCTGAGCACTTTCTAAGTATCCAAAGGTTCTGGGGAGTCGATTTTCATTACCTGTTCACTGCAGGTCACTCCTGTCCAGGAGCTGGGAAGATGCTCTCTGAAATTTAACTGCAGGAGAGGAGTCAGTCAGATGTGCTCCAAGTAATTTCCACTCCTGGAGCCCCACAGGGGTTTTGGAGGATGCTTATCCCCTTCAAGGGAAAAAGTTGCTCCCAGTGCTGTAGAAATGATGTGAGGCTGGGCTCAGCCAGCTGCCTGGAGCAGTGAAGTCCAAGGGAGATGCTCTTTGAGCCAGCCCACTACACCCAAAGGATCTCAGCTCCTTTTTCCTGCAGGGTGGCAGGGAGAGAAGCTGAGGGAGAGCTTCTGCCCTGAAATGACAACAATTGAATGACAGCGGGGGCTGCCACGTGTGAGACACATTGGGAAAGTGACCGAGGTGCAGTGTTCAGTGGGACAGTTTGAGGAGCAGGTCTGAAGCTTAGCACAGACATTGCCCATCCAGCAGAGCTGCTGCAGGTCTCCTGAACTCTGCTAAGTGCAGAGTTGAGCAGTTTGTGCTCAGCTTTGCTCACAGGTAGCCAGCTGTGAGTGCAAAACCTGGCTCAGCTCCTCTTCCCTCTGGTCAGCCCAGGTGGCTGCGACCTGGAGAAGCTGAAGCTTTGTCCTGCCCTAGACATGCTGGATCTGCAGATGGAATATCCTAAATGCCTTTGCAGAAGCTGAGCTGGTACAGAGTGGTGTTTTTGCTTTGCTCTTCACACGCCTGCCCTTGTCCCTCTGGTCCCACCCTGTCCCTGCTCCATCCCTGCCTCCCCCCGGCCCTGCAGGGGAAGCCGTGACCGCTCCCGGTGTGAAGGAGATAACGCTGGAAGAACTGCTCTGCCAGAACAGTGAATTCAGCTCATTACAGAGTGTTCCCACAAATTTCTGCTGCCCTCTTATCAGCCCATCAGCTTAAGCAGATCACCCTCCAGCTCCCAGCAGACACCTCAGTGCCTCTGCAGTCCGAGCCTTGGGAGCTGCAGCCTGACTCACACTGTGTGGGAGAGAGTAATTGCTCCATCCACAGCAAATTGGACCTGTAACAACCTCTCTCTCCATAACAGCAATGATGCTCCTTCAAAAATATATTTTAATTGATTTTGGATAATGAATTCAGCTTAGCAGGGAGCGGGCAGTGGAGGGATGAGGAATGGCTGGATGGGGAAGAGCAAGCAGAAGGGAGAGCTGGCTGTTGTGTCCCGTGGAAGGTGCAGGAGGCCAGGCAGGGCATGGGCAGGGCAGCCAGCCTCTGGGGCATGAGCAGAGGGTGGGCAACACCACTGCTCTCACCATCAGTCTCTCCCAGGGCTGTTTTTGGCACTGTGCTGTGAGCATTGCATGTGCATGAAAGGGCTTTCCTGCCTCCTGCTCCTCCTCCCTGTGCCAGCCACTGCAGAGGCTTCCTCAGGGTGCTCTGCCCACGCCCTGGGGTGCTGAGGAGCTGCTTCACATCTTTGAAAAAGGACAGTTGCCCCCTCCTCAGCAGCTGTGCTGTGAGCCAGCAAAGAGCACCTGATGGAAGGAGAGCTGCATCCAAAACTGCAGTGCCCTCCTCTGCAAGGCTTTGTTCATCCTCACAGCTCACAGCAGAGATATTCAGGGGGTTAATGTGAGATTGCCATGTACCACTGCAGCTGTTTCAAGTCCTCTGCTTGGAGAGGACTGTTCCTGTCTCTTGCTGGGAAGAAAATGCAACAATGCTCTCTAGAGGCAGAAGAAGTCAAGGAGAGCTTTGCTTTCCCTGGCTCTGTCTTTCATCATGACCTCACTGCTCTTCCCAGCTGTTTATTTCCCACAGAAACAGCAGTTTCTGGGCATTTTGGCCTCCTGAGATGCAGCCTGGGTAGTTTGCTTCCCCCTCCCTCCTCACAGGACAATCTGATGCAATTATTGTGGCTGATCAGAGGAGGGAGAAGTGGGGAGGATTTGGCTCAGGGTGGGGAGCAGTTTGGGTCAGGATGGAGCTCTGGGCAGAGTTGGCTGTGCAGGGTGATGGAGGAAAGGGGAAAGGGCTGGAGGAAATGTGCTGCACTGTGGTCCAGCATCACTCTGGGGCAGGGAAAGTGGGGCTGGTGTTCATGGTGAGCCACGGAATCCCAGAATGGTTTGGGTTGGAAAGGACTTTAAATCTCATCTCATTCCACCCTTCTGCCATGGGCAGGGACACCTTCCACTATCCCAGGGTGCTCCAAGCCCTGTCCAACCTGGCCTGGGACACTTCCAGGGATGGGGCAGCCACAGCCGCTCTGGGCACCCTGTGCCAGGGCCTCAGCACCCTCACAAGGAAGAATTTCTCTCTAATATCCAATCTAATCCTGCCCTTTGTCAGGTTTGATGCCATTCCCCCTTGTCAGCTGGGCTCCCAGAATCAGTGGGGATTGTCCTTTACCTTATGCCTGGAGCTGGTTGGATGCAAAGCCCAGACCACCCCTGGACATCAAAACAAAATAGAATAATTAATTTTACTATCCTGGCCAGTTTCCAGTCCACTCAATTACATTCTGCTGATCCACCCTGCAATCCCATATGTTGTTGTTTATTTTATTAGCTCATATTGCAAATCTTTCAGTAAGAGCTGCCCTATGAATAGCCTCGCCTGCTGAATTAATTGTGCTGCTGAAAGTTTCAGGTTAATGTATAAAATGTACTTGCAGGCCCTGGATAAAGGAAACAAAGGAAATTATATTACTGAGCTGGACTGGGCAAATCTCGTGTCCACAAGTGACTGAGAGGATACATAAAGAATTAACTGGACAAATCACCACCTTCACAGGGAAGAATTTCTTCCCAATATCCCATCTAACCCTGCCCTCTGGCAGTGGGAATGGATTCCCTCTTGTCCTGTCTCTCCAAGCCCTTGCCCAAAGTCTCTTTCCAGCTCTCTTGGAACCTCTTTTTAGGCCCTGGAAGGTGTTCCAAGGTCTGTCAGCTCTGAATAGTGCTGGGTTGGGCTTCATCAGCCAAGACACCTGAACCTGCCCTCCCAGGCAGCTGCCCTGGGGTTCTTGTGAGCTTCTTTATATTCCTGGTAACGTTCCTGTTGGAAAGCCAGTCCCATATTGCATCTCTGCTTTGATTCAGGATGTTTGGGTGCATCTGGCCACATCTTTTAGCTTTTATTACGTGCAGCCTGCCAGCCAAGGTGGGGTGTGTGGGGCTTTGTGCTTCCTCTGCTGTGCTCTGATCTATCAAGGGAGGCAAATCAGCGCCGGGGGCCACACGTGCAGGCTGCAGATAAACATGGAAGGGCAGTTTGTGTTAAATTGCACCAGATTAAAGCATTGCTGTTCGGGAACCCTTGCTCTGGTTTAATTTCATGGAGTTGTGTGCTCTGAGAGACTCGGTTGCTATGGGGAGCTCGCTGCCTTTGGAGCTGGAAGGGATCGCTTTGGTTATTTACTCCGACATCCAACGAGGTGTGAAGTATTCCCCACAATTCTGCAAGCCCACAGTTCTGCCTGAGCTCCTGCATATGCTGCATCTTAACTTCAAGACTGATACATGATAGCAAACCCCTTGTTAAAAGACCTTGTTAAATTTGGAAATTATGCTGGCAATTGAAAGCTGTCCTGTTTCTAGCTCCTACTTTATTTCACTTCAGTTTCCAGTGCCAGGGGCTCCTTATGGCTTTCCCTGCTGCATTAGAAGATGTTGTTGGGCAGCACTGGGCTGTCCCAGAGAGACTGAAGGGGGATGGCTGGATGGCCTGGGTGAGGATCCCTAACTGGGACTCGCATCTGCTTTGGAAGGGGACAGGCAGGAATGGATGATAAGAGACTGTATGAAATAACAAAGGCCTGAGGCAGGAGCTTTTTTCTTATTTCCCATTCCTCAGTTCATCAAGTTGATGCCAGTCTTTGCAAACATCCTGGATTTGTGCAAAGGCTCAGCCAGCTCTTGCTCTGTTAAGGCAGCTTTGCTTCTCCATCTGCATTTCCCCCACCTCGTTAGTGTTGCTACAGGGGTGGATGAGCAGTGCAAAGATTTATCCCTGGTCTTTGGTTACTGGGAGGAACTGAGGCTGCTGCTGTCACTGTCACTGCCCAGCGTGGTGCTTTGCTTCCCGAGGGCAGAGCAGCGTGGCTGGCATGCTGGGGAGCCTCAGGGATGGGGCATTGCTGAGATCAGAGGTGATGCTCAGCTGATTCCAAGGAGCCATGAGGAGCACAGATTCTGAGGTGTGGGGAGGGCATAGTGCTAAAATGGTGGGGGAATTTGAACCCATGTGGGACCCTCATTAAATGTTTTCACTCCCTGCTCTCTCAGCCCTCCTTTCCTTGGCTGTGCTGGCAGGACACAAGCTCTGGCAGCACTGCAGACCCCTCCTGTCACTGCAGGGTGACCTGTGCTTGCTGCCAACTCATACTTTGGTGCAAACTCTTTATTTAACCCAAACTCTCATGGATGTCTGCAGGAATTTGTGGTGCTGTTGAGGGGAACTTGCATTTGGCTGGTGAGGAAATTGCCCAGCCAGAGGAATGCTGGTGTTTTCCACCAGGCAGTGAGTGCCATCCGTTACTCGCTGCCCTAACTTGATTTGAGGCTGTGCTGTCAACTCTGTAAATCTGATTAGCACAAGTGTTTCTTCTCCTCCTTAGTGATTTGCTGTGGTCTTAATGTGATGCCCACTAATGACAGGGGAAGAAGCTAAACCAACTTATTTTCCTATCGAATAAATGGCAACTTTCATTGCTCTTAAAAACAGTGAATGGAAGGGGAAACGTCCTTCGTGGAGGCTGCTCGATGGAGTCAATTAATTCTGACTGCTAGGAGTGGGATAAATTGGGAAAAGGGAGTTGGACATGCACTCACAGTGCCCTGAGAGGAGGTGATGATGTGCTCTGGCTGCTCTCAGGCCTGGCCAGGGACACTTGGAGCTCAGAGGATGTGTGGTTTGGGACAAGCCAACTCTGGGAGCCACCAGTGACCCATTAACCTCCCAGATTTCTTGTTGGCACTATCCACCTCTGCAGCCCAGCTAGCAGAAGTACCCTTGGGGATGTTTTGTGTTATTCCCCAGGTATGGTGCTGGTTCCTCTCCCTGTTTGTCATGGCAGAGCCAGAGCCAGGACCATGGGGATCTCTTTGCAGGAAGCACTGCTTCTGCTTTGCATGCAGAGTGCAGCTGCCCAGACAAGGGGAAATGTGGCAGAGGCTTCGAGGTGATGCAAAAAAAACCCACTTGGCTTTTTTTTTTCAAATGCCTCTCCTTTCTGTTGAGAAAAAGTACACTGGAACGGTTTCTTTCTTTCTTGATGTTATTTTTCATTCTTGCTGTGTGTGTTTTGCTGCAGGATTTACTACACAGAGCCCTTCATGCTGTTTCCACAGGCTTATTTAATATCTGGGGTCTATAGCAGTTCCTCCCTGGCCTATAGGCTTTGCTGGCTTTTTTCTCCACACTGCAATTTGCCATTAAATTTCACTGTGCACCCTTGAGTGCTTTTGTGGAAGGATCCCACTGATGTGTTCACTATGATAATCATAACCCTGTGCTAATTACTTTTCCATCCTAGGTCACTGTGCTCAGCTCTGAAGCATTTCTCCTTCTCTTTATTCCCTTCTGTCTTCCCCTGTTCCTCCTCCCTCCTGGGCAGCATCCCTATTCTGTGTTCTGCTCATGAGTGCCACTGAAGAGTTGCTCCTTGCTAGAATATCCCAAATAAATAGTTTGTAAAGCAGTAGTGTGTGTTACACATCCCAGAGTGATCCCTGCTCACAATCCCTGATGCTCCCTTGCTGGGGTTTGTGCTCAGGGATCTCTGCAGGCTCTGGGACGGCATTTTCCATAATTGATGTCCCACCTAAGCAGGTGATTTAATTCTGCTGAAGTCATATTTGTTTTCTACAAATCTCCCAAAGTTCATGAGGCCAATTAATCCAAGGAGATGAGACTTTAATGGCCCTGATGTATCATCCTGTGCTGAGCTCATCCCCACGTGCCAGGCAGGCTGATGCATGGCATGATGATGAGGAAGGCTTTGAGCTGACCCTTGGAGCCCTGCTCTCAGGCAAGGTGTGATGCTTTGTTCCAAATGGACACAGAGCAAGGCCAGGACTGTCCCCATCTGAGGGAATTTGCAGTCCTAAAGTATGACTCTGACACAAGCCAGGACAGATTTACTGTAGAGCCTGACTCAAAAACCATCCCATTATAAGTAAATGTAAAAGGCTGCTGAGGAGCAAAGCCTCCAGAAGTGGAGTAACATCATGTTACATGTTCCTCTGCTCCCATCTGCTCTAGAGCATTTTCCCCTCTGTATTTTCCAGCTTGGGTGGTGCCAACTGGCTGGGCATCCAGGACTGCTGTCAGCTGGGTGCTGCTGTGGTTTTTTCCATGTAAGAGGCTGAGGATTAGAGATGTGTAACCCTTACACCCAAACCCTCCCTGGGGGTCCTTCATACTCAAATCCTCCTGTTTGCCCTGCTCCTGTAAGCTGGTTTCTGTGAGCTGCAACTTAATCAGGATGTTAATTTTAACCTTTTCTTGAAGGATTATGTTCCACCCTGCTTAACTCCCAGAAATGCTGACACCCCATGGGCATTCCTTGGAACCAAATGTTTTTCTCCCTTCAAGCTTTCCCTTGTCTTTGCAGTTCTGCCTTGTTACTTCTTCCTAATGGCACCAGCACAAATCCTGGGGCTCACTGAATAACTTTGCTGTGTGCTGGAATTAATAACTAATAATAGGCATCTGTCAGCTGGAAGCTGCATTATACCAAGAGGGATGATGTGGGTGGGCAGCTGCTCTGCTGGGGGAACATCTCTCCCCTAGCATCATGTCACAGCACTAGGGGAGGGCTGGCTGATGTGCTGGGTATCAGTGGGTGTGTGGGAAGGATGCAGGTAGTGATTCAGCCCTGTGAAAACACGCCTTGCCTGCTGCCAGGACCCATTTCTGCGGAGAAGGGTGGGAGGGATGGCTGTGAATCTCCCAGGGCTTTGTCAGGATATTGGGAAGTCAATGGGACAGAAGGGAAGAGCTGCCAAGGCAGAGCCTGCTCTGCTTTCCAGGCTCTGCTGCCGTGACTCAGGGGGGTTGGATCACAGGTTTGCCTAAGTGACAGCTTTGCAGGTTTTGTTCCACTAATTTCGGTGGCTGGTTTTGTTCCCAGAGGGTTTTTCTGGGATTCTGCCTCCTGCTGTTTCCCTGGGGGTTTCTCAGTGACACCTCCATGGTTATTCTGCAGTGCTGGAGCAGCCTCAGGTGACCCACAGTGAGGGAAGAGTTTTTCCCAGGGTTCAGTGATGAGGACAGGACACCCTGAAAAGAGAATGCTCCTGTGTTTGCTTCAGGAAATACCTGGAAAAGAGATGCTGATGGATGGTACTCTTTTAAAATTATTTTTCCCTCTCAGAGGCTTTTTATAAAGTAAGAGCAGGATAAGCATCATCTCCTGGTGCCAAGGGTGGCTTCTCTTTAGCAAGGAGCACTGCCACGGCCATGGAGTGACATTTCAGCATGGCAACAGCATGGTTCAAAATAGTAATGAGGATACAACTGTTGTTTGCACAGATGAATGTAGAAAGTGATGTGAAATGGCAAGAAACCCATTTGTCTGGAAACACAGGTTTCTTAGCACCCACTTAAGCCCTCTGACACATGACATTTCTTCCTCTGAGCTTCAAAGGAAGTGAAGGCTGTGAAAAGCAGGTTGTCTACCACGGGAAGAAGAAATGTGTCTCTAGATTAGAGATGTCAGTCCACGTTTGCTTTTTGCTGTGGAAAGGATAGGTTTGCCCAGGGGGCTATAGGAACTTCTCTCTTTGCCCCTGCCTGTCCTTGCTGGGCAGGAGGATGCTGAGGATGGGCATGGATGGAAGGCCTACATTTTACCATTTTCCTTGCCACCATTGCAGTTAGTAAACACCATCTGCCTGCCAGTTTTTCTGGTGGAAACTGTTCAGGAAAAATGCTCTAAAAAAAAAAAAAAGCAGTTGCACAGAAGTGATGCTTTCAAATGGGTGCTTTCTACTTTTTCCATCAGCTGTTGCTGTCTTGTGAAGTACCGGTTACTAATTAGCCCTCGTATCTCATTAAAATCATAGTGGGTTTTTTTTTACCTACTGAAATTTTGTAAATAGCCTTTATTCTGGTCTTTAATGCACAGTGATTGAAGTATTTATTGGATGTCACTTATGCAGCTCAGTGCCTGTGTTCATTTTCTTCTTAAGACATTTACTAAACCACTGCTTAGAATTACTCCAGCCCATCTGGCATATTAAGTGTTTGTGCAGAGTGTACCCGACTTTCCCATCCACTTCCTCAATTAATATTAAATATTCACGGGAATTGAATCTTTCTTTTTTTTTGCCCTCCTTGCCATCTGATCTTGGTGGCTGTAATGGCATATTTGGGTGGAAACGTGGCTCTGGCAGTGGAGTGTGAGCTCAGAGGTCAGGAGGGGGTGTTGGAGGTGAGGTCAAGGTGCCCAGCTCTGCACAGCAGCAGAGACTGCAGCAGGCAGATGGCTCTGGTGATGGCTGTCCCCAAAGCCAAGGCCAGCACAGTCAGAAGATATTATTCCACCCCATTCTGGCCGAGCAAGGAAGGGTTCCTGGAGGCAGGCATTGAATCCCACCCTGCCAGCTGTGTCAGCGCTGAGAGCTGCCCTGATCCCCAGGGAGCAGCAGGGATGGGCAGCACTGGGAATGAGCAGGGCTGGCAGAGCTCCTGTAGGAAACCTGTGTGCATCAGGCACGACAGCAACCCTGCCCCAGTGCTGCAGGCAGCCTCCCTAACAAAAGGGAGAACAGAACATGTCACTTGCCTGGTGATTATCCAAAGCTGGCTAAACCCCGTGCCAGCAGCAGAATCAGGGCTAAGAAAGGATTTAAGTGGCAGTAAAATATTCACAGTGGGGTCAAGGTGGAAGGGATTTATTAGCTCTGAAGAGGATCTCCTGCAATAAAGAGCACTCTGGATTTGTAGCTCTTCCCATTAGATGGGAAAAGGTGCTGCTTGGACTATGCCAGCCTTAAACCTGGCCACCTGGAGAGAGAAGTAAGAGATACAGAAGGGGAGGGTTAGAATTCTTACTGTGGGATGTTGTACAGTCTTTATAGCAGCATTGTGGCTGGCTTGGAATGTTGATTAGAAAATCTTTCCATAACTGTTTTCCATTATCTGCTTTTTTTCTTTCCATCCTTTCCACAAGACAAGAAGAAGTGAGCTTTCACGGAAGGTGAAAGCCCATGGAATCTTTCCCCTGTGACCCTGTGTGTGCTGCTGTGCAAGACACCAGGCCCTGGTGAAGAAGCGGCTCTCAGGTCCCTCACCAGGCACTGGGAGCCCTTGGCTGCTGCCATTCATCTCCATGGCAGCTGCTTTCCTGCTTTCCCTGCCCCCTAACAAAGTGGACTCTGCAGCTTGTGGAGCTCATGGGGAGCTTGGCTTTGTGTCCCAGGCAGCTGCACTGAGGGGGTCTGAGGGGAGACGGAGCATTGCAGGGCCATGGAGGTGCAGGCACACGCTCATCAGCATAAACTCGGTGTATGTAATTTATGTTGATCCAAACAAGGCTGCAGGGATGCAGATCAGCTGTCTCATGCCTCATTAACACGCTCCAAACCTGCCTGTGCTGCTCCCAGCAGCAGAACAGCCCCTGGCTCCTGGGGGGGGATGTGTGGTGCTGCCACCCTGGCACGAGATGAGGCTCCAGGGCTTCTTTTGGGGTGAAGCTTAGATTCTGGCCACTGTTTCATTTTGCAGTGGAGCTGTGCTGGGTGTGAATTCAGGAAAGGTGGAACTTTGTGTTTGTGGAATTCCTGCCCAAAAAACCCCTTCTCCTGTCTCCAGCAATGCCCTGAGATGGATCTCCTTGGGAGGGTAGAGCTGACCACTCAGTGCTGTGCTCCTCTGGGCTTGCTTCATGTGTATCCTTTCTTATGGCCTTTTTTTTCCCTGAAAATGATACGGAAAAGGAGGGAAAAGCTCCTTCAAGCTCTCCTCTGTGTGTTTTCATCTCTCTTTGGGGCATGTGCAGCTCCCTTCCCACTGCTTCTTCTTCCAACCCCCTGGGAGCCAATATCCTGGTTTTTGGAGACCCTAAGCAGCATTTCCTGCTGCAAATCACATCCACAGTGCCCAGCCCAGCCCCAGTTTGCTGATATTCCTGAACAAAGCAGTGAAGAGCTGTGGTGCAACTGCAGAGTCCTATGGCAATCCTGGTTTTTCTTCCCAAAATAGCAAAGAGACTGTTTAGCAATAATAATTCCTTCTGCAATGGGAGTGACAGACAACAGCATCTCCTGGTGAGAGACACAAACATGGTGTTCCAGAAAAAAGGAGACATTTCCTTTCCTTCCCTTCCAGAACCACAACCTGTGCTGTGCAAGTGAAACTGCTGTGATTCCATTGGAACCCACCTGGTGACGAGCTGGTTATTTAGTGACACACTGCTCCCAATTGCACACCCCCTACTCCTGCTATTTCTAAATAACTTCTGCTAGAAATTAGTCCTAAAGAAGTGCAAACACTCAGCGTGCTGACAGCCTGAGGGTTCACTGCCTCCCCTTCAGTAATTATGAATTTGGCACATTCGTGGGAAGGGGGTGCAGGAAAGCCTTGAGTGAGGTGTTGCCCTCCCTGATGCTGTGAGGGGCCAGGGGAGCAGGCACAGGGAAAAAACCCATTTTTTGGATCATCTGGACGTGGTGATTTGTGCAGTGTGGGCGGCAGGTGGGCACAGAGGTGCTGCAGAGCCCTCCTCCATCTGTGCTGGATGGCAGCCTGGGGGGGTCTCTTCCCAGATTTTGCTGACAATGTGTCTCCCCAGTCTTGCCAAGGCAACAGAAGGGAAAATTAATCACAGGCAAGGCTGCTTGGAGCTGTGCTGGAAAACAGGCAGAAGTGACTCGCTGTGTTGGTTTCATTGCTACAATGATCTAAATTGAATTTTAACCACTTCCATCACTTTTTCTCTAGAGGCAGGGAAGGCAGCCTGTCCTGTGTCCCCACCTCTGCTGAGCAGGATCCCTCTGGAAGCAGCTGGAAGTTTCTAATTCCCACCTTCTGCCCTCCTTGGCTGCTGGTTTACTTTGCAGACAGCCCTCCCATGGGAATCACCTCTGGGAGCTGCTGTGGGGATTTGCAAAGGGATATTTGTCTTTGTTCCCTGCTTGTCAAAGTGCCTTTGCTTCCAGGCACTTCTGTGTCCCCCTGGGTCTCCCCTGCTGCCCTCCTGGCCAGGGAAGCACCTGATGCAGAGAGAAAAATCCCTGCTGAGGGCTGGTGATGATCATGTCCTCATCCACACTTTTCCATGGTGGAAGACATGGCAGCCCAAATTGCTGGCGGATTTTTGGGTTTGAAGGAAGTTATCTCCTCTACTGTTCCCACGTGGGGAATTGCATGTGGTGATAGCTCCAGCTTGCAGCTCCCTGCACCCTGTGGTGACTCTGCTGCAGCCAGACTTGCTCCTGACGCACTTTGTCACCTCCTCAGCAGCTCAAATGTGCCTTCCAGTGAAAAATGGCAGGAGGAAATGGAAGTGTTTTTCCTCTTTTCCAAGCAAAGTTGAGGGGTTTTCACCCAAACACGTGCCTGTCATCTGGAGTTATGAGAAGCTCCAGAGTGACTCAGTGCCCGGCAGATGCTGGGGAGTGCTTGGTGCAGTGATCCACCTTGCTGGAACTGCTGAAACCTCATCACATCAACTGAAAACAAGCCAAGAAAAAGAAATTTCCTTTATTTAACTTATTTATTTGCATTGCAATGTCACCCCTTTTTTTTTTTTAATTTTTTTTTTATTTCATCATCTTCTGGCTTAGTGCTCTAGTTTGGCTGTTCAGAGCCATCAGTGGGCAAACAGCTGGAGGCTGGAAGTTTGCTCATGGCAGTGCA
>NW_005054337.1:1611815-1646987 GCF_000277835.1 Geospiza fortis | reverse complement strand
AGGAACGTGGTGGAGAGGAGCTGCAGGTGCCTGTGGGGCTGCAGGTGGTGTACCAGACCTGAAGGTTGGGTGATCAGAGGCACAGGATGTGCTGGGCTTTGCACACTGACCAACCTCAGCCATTGCTGCTAAAATGAGATTAGTATTTTTCTCACCTAGTGTAGCTTTATTTGGGATGCACAAGCCAAATCTGGAACTGTTTCCAAGTGTCTCAGGAGACCCTGCCTTTGAGAAAACCCAGTTTGGAACAAGATGGGCACATGACAGCTGCCTGTCTCTGGGTGTGAGACAGCTGCTCATCAGCTTAATGGCAATAAATGAACTCCCAGGTGGTCTCAATGGTGTCTTTGGGACGTCCCTGTGCTGAGGATCTGCTTGGGTAGCCGTGTTTCTCTCTATTTTTGGTGATCAGACTCTTAAAATAGCCTGTTTGCCCTGCAGCTCTGGGGGAGTTGGGAGTTTTGCACATCCCTGTGCGGGTGGCTCAGCCTAAAAGGGAGGGAAAATACACAGAATCATAGAATAGAACCCCCAAGAGCATCAAGTCCAACCTGTGCCTGCATAGCGCCACTAAACACTGTCTAACCACTAAATGCACCAGTCACAGCTCTACATAAAACCTCTACATCAGCCCTGCCCTGGCTCAAACCCAGCAATTCCCTGCATCCCGCTGGCCTGGAGCTGCATCATCCCTTCAGTGATACACGCTGGTTACACCTGCAGGAGCAGGGAGAGCCTTGCATGGGACAGAAATGGGGGAGCATCTCTCCATGGCATGTGGGGCTGGAGTCTCCTGCTGTTGTGTGGCTGCTGGCAGTGCCTGCTGGGAGCAGCAGCCAGCAGCTGGAGCCCTGAGCACAAACACAGCCAGGCTGGGCTGACTCACGCCCGCTGGTGTTGCTTGCCATGTGCGATAATCACCGAGAAATGCTTTGCCTGTGGTATCATTTTCTTTAAATATATCATTAGGGAAAATGACAGCCCAAATTGTGGGAGGATGTTAATGGCTCTGGAGTGGCAGACAGATTGCAGAAAATAGTTCCCTGCAAACACGTGGCAGGTGGGAGCTGGCAGGGGAGGGAGGGAGACGGGACGGGCACCGGGAGCTGGGACAGGGCTGGGGTGGGACAGCCCTGCTCCCTCCAGCCTTTGGAAAACGCTCTGGGCCCCTCTGCTGCCTCTCCTTGCACTTTAGAGGGAGTGGGGTGAGGATTGGGCCGTGCAGGATCACTGGGAAGAAGCGATGTTTGTTGAAGCCCTGTGAGATGGAGAGGTGCCTTTGCGAGGCACAGCCAGGATGGAGCTGGCACCTCTGCCCTGCTTGGCACGGGGTTTGTGCTCCTGCCCCTCTGCTGTCCCTTGCAGGAGGTCTGGGTGTCCTCTCTCTGCTCTGTCAGAAAGTCCTTGTGGTCCCCAGGGCTGCTGAGATGAAGCTCCTGGTGTGCAGCACCAGGACTCTTTCCACCCTTTGCATCAGCTCACCTGTTTTTGCCTCAGTTTTATTTATTTTTTTTTTGTCATGTGAAGAATAGCAAGGGAAAAAATGAGGTTTGAACTTTGCAGCTCTCGAAGTTCATTGTTTTTAATCAGCCCTATGTCCTCAATTTTTTTTTATTTCTGCTGAGCCTCTGTAAGAGCCCATAAAAAAGAATGACATTTAATTTCCATGCAGCAGCCTGCAGTTCCTGCACAAACACTGTGTATCTTGGTGGATAAAGGTCTTCTGCCTTGTTCTTCAAAGATTTTGTACTTAAATCTCCTTGCATTGGAATTTTTACTCAAATTATTCCTCTCTGAGAGCACTCAGCAGTGAGAGCTGCTCTCACATGGAGGCATTAATTGCCTCTACCCATCAGCAGCTCAGATCAAATGCTGGGGGCTGTGGGGGGCCCAGCAGGGCCCTTTGCAGCAGAGGAGTGGTGTGGGGATGGAAGGAGGCTCCTCTGAAGGAAGAACCTGTGGAAATGGTGGTGCTTCTGCTAAACCTGCAGTCTTGAGCCTGCCCAGAGGCAAGGAGAGCAGGATCCATGGTACTGGGAGTGCCAAAGCCATTTCTGCTGGTACAAAGTTCTTCCAAAGCAGGAGCACCTTTAGGTTCTGGAACGTGCTCTAAGCTCTTCTCAGAGTGATTTTCCTCCAGGATACCCAAAATTTCCCATCAGGGAGGTGGGAATGACTGCCCTGCCCCCTGCTTCTCCAATTATTTCTTTGTATATTTGCATTTCCAAGGCTGCCACGTTGCTCCTGGCACCGCCCTGGGGTGAAGGGCAGATTTATGGCTCCACTGAGGGGGATGTGGCTGAGCTCTCCTCTGATGTGTCTGGTCCTGGGGTAGGAATATTTATAACAGCCAGCCTGAATCATGTCCTTGCTTTTGATGGCGTTTCAGGGGTTTCCAGCTCTCCAGGGAAGAGGGGATCCCACCATGCCACCTCCAGCGTGGCAGATGGAGAGAAAGGGGATTTATTTACTATGAACAAGCTGGAAACACCCCCAAATGCTCCCCTCTGCCAGCAGCAGCAGTTGGGAATGGAAAACACTTAAAAATGATGGAATTTGTTGACTGTCATTAATGTTTTATCTCCTCCATGAGTGCTGTGTGGAAATGTTGTTTCAGGCTAGCCGTGCTCCCAGGCAGGGAGCTTCCAATGGGATAAATCAATGGGATAAATCAGATCCTGCTCATGATGCTGGGCCCTGAGGAGATGTTGTGGCTGTTTTCTTAGCTTTCAGTTGTTTCTTCTTCAAATTGAAAGAAGAATTAATTAATGAAATTTAGTTTAAAAGGGATTTTCTTCTAAAGCCAGTAAGAATTTAGGTGAAATGGCACTGAATTGTCCTGGGTGATATGGGAGGGATGGATTCAGCACAAGAAAAGTGTTTTCTTCACATGGGCTGATAATCAGCCTGCAATGTGAATATTTTCACACATTCAAGTGAGGTCTGACCCTCTGAGAGGTTTTTCTTAACACAGATCTGTGAATAAAATAACATTTCTGTAAAGCTACAAAAATAAATAACAACCCAACATGAATCTCATGTTCCTCTTCAGACAGTAAGAAAGTCACTGGGTATTTCTTGAACAGAATTTGAAACACCTGAAATGTTAAGGAAAAAAAGACTGAAAAAATGTTCAGTTGCGTGGAACCACTTGGCAAATCAAAGGCTCAGTTGGTCCCACCTGTGCCAGATTCCTGTTGCTCTCCTGAGCTGGTGAAGCTGGAAATGATTCTGATAAATGTGAAAAGCTGATGCTGGGAAGGAGATGGGCTGGTGGCCTGAGGGCAAGTTCCACCCCTGGAGACACTGCTCACCACACAGGTTTGGTGTGTGAGAAGTGTGAGTGCGGAAAAGCTGCCCATGCCTGAGCTGTTTATGTGCATCAGTTTACCACTCTAATTCCACCTTAATTTTCCTTTGGCAATTCTTCATGCTCGGTGTTTGATGCAGCAGGCGTGAGATGCTCTTTGATGCAATTACACCTCTGGATCTGGAACACCTGATTTAAATTCCAAACCCACTGTGAGACAGATGAAAGCAGTCACTTGGATGGCTGCTGGCTCCTCTGCTATCAGTGCAGGATCTCGGGTTTGCTCCTTGGCTGGATGATATCACCACCATCCCAGCTCAAGGCTGCCCTGCGGGGCTTTTTGTGGTGTTTTTTTCAGTCTTTCTGCCACTTGACTGCAGTTAAAAAGCATCAAGTGCTGCCTCTGGGTGAGGGAGAGCCTGGCTGATGAAATGTGTGTTCTTGTACTCTTGGGCAAATGTCCAATGTGACAGCTAACAAAGGTACATGGAGGTCAGTTCCTCAGGTACCCAAGGGCAGGAGAGAGCCAGAAAAATGGATGGGAAATGAGGCTGGTTAGCTCTGCTCTGAAGCAGAAAGGAAAATCCTCATCAGGGGATGTTTTGTGAACAATTACCCCCATGTCCACTGCTCATCCTGCAAGAAATAACTTACAGTTGAAACATGATTTGTAGATAAATTACTGATAAACCAATTCTCACGTTCTGCTTGGCTTTTCCTGCTTATTCCATCCTTCACTTCTTCAAAAGGGCAGTTGGTGATTTGGGTGATTTGCCCATGTTCCAGCTGTGCACACCAGCTCTGTGTTTGCTCCCCAACCTCCCTTTTCCTCCTCCAGCTGCTGCAAGAGGGACTCAGCTCCTGGCAGGAGCTTCAGCATGTGCAGATGTGCTTCATCATCTCAGCTGCTGCTGCTACGTGAATACATTCATTTATTGCTGCCTTCACTAAATAAATAGCCAGAGCTTATCCATGTGGCGCTTGAGGAAACTGGAGATGGAAAAGACAGATAACAATAGGAAGAGCCTCTTGTGGCTGGTTTGTAGCAGCTCTGCCTGAAGCCCAGCAGTCTGACCAGCATTAACCATGTCTCCCATCCCTGTGGGATCCTTCCTGCTGGGATGCCTGCATGCTGCAGGCACCACGTGGAACAATTTGCATTTAATGCAGTGCCAGAACGTGTGCCTGAGGTTGGAAATAAGGATGTCACAAGTCAGTAGAGAGGCATAAAAAAAGAGATTTTTCTCAACTTTCACTTGTTTCTTTAAAGTCTCAGATCTCATTGGTGTTTAAGGCAACAGTCAAGAGTATTTTGCTAAAATCAGCAGGACCCCAGAAGTCCCTGACAGGGTCCTGGAGTGCCCCACACCTTGAGCTGGAGGCGCTGCCCAATTGGGGAATCCCCTCTCCAAAGGGAATGTGCCTTCTGGTTGTCTCCAACCATTCTTATGCAATATTATCCTGAAAAACCAATCAGAGAATCCACAAAATGACTCACTGAAGTGAGGGCAGGTCAAATTGCACATTATCATATGCCTTGCTGAGATGTTTTAAATTAGCAGAATTAGCTAATTAGGCAAGCTCTCTGCTCTGTCCTGCAATTTGCAGCCCCAGGCACCGGTGGGTGGGAGCATCCTGCAGGATCTGTCCTGCTCTGAGTCCACAGGGGTCTTGGCAGTGACAGGAGATGCCCAGCAGACTTTAATGTCTGTCAGCTCATGAGTGGGGTGGAAAAGTGGAGGAGGAGGGCAGAAAAGTGGAGGAGGAGGGCGGAAAAGTGGAGGAGGAAGGTGGAAAAGTAGAGGAAGGCAGAAAAGTGGAGGAGGAGGGCGAAAAGTGGAGGAGGGTGGAAAAGAGGAGAAGGAAGGTGGGAAAGTGGAGGAGAAGGGCAGAAAAATGGAGGAGGAAGGTGGAAAAGAGGAGGAGGGCGGAAAAGTGGAGAAGGAGGGTGAAAAGTGGAGAAAGAGGGCGGAAAAGTGGAGGAGGAAGGTGGAAAAGTGAAGGAGGAGGAGGGTGAAAAGTGGAGGAAGAAGGCGGAAAAGTGGAGGATGAGAGTGGAAAAGTGGAGGAAGGCAGAAAAGTGGAGGAGGAAGGTGGAAAAGTGAAGGAGGAGGGTGAAAAGTGGAGAAGGAGGGCGGAAAAGTGGAGGAGGAAGGTGGAAAAGTGGAGGAAGGCAGAAAAGTGGAGGAGGAGGAGGGTGGAAAAGTGGAGGAAGAGGACAGAAAAGTGGAGGAAGAGGACAGAAAAGTGGAGGGGGACGGTGGCCCATGGCAGCTCCGTGCTGCTGGGCTCCCCCAGCCCTGCAGGGGGAGGAGGCTGTCAGGGAATCCAGCGTCTCCCTTTCCCTGCAGGGTTTCCTGTGCACCATCCACTGCCTCTGGGGTGTAACTCATCCCAGTTTGGCTCCGTGCTGGCAGCTCCCTGCCTCTAATGAGAGCCCCAGGCTGCAGAGGTTCCAATTAGGGGCTGTTTATGGAAAGCCATTCCTCTGCTCAGATCCGTGGGGAGCTGGGGCACGCTGGTGTTTGTGAGCAGGGTGGAAACAAAGCTCGAGAGGAGCACAGAAAGGTGGGACTCGCCAAAGTTCTTATCTTTCATGGAGGCAGTTTCTCTGTGAGGCCATCAAGGGATGAAGGAAAGTCCCTCTGAGGTGAATTTCTGCAAGGACAAGAAATCCTCAAATCTCAGAGATTTAAGGAGCAACTCCTGTTTCCTGCTTATCCACAAACAGGACATGAAACCTCCTTTGCCCCCAGATGAGCAAGGCTGTGCTGCAGCCTGGATGGGGCTGATGGAGCTCCCTGTAAACCTCACCAAGCCCAGGCAATTTATCGTCAGTGTAATTTTTGTAACAGCTGGAAAACAAGCTGGTAAAACTCCCCAGAAAGGAGATTTGCTTCCTCAGCAACGGGCAGGGAAGGGATTATCCTCATGTTTGTTCTGCTCTCCTCTGGTGATGGAGACAGGGTGGGGAGCACCGTTGTGCTGTGTGGGGTGGCTCTGTGGAGAAAAATGGAGGAAAATTTCCCATGGACAAAATGAGGTGCTGGTCTGGGCTCTCAGGACTGACTCCCAGCTCAAAAAATGAGTGTGGGATGGATTCTGCCCGAGCAGGGCTGCATCCCTTGGTGTGGTGCTGGACCACAGGGCAGCCCTGGGGGTTGTCCTGGGATTTTGCTGGTAAAAATGGATCTGTGCCCTTTTGTGCTGTCTTCTTTCCTAAATCCAGTTGGTGATGGGGAATTGCTCCTGATCCTGGCTGTATAGAACAAGATTTTCTGGTTGTAATATAGATGCCTTCTTTTCTAATATCTTTTCACTGAAGGAAGTGGTTTCCTCCCTCTCCAGGGTGGCTGTAACACACACCGTAAAACCAAGTTATGTTCTGTGGAAAATCAGTTTTCCTGTGCTCTTTTCCCATCCACAGTGGCTCTGGGGAGGAAAGCAAGACAGCGTCCTGATGGTCTCATGTGGGGAGAGGTGCAAAGCCAGAGCAGACTGAAACAAATAGGAACCATTTTTCATGAGGTGTCCCCATCTGCACACGGTGCTGAAGAGCTGACAAAGTGAGCAGAGTGGGGAGCAGGGACAGAGGAGGCTCCTGTGTTGAGCATCACCAGCAGCCTGGCCTGGGGGAGATATTCCTGACATGTTTCTGGGCTTTCATTCAATTTGCAAATTAATTTTACGGTTCTCAGTTGCGTGAAGGGATTCTGACACGTACCTGTGACTGAGACTGGGGTAACGTCCAGGTTCAGAGGGAATTGCAGTGAAATTGTGAAATCCCTTAAGCTTATTAGTGAATAATGGTGTTGGAGTAGCAATAGCATTTTAATTTTCCTAAAAGGTCCATGTAACACTGTGCCTGGTTCTCTCAGTAAGAACCACAGACAACTCCTTGCCAAGGAAAGCTTAAAGTTGTTCTCCAACAAACTGACTTTTTTCTTCATTATTCCTTAGACTCTTATCTCTGATTCCAGGCTAAGGGATGCTAAACTTGAAATATTTGAAACATTAGAAGTTGCAAGATGTGGGCAGAAGTGGTCCCAGGATATGGGGTGTGGACAGTTGTGTGTGTCTGCAGGAGTTTCATGGTAATCAGGGGAGAAATCAACTGAAATAAACTTTATTGGAGCATTGCTGCCTGGCCTTCCCATGGAAGCTGTGCTATGAATCAAAGGAGCAATGAAAATTTCAATGTTCTCTCCAGGCTCTGTAAAATGACAGCAAAATCTTTGGGTCTCTCTGTCCTGGGCTGCAGAGAGCCTTGCTCTTGCTGAGCTGTTGTGGCTGGGGCACTGCTCCTGCCACAAAGCTGGGGTCATTCTGGAGTTGGATTGGAGCCCCTGTGCTGGGAGCCACACCTGTCCCATGGCTCTCTTCCAGTGCTGGGCAATTTCATTTTTGGGGGTTTGCTGGAAACATCTCAGCCTACCATAACCCTGTCCTCACTTGATGTGTTTGTGGGCTGAGGCAGCACAGGTCAAGCTCCAAATGTCACCAATATGGGAAAGATTAGGATTTTCCTTTCCTCAGGAGCTTGAGCTCAGCCTTCTATTTGTGTGAACTGCTCCTGTCAGGAGCAGAAAGGCCATATGGGAATTGTGGCATAGGAGGGATTAATTTTCTCACCTGAGTTTTGTGAGGCAGGGGCTTGCACTTAAACCACAATAATAACCGAACACAGTAAATACAGGTAGTTAAGGAGCATTAGGATTTGGCAACTACCAGCAATCACCACATTTCCCTGGTTTATTAGGCTGTGGAGGGTGTAATTGGGAGTGCTGCTCCTGCCTCTCCCCTGCAGTGCTTTTTACTCGGTGGATTATTAAACAATTCCAGGAGAACCACGCACAAGCCACTTGTTTTGCTCTGTTTTTTCCACTCTTTTTATTTTGTTTAATTTTTCCCCGTTACACGAGCCTTTGGGAACACACTGCTAAAAACGTTATTAAGAAGCCATTGACCACAGGTGCCCTGCAGATTTCTCTGATAAGAGCCACTGCCTGTTGCTTCAGAGAAAGGAAGATTAAATACAGGGCCATGGCAAACACGTTCCTGGGAAGAGGGGGTGAAGCTGCAAAAGCAAAGACCTTCAGACGTCAGTGATGTCCTTTGTGGCCGACCATGGCTCGGGGTCTGTGAGGACAGCAGGCTCCTGAGGAGAGCTGGGGGTTTATGGATGGCTCTTGTCTGCAGAAAGTGGAATTAGATGAGAACATCGTGACCTTAAAGCTTCCTGAGTAGCCGGATGCATGCGCCGGGCTGGGAGATGGAGTGTGGAGGGGTGCTGTGGGGTTTGGAGCTGGGGAAGGCTGGTAAATGGGAGAGATGCTGCGGAGGAGGGGGGTGAGGCAGAGGTCAGCAGGGTGAGCAGGGTGAGGAAAGCGGCTGTGGCTAGATTAGGGGTGGCAGAGTTCCTATCTCTCACCTGAATATTTCCTTTTGTCATCTTAAGAAGAGAGAAAGTGTGATGTTGTGGCCTGGGAGGAAGGAATCTGCAGGGCTGTCCCATTCCCAGCTCTCTGCTGGCTCTCAGGCAGCTTCTCTTTCCTTCTTGAACGTGCCCAGCCTGAGGTTTGTGATGCTTCTGGGCAGCTGAGTAAGTTACTACTTGGTGCTGTCCTGCCCTGCAAGGAGGTGCTGGAGCACTGAGAAGGGCAGGAGCTCAGCTCCCGGGCTGGAGACGAGCTTGGAGCTCAGCTCCCGGGCTGGAGATGAGACGAGCTTGGAGCTCAGCTCCCAGGCTGTGACTGGGGCTGCCCAGAGCCTGGGCACAGATGCCCTCCCTGTGTCTCTGGGCTCAGTGGATGGAGCACCCTGTGAGCACTGACAGCAGTTTTCTAACCAGCTCTAGAGCCCTTGTCAGCCCGAGCTGGGTGTTTAGCCCAGGCACTTGAAACAAGCTGCTGCCAGCTTTAGTTGCTGTGTGTTACCATCTGCATTTTTAACAGGGAGAGATCCTGCCTCAGCTGGGAGCTGGGCTCTGTGGATGGAGTGATCTGTGCAGCCACACGGCTCAGATGCATTACCCAGCTATGGCAAAAATGTTACAAGGGCTGGATAAAAAGATAAAAAGCTCTGCTGCTCTTCCAGAGGGCTGCCGCATGCAATTCACCCAAGCCTGAAGTTGTTATTTTCCTCTCTGGCTGTCAATTGTTCTGATCAACAATGTATGAAAGACACTACATCCAAAGAAGGGGAATCAGAGAGATAACAGGCCTTCCTAGGGAGCTGGAATTACTTGGCATTTGACTCTGTGGCTCTGGAAATGAGGCACCCAGAGACACCTGTGTGTCCTGGGTACAGCTCACTCACTGCCCATCCAGTGCTGTACCTTGGTCTGGATGCACCTTGAGTCAGCACAATTGGAATTTTGTTATTTTGGGGTGCTGCTTCTCCCTCAGTGCTGCAGCTGGGTGTGGGGTGCCTCTTTTCACCCTCCTGTCACTGTGATACTATCTGAAAAATCCCTTTTCCAGGATTTCTTCTCCTGGGAAGTCGAGAAGCCTCAGAGAAAAATCTAAATAATAATTATCTGATTGCTTCTCTTGTGTTTGGCCACTTTGGAATGTGGTCTGGACATTGTTTATCCAACAGGTGAATGTTTGATTGGTTCCATGTGAATTGTTTTTACTTAATGACCAATCACAGCCAGCTGTGTTGGACTCTGAGGAGTCAGTCACGACTTTTTATTATTCATTCTTGCCAAGCCTTCTGTCTGTATCCTTCTCTTTCTTTAGTATAGTTTTAGTATAGCATTCTTTAATATAATACCTTAAAATAATAAATCAGCCTTCTGAGAACATGGAGTCAGATTCTCATCTCTCACCTCGTCCTGGGGACCCTCACAAACACCAAACCCTCCTGTGCATGGGCTGGTGCTGGTGGATGGAGAATACAATATTTTGGGGGAGAAAAAGCCCAGATGCTGCTCTGATAAACTCTCCTGTGCAAAGTGATGCCAACCCCAGCTCTGGAGTCCTCCACTGCGGTGGGAGGAGGTCGTTAACTCTGATTAGAGCACTTGCAATTCCAACAAGGCCTTTCATTTCCACCCGGGCTCCTGTTCTGCATATTTGATGCCGTTCTCTAGTGACAGAGTGCAAATGTTAAGATGTTAGAGTAAGATTGCCCCGAGGTTCAGACACTAATGACAAGAATTATCACAGTCTGAGTAGTTCAGGACTTGACAAAAGGTACAAAACAATTAAGCCGTGATTAACAGTTGAGTGTTCCTGTAATTATAGAGGGAGGTTTTGTGGTACTGTTTACTGCCTTTTATAAAACAAAAGGAATCCATTTGCAGAGACTGGTTTACTAAAAAAACCCACTGCTGAGATTGGGTAAGCAGAGAAGCGCAAGTGAAGCCCAGCCTGTGTTATGATGTAGGAACTGGGGGTCCCAGCAGGATGTGGAGCCTCATTAATGCACACTGATGAAACAATTCCCTCCCTTTAGGTGACAGATTGTGTTGCAGTGGCAGGGACTACTAAATACAAGCATTAAAAGTGACTTCCTGGAGATGACACCCTTGTCACCTCCCAGCCTTTCTTGAGGCAGTGGCCCTCAGCCCCTCTAAATATAAAAGGATGAATTATTTTTGCATTGGGAAACCTGTCACTGAACAGAAGAGAATTTAACTTCACTTTTTACATACAAAGACTTCCAAAAGCAGATTTTTTTAGAATTAAATGAGGGATTTAAATCAAGGAACAGGATAGAGAAATTAAAAGGTTTTGACAACAAGGCTAATTATCTGTGAAGGGGGAGGAAGTTGTGTGGGAGGCCAGTCCTGGATGATGCTCTTTGCCCTTTGCTGCACACCCAGAAGGTGCTCAGAGGATGTAAATGTAGCAGAGCACTGGATCTGTTACGTCCATTTAACTTGTCAGCCTGTGAAGAACTGTCAACTGCATGGAAGAGGAAGCTGGGATAAATCATAAAGAGTTTAATTATTAGGTAGTGCCATAAATACTCCCACCAGCCTCCTGGGGATTAAAAAGGTCCTGGTTTTGGGAGTTGTTTTGCTCTTGCAAAAACAACGAGGGAGTTGAGAATCCAGCCTGGCTGGGTGGTGTGCAGGGAGCAGCGAGTCCCATGGGGTGAAGGGGAATTCAGCAGCACACCAGGGCTCCTGAGCTTGTCTGAAAGCTCCTGAGGTCACTGGGAGGTTATTTACGAGCAATCAGAAATCAGGAGTGATTTGCTGTTACTGAGAGATGCTAATTCAGACTCTGGAGGGGATTCATTAGCTGGAATGGCTTTGCTGTGTGCGAGCTGATGACAGCCCTGTGGGTGCAGTGCCTCTGCTCCAGGGGGGCTCTGGTGCTGTGGGGGCAGGAGGAGCCCCAAATAGAATAAATCTGGCACCAGTGGTTATCTGAGTCCACCCAGGCAATATCTTACTGTGGGGTGAATGTGACCGTGTTCACAGGGGTCCGAGGATGAGGGAAGAGATGAGGATCTGACTCCATGTTTCAGAAGGCTGATTTATTATTTTATGATATATATTATATTAAAACTATACTAAAAGAATAGAAGAAAGGATTTCATCAGAAGGCTAGCTAAGAATAGAAAAAGAAAGGAGTGATAACAAATGCTTGTGTCTCAGACAGAGAGTCCAAGCCAGCTCACTGTGATTGGCCATTAATTAGAAACAACTCTATGAGACCAATCACAGATCCACCTGTTGCATTCCACAGCAGCAGATAATCAATGTTTACATTTTGTTCCTGAGGCCTCTCAGCTTCTCAGGAGGAAAAATCCCAAGGAAAGGAAAGATTTTTCATAAAAGATGTCTGTGACGGGTGAACAATCCCAGCTCATCCTGGGGTCTCCCAGATGGCCCTTGAGGAGTGGATCCTGTTCATCTTAGAGGACTTTTTCAGCCTTAACATGACCATGTTTCTCTCCCCTGAGAGGATATTTCCTTTCCATGTTTTCCCCAGTGTCATGGCAGGGCTGTGGAGCACTTCTTGCTGGAGGCAGCACCACTGGTGAGGAGCAGCTCTTATTTAGCATTATTTGTTTGGGACAGCCTAAGACAAGGACAGAAAATCACATGAAGCAAGGAAATACATGGGCAGCGTGGCTGCAAATCATTCTGTTCCTCTTGGCAGAGGAGTTAACTGCTGAAGAAAACTGGGCAATTGGTGGTGCTGCCAGCTGTACAGTGCTTTGGGATGGCCAGGGTGGCAGAGCTAATTTTCAACCCTGCTGGGATGGAGAAAGCTGTGAATTACAGAGGGTGGAAAAGGCCACAAAAAAGAGATGAATAGAGGGAAAAACTGTTTTCTTCCCTTGAAATATTTCTTGATACGAAAGAGTCTTAGTTTTGAGCTAGAAGAGAACCAAGCATCCTGTATTTTGTGTTTTATTACTGTTGACACCAAGTTGCCATCACTCATCATTTATAAACACATGAGAAAGGATGAAAAAATAAAGGAAAGCCTTCCAGTTCCTTCCTGGTGTAGGTGTTTTTCCTGACTGTGGGATCAGCTCATTAATCAGCCAGTGCTGCCCCTCCTGTAGGTTATGCACAGGAAGCCTCAAGGAGAACCAGGATGGACCTGGTAAAACAGGGCAGTCAGGAGGCAGCAGAGCACAGGGGACATCATCTGCCATGGAGCTGGGACCTGCCAGGCACCCCCAGCTTTTCCTGCCATGTCTGGGGTGTTTGCAGCATTTCCCTTGTCTGATGCAGGGTAGAGCTCCCATTTGAAGGTGGATTTTAGCAGGGGCTTGTGAAAAATGTGTATTTTGTGATTGGCTTTTCACAAATATTAAAATGAATATTATATGTGTTATGTTAGAAAGTTATGCTGTATTAATTTTTTAAAGTAGTGTGGTAAATATAGTTTTATGTTATAACAAGATGTTAAAATAGAAACGATGCTGTGTAAGATACTTTTTTAAAGAAAGAACTCGCACCAGATAGCAGGCACAGGGCACCTAAATCTTTCAGAGAAAGAGAATTTATTGTTTTTTTATCAGAAGAAACGAACTTCTTCCTGCCTCACTCAGCCATGAAGACAGGGTCAGGATTCAGAGGAAGAAGCTGATGCTGACCAGACAGAATCCTGTGTTTGAATGGAATTTATGCATCATGGATGAGGTGTATGAATACACAGCAGGTTATTGTTTTTAAGGGTTAATCCTTTGTTAATTGTGCTCTTTTTCAGGCTTATTTTGCCCAGAAAAGGTACCCAGACTGCCTGGAACTCTTCATTTTTATTGTCTCATATTGTCCTAATCTCAATTATTCAAATTTTTACTACTCTAATTATATCACTATTTTTATAATCATTTTATTACTATTAAAATTTTAAAACCAAGTGATTGGCGTTTTTCACAGGCTCTGTCTGGGAGGTGCTCTGGTTCTTGGGACCAGGCTGGGGAGATGCCTCTGCCCCCATGGCTGGATCAGGGAATGCCTCTGTACCTGGGGCTGGCAATCAGCCCTGCTCACTGTGTCTCTGTGCCTCCCCAGCTCCAGCCTGGCTCTCTCTGCCTGGCAGGGAGTCAGAAATGCTCCTGCCTGCAAATAAAACCCTGCTCCACTTGGCTCTTTGAAACAGAAAGGAAGCAGAAAACACCTGTGAAGCAGGGACTGAGGCTGTCAGCACTGGTTTGTGTGAGTGTGAGCCCTCTCAATGCACTGAGGGACAGAGCTGGGTTGCTTTGCTTAATGCTTGCCAGGCTCTTTAGGAGAGGAATTAGCACAAATATAATTGTTCCAGCAGGATGATGGCTTCTGCAAGGCTGAAATTCCCCTGATGCAGAGACTGTGGGGAGAGGGGGAGGCCCAAGAAGAGTGTGAAGGTGAGGGACAGCCCATTGTATTAATGAGCCTCAAAACACTGCAAGAATGAGCTTTGAAATCATGTCTGAACTATTCCCATGCCTTTTGGCCCAAGAGCAGCCTCTGATGGAAGCCCAGCTGGAAAGAAGGATGCCTGAGGACTTTGTGCAGCAGAAATATCCCAGGCTAGGGATGCTGTGGGGTGGAGGCAGCGTTTGGTCCTCTGAAGCCTTTCCTGCCCCAATTCCAGGTGAGATTATCCCCAGGCTTGTGACAGTCCTGAATTATGGTTTGGGGAAGGAAAAAGCATTGGAAGGGGGAGGATGAAGCTTGGACATCACTAAGAGAAAAGTTCCCTTGCTTTTGTAGACACAGGGTATTTGTTTTGTAAGACATCTAATCTGGTCTTAGGAACATCAAATATTCATGAATGTGCCCTCTCTCTCAATGCCCTGTTTTTCTGCTCAGTTACCTGGAATGTGAGTTAAACCTTGCTCCAAATCCAGCCTGACTGTGCCAGTGTTCATGATGCAGGTCTGAAAAGGCTTTGCTGCTCTTTTCCATGCATGGAAAGAAAAATCAGTGCAAAAAGGATCCCCACTATTCATTCCTGCAGGAATTGCACAGTTGTGGCTCATGCCTTGCCATTTCCAGCCTCTCCATCACAAACTGTCCCTGGGGGTGGGTGACCCCTCTTGGGGCAGCAAAACCTTGGTGGAGATGGGAATCACAGGGATGATCTGTCCCACAGGGACCCTTTCCTCCAGAGGCATCAGGAATGGAGAGTCAGGTGGGAAAGGAAAGTCCTTAAAACACTAAAAAAATAAAAGCCAACCCCAGCAGTCAGTCCAGCAGTCACCATCCACCAGCTCAAGAGGATGCTCTGCTTCACCTCCAGCATTTTTATTTAACCCCCCAACACTTTGCTTTTGCCTTTTGCAGTGAGATGAGCAAAGAAAATAAATGTGATGTTTAAAAATACAGCAGGATGGATGTGCTTTAAAGGGGATGGGGCCAAGTGTGAGCTCTGAAGTGCCCTTCCCTGAGTGCCTGCAGCACATTTCCCTCTGGTGCAGAGCCCTGCTGGCTCCCAGCTCCTCAGGACAGGCTGTGGTTAGTGCTGGAGCAGGGTAAAAGGTTTCTGTTTATCTTGGGTTTGTTATTTCAAAAGGAAGACAGAATAAATACCAGGCAACAAAGCTTTTACCTCTTTGCCCATTGTGTAACACCCTTGTGATTAATAGAGGGTGACCTCAGCCCTCCAGAGAAGTTGGAATTAAAGCCAGGTGAATAATAGATTGTTTTTCTGCCTTTGTGGGTGGCTCCAGGAGAATCAAGTACTAATTTAATTTGGGCTTAATTTACAAAGATATTTTTTGTTAAGTTTAGGTTGTTTTTTCCTGGTGTAATACGAAAGAGTAATGTCAGCAAGGTGATGGCTTCAAAAAGCCACAGCCTCATGTCCATTATAAACCTGTGGATGCAGAAATGCACATCTGATTTTGGCAGGGGGTTTGGGACACTTGCTGGGAGAATGTTTTGTTGTAATACTAATTTTCTTGAAGGGGAGTTTAATGGACAGATCAAAGAATCCTGGAATGGTTTGGGTTGGAAAGGAAAGCTCAACCCACTCCACCCCTGCCATGGGCAGCGACAACTCCCACTCAACCAGGTTGCTCCAAGCCCCATCCAATGTGACACTGAGCACTTCCAGGGGTGGAACAACTTCAGCTTCTCTGGGCACCCTGTGCCAGGGCCTGACCACCCTCACAGGGAAGAATTTCTCCCTAACATCCAATCTAAACCTGCTCTTTCCCAATTCCTGCTCTGGGTGGGGTTTTGCAGGACTCTGCTCTCCTCCCCTTTGGAGTAACCACCATCATTCCTGAGCTGGTTCAGCACCTTTTCCTCCAAAATGCTGGAAAGCCAAGCCCTGCACTCACAGAGTCCTTTGGCAGCAACACAACCTACAGGTTTTGTGTCATCATCTCCTCACAGAAGGTAAAAGCCAGAAGACAGAATGGGATTTGGGATTTTCGCTCCATATTTATGTTGTGTCTCCAAGTTCCTCTGGAGCATGAGAAACGTTTCTGCTGGATTTCTGGGTCCAGACCTTTTACCATTAGTGTCAGCTTTTAGTTCCTGGCACCAAAAGTCTTGCTGCAGGATTGAAAAGTATATTGGAAACAATTTTGTTGCAGGCAAGTTATTAAAGATTGAATGATGCCAGACCATGTGTTGAAAGCAGTGTGAGTAGTTTAATATAGGTGTAAATATTAAACTGTCAGGGGCAAGTATATGAGAAAAACAATCCCTGAATGGTGTAAGGAGGAATAGGTAAACATCACATTTCAATAAATTCACTTACAAGGATTCTGCCAAATTTAATTCAGACCTTACATTTAGGTATATGAGGAAATAATTGCTACCAGTCAGCATAAAGAAAATGGTTGTTTTTCCCCTTTTTGCTCCTGAGTTTTCAGAAGTGAATTGGGAGTTGCTTTTATCCAGTTTGCTTTACTGGCTGCTGAACACAAGGGAGAGGCAGGTGGGTTTGGGGCTGTGCTGCTGCACCAAACCCACAAATTTTCCCCTCCCTGTACATTCAAACCCAGCCTGGCTGCTTTGGAGCACACAAAAATGTTAAATTGTGCAGTGCCCTGTACCTTTGAGCAGCTAATGGGGGTCAAAGAAGGTCTCAGGAGAGGGGTGGGAGTCAGGGGAGTTTGTTGCATGCAAGCCCCAGATTTGGGAAGAGCTTCACTGCAGGAACATCACTTCCCAAAGAGGCACTTGAGGCTCAGATCCCTGAAATCTAAAGCCAGGCACTTAAAAGCCAGTGAACTGTGGAGTTCCTGAGTTCTTCTGTAAGGGTAATTTCTACCATCAATTTTAAAAGCAAATCTAAGGGATGTCAGAGAAATAAAACACCCAGAGATGGGCAATGGCTCTGTGGGTTGAACAGCTTTACCCTGAGCGCCTCCTGTGCAGTCCAGGCTGCCCAGCTGTGAGACAAGCTCAGGTGAAACTCCTTTACTGATGGCTTTGTCTGGCCATTTGGGTCATTAAAGTGGGGTTTGCTTCATGTTTAGCAATCTGAAATTTTCCCCATCTCCTGCAAAGAGCTGCAAACATTTATTCATTCCCGGGCTTTGACCTGATTCCTGGCCATAAATATTAAATTTCTGCAAGGGACCAGAGAAGAGATGATAAAGCAGAAGCCCCAGTCAAATGGCACAGATGTGAAACAGCCTTTAATTGACTTGCTTTTGTCAAACATAATTAAGTCCTACATTTCATTGCAGTCCTTGGCTCACAGTCAGATCTCGAGAAGTCTTTGGTGATAAAGGATTATTCTGGCTTCAAATGAGACTGATGAATTCTTGCAACCACTTGCACAGGAGGCACAACATTTTCTGTTGTATTGGCTGAAAGTAAAGCCGAGAGGCACTGCCAAACCCTGGGTTCCTGATTACAATGAAGTGCCAAGATGTCACTCCTCCTTCTGTGCATCTTGCTTGTGTATTCCTTCCACTCGTGTGAGCATCACTTGCTTCACAGTTTGTCAGCTCTGGGTGGGCTCAGCTGCCCACCCTTCCTGTCAGAGTTTGCCTGTACTTGCTTAAGCACATGCTTAAATCTCCAATAAATATATAATTCCTAATTTTTTAATTTTAAATATTTTTTCCCCTGGGTGAGGATGGACTTCAACACCTATCCAAGTGGCCCCAGGGCCCAGTGCTGCGTCTGCAAAGCCCCTGCCAGCGTGCCTGACACGTTTTGCTGGGAACAAAAGTATCAGGAATTTAGATTCCTTTGTACTGCTCATTGTCCTCCAGAACCAAGCAGCACCTTTTCCCTGTGAGAGAAAAAAAAAATGGTGATAAAATGAAGGAGCTGGATCAATGGTTTGAGTGGCAAAGCCCAAGCCAGTCCACATTAAGCTCAGCTAGCTGTGAAGTTGGGTCCTTCTGCAGCCACCCAGGAAAGCTTGTGGTGAGGCTGTGTGGGGAGTATTTGAGGTACCTTTGTTAGACAACCAGGGAGATGCAGATGTGAAGCCTCCTGTAAGCTTTTCATTCCTCCTTGCAGAGGAAAAGGACTTGAAACCCTTCCCTTGCCTTGCTCTCTTTGTGTCTGCTGCATTATTGAATCTCACCTTCGCTCGCTGGGTTTCTTATGCGCTGAAAGGAAATGAAATCTCTGCTGTGCTGTTGTTGCTCCCTGCTCAGATAAATAATGTTCTGCTGAATTCAGGGAATTGCATCCTGGCTTTTGCCTGCCAGAGGCACAGCTCTGGGGAAGCATGGCTCTGACAGGTGGGAAGAGCTCAGAAGTGTTGCAGAGAAATCTTTAAATCCACACTTTTGAAGCTGGATCCTTTAATATCCAGGCAAAGCTACTGGGTGTTTTGGATGAGAGTAACTCCAGGAATTGTCACCTACCTGGAATACAACAGAAAAAGCTGAGTTTTGATTCAGTTTTAACAGAGATACTTTGTCTTGTTTTTTTTTGCCTGCTGGGAAGAAAGGAACAAAAGGGGGAAAAGCCCTTTTCTGAAGGAAAGATGTGTTCAATCTCAGATTCACTGGACAGAGAGAGTTTTCACACAGCTCAAAGCACAGCTCAGCTGCTCTGAAAGCAGAGGTATCACTGTGGTATGAAAGTTCCTGTGGGACAGTTCTCCTTGTCCCCAGAATGAAGACAACAGACTGAGGCAAAGGTGAGCAGAGCTTTCCAACGTGCTGCTCACCAGGAATGATGCTCAAAGTCCAGCAGCTCTGGAAGATGCCTGATCCATGAGAGGAGGGATGGGAGGAAGGACAGGGAGATCTGGGGAGACCTTTAGAGGTACTGAAGGTCAGGAGGGAGCTCAGGGGGTGGCTGCCCTACAGCTGAGCCTGGGAGAACTTGAGGATGGAGGGGAGGGAGGTTGGTTGGGTGTGGTTTGGTTTTGGTCTGGCTGCTGCAGCCCCTGCCTGCTGGTGCCTGCACTGCAGTGGCCACGAGGCCTCTGGAGAGGGCATGCAGGACACCTGGCACTGAGGCTCTCTGCAGTTTTCTCCTTTGCCCAGTGTCTGTAGCATTTCTATTTTTGGACATTTTGGGACATCATTCTCGCAGGCCCTTGCTAAGATGTGAGAGCAGGTCCAGGTGACCAAGCCTCCCTGTGATCTCTGTTTCAGCCCTGCCCTCCTGCTGGTTGGCTGCTGACACTCAGGTCCTTTGAAGGGTGCCAAGAAGTTGGGTTTTCCTTGTGCTGACTCTTTCATCTCCTGCTGCAAAGGGCTGTTTCATGCTCTTTTGAGATGTCTTTGCTGCTTCTTGGTTGCCCATAACCTCCTGACACTCAAGAAACTTTGGAAAAGGATGCGTCTAATTCACTTTTTAATTAACTGAAGAAAAAATAATATATCCTTTGGAGAGAGAATGTTATTTTCCATCAAGATTTTCCTGATTCAGATTTAATTTCTGCCCAGAGGGAAATTTGAAGTGGCTTAATACAAGCAGATAAGAGCGGAAACCTGGAGAGATTCAGCTCCAGCAAATAACTCCTTACTCAGAAATGTGATCAGAAATGCTGGGAAGCTGAAAATCTGGGAATCACCTGACTGGGAAGGGAGATTTCCATCTTCAGGAGCAGGGAGAGCTTTTATCTGTAGCCCTGTACGACCTCTTGCTTCACACTGGAGGAGTGAAAATGTGTGTGGATGTGTTTGCTAATGAACCCTGGGCTGTGGGAGAGGGATCCTTCTCCCAAGGAGATGCTGCATCTTGCAGCAGGGTGGGCTCTGCTGCTCCTGCTGACAACCTGCAAGACAAAAAACTGCTATCGTTCCCAAGAGTGACTTGTGCTGGAAGTCTTGTGCAGCCAGTAATTAAAACACTGCAAGCCTTTCTCATAATGAGCTAATAATTTTCTAACATGGAAGATATTTTGGCCAAAGGAAACCTGGAGCCTGTTCTGGACTTGGTTTGCTGGACAGGAGTTTCGTGGTTGCTTAGGAACTGGTGACCAACGCTTGATTATGTCCAATATGGGCTGGCAAAGGGCATTTTCATCAATATCATCATTATTTACGGCCATACGGTCCTAGAGTAGCTTCCATAAGGCTGCCTCTCCAGCTTGGAATTGTTGGAAAGCTAAAACATGAACAGAAAGGGGTGAACAAATTTGGAAATTTTTATGTAGAGATCGCCATGTGGACAAGTCCCTGGAATTTGTTATAAAGAGATATTGGCTTTGCCTTTGAGGGACGTCCTTTGCCTTTGCCTTTGAGGGACATCCAGATCCAGGAGCCAGGTCAGAGAAGATATTCCAAAAAACTCCAGAAAGGAGTAATTTGTAAAAGAAGCTGATTAGCCAGTGATGTGTGTCAGGAACGATGAAGCTCAGCCTGCTGATGAGGGCCAAGAGCTTAAATCTGTGGCTATCAAGAGTAAGCTCAAAAATTTTAAATATCATTAAACAGAAAAAAAAATAGTGCCAGCTGGTGTGTTCATCACTGGGTGACACAGTTCAGTCAGCACAGTAAGATCTGGTCAGTATTTCTTTGTGACATTTGGAAAGACAGAATGATGTGCTTTATCTCTGTAATGGGAGAGCAAATCGTTCCTGTTCCATCTCTAATCAACAGCGTAGTAAATGATATCTGCCTTGTCAGGGGGTACACTTAGAAATCAGTGTCCATATCACTCATGTCTGAGTGGCTCAGAAGATTGAGGTCTGCAGATGTTTGTTTTTAATCAATACCAGAAAAGTTGGGCAAGAGCTGGTTTATATTTTCAAAAGGCTGTCCTCATGTCCCAGATAACTGCAAGCCAGTAATCCTGGGCTAAATAATGATATAGGTGAAAGGGAATTCAAATGAGGAAGAATTAAAGGCTGGGGATAAAACTAATGGATTTATGAAACACAGATCCACAGACCTGAATTCTGAATTCATTAGCTTAGTCATGGTTATTAGGTAGCTGTAATATTCCTGGGGTTTTGCAAAGGGTTTGACATTGTTTCACATGGAATTTGGATTAAGCCACCCGAGGGGGCACAGAGAAACACTGGAGGGAGCAGGGAGCTGCAGGGATGGGGGATCCTTACCCCACAGTGGGAGCTTTGCTGGGGAGTGGCCCTGATGGGGGCTCAGCCTCCATCAGCTCCAGCACTGGCCTTTTCAGGACAGAAAACCTCTTTCTGTGCTACTTGTTAGAGAACCAAGCTTTTTTTTTTCATTGCAATGTTATAATTATGGGTGAGGATGCAATCCAATAGAAAAAAAATTAAATGAAAAAAATATCATTTAAATATAGGGATAGAATCTACCCAAGTAGCTGTGCTCCATCGGAAAAGGCACTTGGATAAACTCTCAGCTTTTGACTTAGCCCAGATGTCACAGGGGCTGTGTCCAGAGGGACTTCCTTTGCGGTGCTTACAACAACAGTGCCTTCCAAAGCCAAGGCACGGGCTCTTTTTGTCTTCCCCAGGATGCTGAGGGCTCCACAGGAACAAGAGGACCCCAGTTTTGAGCTGTGCCTCCCTGTGCCATTCCCCTCCTTAGGGACTGCTCCCAGCTCTGGGTGACTGGAAGCAGGGAGTGATGCTGTCCAAACCTGGCTATTCCTCCCTGTTAGCCATGAAACCCTGGGAGAAACACAAATTCAGCCCCAAACAGGCCCCAAGCTGTCCATTCTTCTCATGTTTCAGGTTTCTAACTGGACTGGAAGGGACCCAGTGGCTGTGAGAATCAGCCAGGAGCTGCTTTGGCAGCTGCTGCCCTCAGGGCACAGCCTGTGCCACCCTCCAGGGTGAGGAATGCATCTCCACCTCATCCAGTGCTGCCACTTGGGTCTCCCAGGCTGAGTCAGTCCTGCTGGACTTCGTGGGTGCCTTCTGCCATGCTGAGGGGGCTCAGCCTGTGGTGATTTCAGGGTCCCCAGGATGAAGGAGGAATTGAGAATCTGACTCCAGGGTCTTAGAAGGCTGATATATTACATTATATTACATTATATTACATTATATTACATTATATTACATGATATGATATGATATGATATGATATGATATTACATTATATTATATTGTATCGTATCGTATCGTATCGTATTATCCTATACCAAAGAATAAAGAAAGGATACTTACAGAAGGCTTAACAAGACACTAATTAAAACTCATGACTCACCAGAGTCCTGACACAGCTGGCTGTGATTGGTCATTAAGCAAAACCAATTCACATGAAACCAATCAAACAACCACCTGTTGGATAAACAATCTGCAACCACATTCCAAAGCAGAAAAACACAGGAGAATCAAGCTGATAATTATTGTTTTCATTTTTTTTCTCTGAGGCTTCCCAGCTTCCCAGGAGAAGAAATCCTGGCGAAGGGATTTTTTCAGAAAACATGACAGTGACACTCAGGCCCTGGACCAAACCTCTCTGACTGGGCTGTGCTTGTCCTCAGGGAGCATCCCAGCCCCACCACTGCAGCATCCCTTGGTGCAGGGGCAATAAAGGTGTGCCTGCTGGCCAGCGTGCTCTGGTGACAGTCACAGACCTTGTCTGGGTTTTTTTTGACTGTCCCCGGAGGGATCCCAAGTGTAGAGATGGGGAGAGCAAGACAGAGGGAGGAAGGTCACACCAGGACAGGGATGAAGGCTTTGACACCTCTGGGTGTGCAAACAGATGCTTGTGACATTTCTGTGGACTTCCAGTTTTTTTGTTTAATTTTTCAAGTTAAAGACAGTTCTAGGCTAGCACAAAACTGTTGTTTGGCTTATCTTCCCCCTGGTTTCACATGTGAGATGTGATTTCAGGTTAAAAGCTGTTTTTGCAGTGGCCTGGTGATATTAGGGGTGAATTGATGCACAAGTGCTTTAAAGTCACCTCTTCCAGGAGGACAAACAAGGGATATTTTAATCCACAGAAGCCAATGTTTTTAATGCCTCAGTGCTCTCTCTCAAGAACATATTGCAAAGTAAAAGGAAACTTGGTTTAGTGAATTTCTCTGGCCAAGTGGAAAATATTATAAATCGTTGTGTTTTCAAGCTGTTCCCCCTAATTTTTGGCATTGCAGGAGTGAAATGGTTGCAACCAAAGTGTGAGGACACAGGTCCCAGCACTTTCACAGCAGCAGCATCCATAAATCCATTCCCAGGCCGTGGCAGATGCTCCACAGGCACAAACTGGACATCAGGACCTGCCTCAAACCTTGCATTAAAGGGAGAGAGGAGTGGGAGAGTATGAGGATTGAGGGGTCACCCATTAATTTCATCAGTGCTATTGAACATGATCTTATCCCATTGGGTTTTGGAAGCTTTTATGTAGAATTTGGAATAAACACAGATTAGGAGGTGAAGGATTTTTTTTCCACTAGGGTTTTGGTGCTGAAAAAAGCTGCTGCAGAAGAGCTGGGGGTTGTGGTCTGGGAGCATGACATAGGAAGCAAAGTCCTGTTTGGGGGTCAGGGTTTCTTCCACAAAACATCAAGAAGTTTTGGAAGCCCTGGGTGAGCTGCTGGTGTGATCTGCACAGAGAGCACAGCCTCACACAGCTAATGAGCTCCAGGGCAGCTCTCCTGCCTTTGATTTGAGGTTCTTCTCCAAGCAGGGATGGTAAATTGTAGGCAGAAATAATTTCTGCCAAGGATCTAACAATGCTTCAAGTTCCTGCAACCTTTCAGACAAACAGGGGGGAACAGTACAGAGAATTTTATAAGGAATCTCCAAAAATGTGCCGTGAACATAATGAAGCAAAATTGATCTGTTGTTTTCTCTCAGGAAACAAATGCTGCACAAGGAAGCAAAAAGAAGATAGGCCAGAAAAATACAGCTGTACTCTCAAAATGGGTCAGTCCTTGGACAGCAGCTGTCCTCAGACATTAATGTTTTCACATTTAAAAAAGAAGAAAATTTAGGAGCTGTATTTTAAAAGAAGAAAATTTAGGAGCTCAACATCTAAGGATGAAATCACCAAACAACTCCTTTAAGTATTCAGCCCAAAGCCACATAAATTCAGGACCTGAATGCAACCTTAAGACAGGAGTGCTGGCCTTGCTGAGAGACAGGGATTTGGGAAAGGGAGCTTGAGTCTGGGTGAGATTCATTTACACATAAAGGACAAAACCAGGGCTTAGCCAGGAAAAAACCCAAGAGCAAATTTCCAGTGCATGGTGCCCTTGAGGAGATGGATGGTGAGCAGAGCAGGGGCAGCCACTGCTGGGCTGGGCTGGGAAACCCCAGACATGTCCTCAGCAGGGCTCAGAGTGGCATGTGATCCCAGGAGAAATGATCTTGGAATCATCCACCCTGTCTGAGTTCCTTGGTGGAGTCCCAGGTGAATCAGTGCCACAGCTCTGCTCTTCCCCAGGTGCAGGTGTGTCACCCTGGTTTTTTAAGATTTTCTAGGGCTTCTGATGTTGACATTCTTGTGGTGAACTTTCTCAGACACTTTCTGTAAATAACTGATTGTTTTGTCTTCCTTTATGGAGGAGGAGAAAGTTGACGGACTGTTGGTTTGTCCAGTGTCATTGGAGAGGTGGCACTGTCACCCTCCAATGCACTGTCACGTTTGGAAATCTATAAATGTTGGAGTCAGAAAATAAACTTCCTCTTTCTTCCTTCACCTTGAGAATGGTGGTGTGCTTGTGTTCTTTTGTGTCCTATAGTGACACAGGTGGGCTCCAGGACAGCCACCTCAGGAGTGGGCCAGAGCCACCAGCGGGGTCATTCTGGGGTCCCAAACTGCACCTGGGGCAATCCCAGAATGGTTTGGGTGGGGAGGAATGTCCCTGAGGCTTTCCCTGTTCCTGCAGGTTTGTTTAACTGGTCCAGTCTCACCCCAGTAGCAGGGAACAGGCTCCTTTTGGCATCTGCACCTTCTGAAGATGCTGCTCAGAGCTGGGGAGGAACAGCTCCTGCTCCTGGCACTGAGCCACTGAGCCTGAGGGATGACCTGAGAACTGATAAATAGAATTTCCTAAATGACTTCCTGAAAGCTTTCCCATGCTTTTAAGACATACCCCATCATCAGAGGCTGTGATGAAGCAGAGATCTGGCTGGTGCTTTAATGTACCCACTGTGTAAGCTCAGCAGGGGCCAAGTGATTTCTGAGGATGGAAAAGGTCCCTGTGTCATTCCTGGACTGGGAGGAAGAGGATGGTCCTGGCAGACCTGCACAGAGGAGGGGGGAATGTTCCTGCCCAAAGCAGCTGATGAACTGCAACCAGGTTTGGAGAAGCCTGGCAAGGGTAAGAAACTGCAATTCTCTGCTGTGGATGTTTATGGCAGAGCCAGCAGGGCTCGCATTCATGGCAGCATGAATTCACTGCTGGATTCTGATGCTGCCATAAACATTTCCAGCTCTCCCAAATTCGGGCTGGCTCTCAGAGCCCTGTGCAGGGCATGGCCAGAGATGTGCTCCAAGTGCAGGCATCCACGTCCCAGGGACTGAGGGAACAGCACTTCCCTCCAGCTTCAGGGGCTGCACGTGCTTCATCCTCCTTCATTAGGTTTGGCCACATCTCCTTGTTAAAGAACAAAAAACCCAACAGCCCCTGGCTAACCAGGAAATGATTTTTCAGTCTTTTCCTTGAGGACGGCAGCTGCACATGATGTTTCTTAGAATGAAAGCAAATCTTTTTTTTCTTTCTTTCTTGCCTTTTCCTAGAAATTTTCCTCCACGTCATCTGATTGCCAGAGGTGACATTTTCTGCAGCTGAGGTGCCTGATGTCATGGCAGGAGGCTGTGGAGGACTCCAAGTGTTTCTGTTTCACGTTTCTTCTGTTTATCTTCCATCAAGGTCACCATGTCTCTTAGCCAGGGTTTGGCTCTGACTTTAGCTGGAGCTTTCAAGAAAATGTTAGCTGCATCTTTACTTTCTGGGAAAAAATGCTGTACAAAGTCAACTGAAACTGCCTGAAAATTTGGATGAAATTCATCTAGGATTGAGCTAGGAATTAAAAAGGGATATGAAAGTTTGCTCTGAACTTGTGATCTTTGTTTGTTCTCTTTGGATCCTTGCGCTGTGTGTGCCTTCAGGGAAATCAGTGCACATAACTGAACTGAATCCTCTGGGGAAGGAAAGGAAAAGAAATTAAAAGATTTTGCAAAAAATATTCATCAAGCAAAACTTTTAAGCCTAGTACATTTCCATCTTGGAAATAAATGCCTCCTACAGACGCCCAAACCACCAAGGTTTACTGCAGCTTTACGTGGAAAGCACCTGGGTACAGTGGTGAAGCTCCTTAGAAAATATGTAAAGGATTTGTGCAGGCAAAAGCTGTGCCAGGGCCTCCCCACCCTCACAGGGAAGAATTCCTTCCCAATATCGCACCTAACCCTGCCCCCTGGCAGTGTGAAGCCATTCCCTGTGTCTGTCACTCCATGTCCCTGTCCCAAATGCCTCTCCAGCTCTCCTGGAGCCCCTTTAGGCTCTGAAGGGGCTCTGAGCTCTCCCCAGAGCCTTCTCTTCCCCAGGCTGGACACCCCCAGCTCTCATTCTGTCTCAGAGCAGGGGGGCTCCAGCACTCTGAGCATCCTTGGGCTTCCTCTGGGCTCTTTTCAGCAGCTCCAATCATCCAAAGAGAATATTTGGGTCCTGGTCCCCACAGTGAGTGGGGAAGGACTGAAGGTATCAAACTCTTCCCTTGACATATTGAAGATTGTTTTCCCTGAAAATTTGGCATGACTTGCACTTGTCAGTGCCTGTCAGGAAGATCTTTTGCATTTGCCATCCCCTGGAGTGGAGGCTGCCTATCAAGTGTCTCTTCACCACAGTTTAATGTTTCTGGTAAAGCTACTAATTTGATTTTTAGATTTTGTCTGAGCAGAATTAGCACATATCACACATTGGAGCTGCCAGTTAAGGGAAAAGCCAAGGAATGGTCAGGGGAATGAGAGAAGTTATCCCTCCTGGGGCTACAGCAGCAGACAAAGCCCAGATGGTAAAAGCCCATGTGATCCTTCTCTGCACATCCCTGAGATGACAGGGACAGGAGGGGATGATGAGCAGGATGGGTTCCTTCCCAGTTAGGAGTGAATGTTTGCAGGGTGAGGGTGTCACACAGCCAGCCTGGGCTGGGCTGGCCCTGCCCTTGGTGGCAGCTGGAGAGCATCAGCTGCTGTGGAAATGGAATGATGGGGTGGTGGCTGCCCTGCTGGGTGGGGCTGGGACTGACCCTCTGTGCCATGGCTGGGGGAGAGGGGAGGTGACAGGGGCAGGGGCAGGCAGCTCCTGCCATGCTGGTGCTGGAGGAGGCTGGTGGGAGTTTAAATCTCTCAGGGAACACTGGCACCAAAAAGGGATCCTTTTTCTGCTGGTATTTACTGATGACATCCCCATTTCTCCTTCTTCCTTTTATCTAATAAATGCCATCTCTCCCACAGGCAGATGTCTCAGCCAAAACATTAAGATGCAGAATTAAGTCAAGGACTAAAAGCAAAAAACCAGCCCAGAGAGGCACATCTGTGGCACTGCTAACCCTTGCAATGTTCCAGCTTCAAGGGAAGCCCATCAGGATGATTTGCAGGGAGGTTCACAGCTCAGTGTGACCCCCAGAACCTGCTGATGGTGCAGGGGGGGTGTCCCCCTGCCATGTCCTTGCTCTGGGCAGGGTCACTGACCATGTCTGCAGAGCAGCACAGCAGGAGTTAGCAGGATGCTGAGCACAAATCTCCTCTCCCACCACAGCTGCTCCCTCAGTGCTCACTCCAACACCTGCAGACCTGCAAGGGAACACGTGGTGTCTGTCACAGACTGGGAATGTCACAGGGAGGGCACTGGAGAGCAGCTCTGGGGCTTTGCAGGTGCTGTGGGAAGAGCCACTCAAGGAGAGCTCAGACCCCACCAACTTTCCACTCAAGAGAAGTTCCTGTGAGTTCAGGTGTCCTCTCTCTGTCCCAGGTGTGAGAAAGCCCAGAGTGTTTTCCCTGGGATGGAAGAGCTGAGCAGACAGTGAGAACAAAGCCATATGCTGTATGCCAGCATTTCTATCTTATGGTTCTAAATACCCCACCAGGATCACAGGATTTTTTTTCTCACTTGTGAATTTTATATGGGAGGAAAAGAAAAGCCTAATAGAAGGCAGAGTGAACTCCATGTTTTCTGCTTCAGCATCACCTGCTGGTTCCAGTGGGAATTTACAAACTCGTGGAAGAGCAGGGGAGGTGTTGGGCAGGAGGTGCCAACCAGCCCATTTTGCTTTGGGATTTGAAGATTTGGGATGCATGGAGTGTTTCTCTGGAATGGTTCACAACCTGAAAGCTTCAGTGAAGAAAACAAGGGCAGAGAGGGCAGTAAGAAAGCAGTTTGTTAAATCATTAAATTTTACTGTCATGTTTTGAGCTTCACAATGAGGAGACAATAAAAGGCAACCTTGGGCAAAATTTACCAACCACCCTTGGTGACTGTGGCCCTGAACTGCTTTAATTTCTACTTCAAAGTTAGTAGAAAGAAACTCCAAGCATATTGCAAAATCTAATTCACCTTGTCTGAAAGATCAAAGCCTGCAGGAAAGCACAAATTAAACCTCCAGAAATACAATTTCCCCTCAGAATTATTAAAAATGCCATTTCCCTTCTTCTTCCTTTTCTTCAGTCCTCATGTAGATGTTCTTGAGACCAATGGACAGCATGAGATGATGCCCCAGCTTGTAGGGTGACCTCAAACAGAGCTAAAATCTCAACAGAGGTTTATAGTTTTTGGAATTTTAAAATTCTTATTCCAAGAACAGAGTTTTTGAGAACTCTGGGAGAAGATTTTTTTTTGCTCTTGGGTCTGTTTTCTCACCTGGATTGATCCTCAGTGCAGAATGGGGATCTAATCCACCTGCAGCAAACTTCAGCCACAGGGAAACCTTGGGAAGAACTTGTGGAAACATCTGATCCAGAGGTCATGAGGCAGAGAGGGTCAGGGCAGGGAGGAAGAACCATTTCCAGGATTTTCCCTGGCCACTGCAGATCTTTATTGTGTGAGAACAAGAAAGCTCCAGTCACACATAAGGATGGTAGCTGGAAGCCTTCAGAAACTGGGACAGAGCTGGGGTCAGGCTTGGAGGAGCATGTCCCCATGTCTGAAGGAGAGGGTGAAGTGCCAAAATGCAGCTGTGCCCTGCTTTGTGCTCCTGGCTGGAAAACACGGAGATAACAGCCCCAAATGTGTTCCCTTGGTATTCCTGGGCTGGAAAACATGGAAATAACAGCCCCAAATGTGTTCCCTTGGTATTCCTGAAAGCTGTGGTAGGCTATCTATTTCCTAAAGACCTTTCACACAATTCTTCACATCCAGATGAGGAAATTGTAACAGGATATATGTTGCTCAGGGTCCTTTCTCACAGTTTTTCACATTCTAGAGCCTGGCTCAATCACAAACACTCAGTCTCAGCATCAGTGGCTTTCCTGAACTGGGTTTGAGAAGCTCTCCCAGTTCCCAAGGTGCCACTGCAGCATTTGTGCCACAGGCTTTGCTGAGGCTGGAGCAGCCCATGGGGAGGAGCAGCCTCAGGTGACACAATTTCAGTCCATGGTGAATGCAGGTGATGTGGCCTGGCTGGGAGAGGGACAAAAGGGCCGTGTGGGGGTGGGGAAGGGGCTTTGATTGTGTGGAGAGTGAGGGATATGTGGAAATGGATCAGCTGGTGGGATGAGGCAAGTTGCTGTGGCTTTAGGCAAGGATGGAAAGGCTTCTGATGGAGGTTAAATGTCACTTTTGTAGGGGAATAATACAATTTCCTCAGCTGGGAGTGAGCTCAGAGCAGCCCAGGGTGCTGGATAGCCTCTCATGGCCACCAGTGCTTGTGGCAGGCATGGCTGGGTGCAGCCACTGACATCTGTGATGTACATTAAAAGTGTTCTTTTATCCTGTCAAACACTCAGACCCAGTTTTTTGGCTTCTGTTGAGTCAGCACAGCTTTGCTGGAACCAGCTTGTCCCAGCAAGGCTGTGGACTCTCAATCTCACCCAAAATTATGGGGATTTGGAGTGTGTGCATGGTGCTGCTGCCACAGCTCTCTGTGTGCCGTCTCCAGAGCATGACAGCCACATAAATAGCATATGTGAGGAGACAGCACATATCTGCTGCTTGCTGCATCTTATTTACATACATCTCCTCTACCTAACTGGTGGTTCTCCCCAGTTCCAGATTTGTTAAAGGCTGCAGCCTTTTCAAGCCTTTGGTGGGAATACATTTCCCTCTACGGTTGCTTGAAATTTTCAGTAAACATCCATTGTTTCCTCTTGCTTGAGAACGGAATGAGGGAAGGTTTCTGGAGCTGAATTCAGGTGGGTTAAAGCTGTGAAAACATCTTGCTTTGGGGTGATTTATCAGGCATCAGCTGCTATTGATCCACACAACAGTGAGAACTTGAGTGACATCACTTTGGGGAGAGCAAGTTCAGGGGGAAGCAAACAGCAAATGGTTTCTGGGTATCTTGGTGTCAGACTTTTTTTTTTTGCAGTGATTTTGTTGCTCTCCAAGCTGTTGGCTGTATAAAAGGACTGTAGCACAAAGGTGATAAGCAGATCTTTACTTTGAAAGGCTCCTGTGAAATTCACCCTCTGAGCAAAGAGATGTTTTCCTCCCTAAGGGATAAAAGGTTAAAATGCTGGGATGGTGTTCAGAGGATCTAAATTAATAATCTGCTGCTGTTTCTTACTCAGTACCTGTGTAAATCCTGCAACCATCACTGCCTTTCTTTAAATCAGAGATCCTTACTCTCTCAGCCTCTGGGACACCTAAATAGTGAGCCTTGGATTGTGGGTGCCCATTCCCAGAATGGTGAAAAAAATCAGTGTACTAGGCGAGGAATAATGGGGGTGAGGAGAGCTTGTGTCTTGTAAGAGTAGAGGGACTTGCTTGTTTCCAGGTTCATGAGTTTGAGATGCAAAGAGGAGGAAGACAGTAAAACACAATTTAATGCTGCAGTGAAGATTTATGGCCTCATCTGCAGTCACCTGAAATGATCAGTCCCTTGAAAATTGCAAATAGTGATGGCAGACAATAAAATATCAGTGAAGTTGGTACCACTGTGTGTTCTTTCTCCTGCTGGAGCTGGGGGGATTTTGCTTTAAATTAATTTTTGGTGAAAGCAAGGTCTGCTCTAATTAGTTGTAAGTAATGAGGATCACGCCAAGCAGCACACAGAGTTTTCTTAAAATGCAGGTGGCTTCTGGCACTAATCCTGGTTATTCTCCTTACCTTGGACCCTGTAGATGGGTAGAAGAGAAATGGAGAGATTTCCTCAGTATTTGTGCTTGAAATGGGCATGAATCACACTTGTTCTGCTGTCCTGCTGTTTTAGAAAGAGGAGCCCATTGACTCCAGCTTTGTTAGCCTGGTGGCCCTGGGAACCAGCTGATCCTTCAGGAAATTGTTTTATTGTATAATACGCCTGTTCCTATAAATCAGTTCCTTGCAGGCTCAGGAATTGGCAGGGAGGTCCCCAGCCAGCATTCAGGTGGGTTGTCAGGGTACAGAAGTGCCAACACTGGGCAGGTGAAGCTGCCCCTCAGGAATGTGGGGATGGATGAGCTCAGCTGCCTTTCTCTGCTGGGCTGGACCTAAAATCTGTGTGGGAATGTCTCAGCCTGTATTTGTGACCGGGTCTGAGAGTTTATGGGATGCACTGCGATCAGCCAACTCTGATAGGAGCTGGACCATCACCCTGCCATTTGCATCCTGAGATCTTCTCCCAGATCTGCTCCTGCTGAGGAGTTCAATGATCATGGAAGGGAGATGGGGACTGTGAGCAAGGCAGGACATGGCCTGTGACATCCCACTGACCCATTCCCCTTGCTGGGACTGGGATTTAGGCAACATCCCAACACACGCTGCTGTCAGTGGGATTCCTTTCCCACAGTGTGTTTGTCCCCAGGCCCATCACTGCTCCTTGGGAACAGTTTTTCTGGTTTTCTCTTCATTCTGATGCTCAGCAATGCAGGGAAGAGTCTGCAGAGGTTTCTGTCATCTCTGAAATGAGTCTGACTTGAGGAAGTACAAAAGCTACAATGAATATGTATTACTGGAAATATTGAAGAAGCCAATGTCCTCTTCTTTTTAATAGATGTTATTTCTCATTCTTTGAATGAGTCTGCTGGCCGTGGAGGGCAGATAATCCAGTTGTGGAATCTTTCTTGTCTTGTGTTGTTTCATGATTTATAGCACCATGCAAGGAAGAGAATTTATCACCACTGTCTCAGTGAAGTACCACTGAATCCCCTTGTAAAGGCTGCTCTGGAAAAGTGGAGTTTAGGGTTCAAGAAAAGATGTTTTCATATTTTTATCTCTTTTGATTTATTTTTTTTTCTTGTTTCCCTGCTGCTCTGTTGACCATAAATCCATAAAGATCATCCAGTTCTAACTCCCCTGCCTTAGGAAGGGATACATCATTGCTAATTTTTTGTCATCATTAATGTTCTAATATCACCCATTACCAGTGGCTGTGGTCCAAATTTAGCTAATTAGCCTTTGGCAAGCCATTAATCAGGTGCCCATCATCCCAGGAATGACAGTTGCATTTTTGAACCTTTGCTTTCCAGCTCACTCCACATGCCCCCAGCCTTTCTTCCACTCCTCTCCAGCCCAGGTGCTCATTCCCTGCATGAAAAAATGATTTTACATCTTGAAAAATTAATTCTCTGCTCATGATGGCCTTGATTAAACAGATTGACAAACCATGCTAAAGGTGACAAAACAGCTCTGACATGCAGACATCTTCACCCCCTGAAAGGAAAGGCAAAGAAAAAAAAAATCCCTGTGGGCTATTGCTATTATGAGATGCAGGTGGCTGAGAGGTGTTTTCTGCAGAATCAGCAAAGGTTCTCCACATTTGGGAACAATGTCTGTAAAGTTAAACTGGTTGAAATGGCAGAAGATGCAATTACTGACACTTGAACTGGATTATCTTGAAACAATTAAGGATTTTTCATCCACAACTGATGCAGACTGTGCTGATGCTCCAGGAGTTTGGAGGTAGAAATGGTAAAGGTGTGTGTGGCTGCCCCATCCCTGGAAGTGTTCAGTGCCAGGTCGGATGGGGCTTGGAGCAATCTGCTCTGCTGGAAGGTGTTTTCACTTGCATGTTGATGCTCTGGACTCTCTGTTGTAGATTCAGCATCTCCTGATGGTGTGTGAGAGCTGCTGCCTCCCCAGAAGCTCTCTGGGCATCCCCTGGAAGAAGGGTGGTTTTTTGTCTTGTCCCTTTCTTGGCTTTTGTTACCTTGCTGTCTGCTGAGAAACCTTCAAGCGGAAGAGCTAATCTGTTTTTCAAAGAAATAGCCTGGGATAAATCCTTTTTGGGTAATGTTGACAAAATGCAGGCTGTCTTCATTCCCAGGCTTGGTGCACAGACCTCAGTGGACAGGAGGCTTCTGGTGAAGAAGAAATGTGGCAATGATGCTCTCGAGGTGATTGTCCTCCTCTCACCCCAGGGACCCTGAGCAGAGCATGTGTTAGGATCCCATGAGATATTCTGGAAGGACAGATCTCACCATTATTGAATTATAATTGGAGTGAAATCATGTGAAGTAGCATGATTGGGACTAGAGGTGCAGCATGACCATCCTGGGCTTTTCTTCCCATGCAAAGAGGGCAGGGATGAACACTGAGGAACAACTAGAGGGTTGGATGAGGGGAATTTTTAAGGATATTTGTCCCAGACACATATCTTGGCTGTCAGTAGTTCAAAATCCCCTTTCCAGCAGCCTTTTTGGAACACATCTCTCAGGCCAGAAAGAAAACCACAAGATAAATAAGTGAACCTGCTGTATTTGCTGCTCTGCATGAACATAAAGGAGAGCGGGAAGGGCTGAGAGCACTTGTTGGGGTGAGAGCCAGCAGAGAGGAGCAGAGCTGAATTCTGAATTTGCAAACACTCTTCCCGTCAGCTCCTGAGCTGTCCAGCTGGGAGCTCTTGCGCTGATTTACTGCTGTCCTTGCTTCAGCCTTTGGAAATCAATCCACTGACAATTAAGGTAATGTCTGGTCTAATATTTATTTCACACTCTCATTAATGGGCTGACAAAACCCCACTTTTTGAAGCAGTGAGACTGTTCTGTTCTGCAGGAGGGCTGGAACTCTGGGTCATGCTTTTTTCCCTCGTCCCTGTTAAAGCTGAGATCTCTTGTTGAAGCTTTCAATAAAATTGCCATGCAGCACCACACCTTAGCATTGTGTTCCTGGTGAAGAAGGTGCAGCTTTTGTGCTGAATATCCCCAAATGTGCATTAAAGGAGAGCTGGAGCACAAAGGGGTAGCCCTGCTGCTGGCTGGGGCCCAGCAGCTCTGTGTTGGGCTGGCTGTGGGTTGGGAAGAGAAAAAACATTTGGTGCCCAAGAGCTCATGTTCTTTTTCTCCACTTCTTAAGCAAGAGTGCCCTGAATTTGCTCTGATCTGCTTGTGTCCCCAACACTGAGAAATTTCCCCAAAATGCTGGGAAATGGCTTCTTTGGGGAAACGCTGCAGATGGCCAGAGGCACCAGAGCAGGGGGCTCTGGTATTCAGCAGTCAAACCACTTTGAGAGTGAGTCCCAAAGTCCTCTGTGCACCCTGGCCCGCCTGGGGGACTCCGCAGCTCCTGGGAAATGAGTTTATCAGGGCCAGTGTCCCACAGCCAGGCTGGGAACTGCAGGTACCTGTGGGCTCTGTGTGGATCACCCCACCTGGAGGTGAGGAATTTACCACTGCAGCTTCTGAAATACCCAACTCAGATGAGAAGTGCAGGATGGTTTGGGTTACCAAAATCACCTTTAGTTAATGCTGCTGGAAGAATACTAAATAATAACAATTTTCTCCTCGTAGTTCTCATTCCTCCTTGAATTTTTTTTGCCAGTTTCTAGGTCAGATTCCCCATTCCGCTGCTCCTGCGCTAGAACAGCGCTCAGGTTGCACAATTGCAGGGGAGGGAGGAATCTGCTTCCCGAATCCCGAGCTCCCCAGCAGCCTTGCCCGATCCTTCCCTTCTCCCCAGCATCTCCTGCTGGGAGCCCACCCCAGGTAGGCTGGGGGTCGGGGGTTGTGCCAGGGGGGCTTTGGGGATGCTGGGGGTGGGATGGGGAGGCCACCGCATCTCC
>NW_005054337.1:1590618-1611053 GCF_000277835.1 Geospiza fortis | reverse complement strand
CTTCCCTGCCCGTATTTTTGAAGACCCCGACCTGAGGAAGCTGCTGAACGACTCCTCCATGCTCAACCTGAGCTTTCTGCCCAGCAACTGGTTCAACAACAGCACCGGGGACGGTTTCCTGCCGCTCAGCATCAAGATCACCATCGTGGTCGTCTACTCCATCGTGTGCATCGTGGGGCTGGTGGGCAACTGCTCCGTCATGTATGTGATCGTCAGGTAGGACACCGGGGAGGCTCCCGGGAAACTGGGAGCGGGGCAGACCTTCCCTCCCTCGATCCCTGCTGCGGGTGAAGCAGCCAGGAGCTTCCCTGGGGTTACAGACGTGCTTTAGAGGTAACGATGTGGCATTTGTTTTATTGTTTTGGTTTTATTTGTTGTTTTTCCCCCCACCCCCTTCCTAGGCTGTGATGAAGGTTTCTGCCAGTTTTCAGCTGCCCTCTGGTGCCTCCTAAAGTTTAACCCAGAGAATGGAACAGAGTGAGCAGATCTGCTCAAAAAAATGGGTCTTTTTTTGCTTTTTTTTTTCTTTTTAGGGATCTGTATGTCCCTGGGGAGGGCAATGTGCTGGGAGCATTCCACTGCCAGGGTGTGCTGGCTCCTTAATGGGACCTCTCCTTCCTGTGCAGTGTCCGGCACCCCAGCTGTGTTTGCAGGTGCTGCTCCATCTGGGAGCTGGCTCCTTCCAAAGCTGAACCTTGTTGCAAAGGAAAGAGCATGCTGGGAAGCTTCTTTTTACTTTTACAGAAGAAAAAAAACCCCAAATGTAAGTCTTCCAACCCTTTGGAGCCTGCAGACTTGAATAAGATGTGAGAGGATGCTGCAGAGTTGAGGGCAACTTGTCTGGCTCCTTATGCTGAGCTCAGGAGGGTGGGGGGGACCTTTGCAGAGGGACAGCACAGAGCATGCACCACTCCATCCTCCCTGCCCATTGTTGGCATTTTGAGTGTCCCTGTCTCCTTCTGCCGTGGTTCAAGCCCTTCTGGTTCTGGGAATCAGAAACCTTGTTCACCCTGTAAGTACAGAATAAGTTTGTGCAGCTCTTGGGGCTGGGATTATGTTAAAGCCAGCATCCCCCCTCTGATCTCTGCACCCTGCATGTTAAGGAGGGAGCTTCCATTTTATCCACATCTTGGAGCAGATTCCTGGTGCAGGTGGATGCTGCCAGCACAGAAAAGACAGGCTGAATCCTCCAGCAGAAGAGGAAAGTATTTAACAGGTATTCAGACACTGATGAGATTGTCTTGCTCCTACCAGGAGCCCAACTGCTTCCAGAGCATCCTTCCCCTGAATAACTACAACTTGGCTGGGGGAGATGCTGTAAAATCAGGTCTTTGGTACCAGAGCTTGCTGAAGAGTGGCTGGATCTCTGCTCCAAGGGCACAATGACGTGACTGATGTTCATCAGGCTGCCTGTCTGTGCTCTTTAGCTGAGGAGTTTACGGCACAGAGAGGGGATCCCATTAGCCCCAGGGAGTCTGCAGATGCACAGAGGAGGTTTGCAGCACACTGGTGCCATGTCTGGACAGCTCATGTTCCTGCTCAGTGTAGTAGCAATTGTTGGAGTAGTTTGTGGGTGTGTGTGAGTGTGTGTGAGTAGTGAGGCTCTGGAGCTGGAGGCCCTTGTCTGATGATGGTGATGATGGTGATGTGCAGCAGAGGAAGGGAGTTCTTACCCTGTGCATAAGCTTTGATGTGTGTAAGGAGAAGCCTTGGCAGAAATCTCCTCCCTGTCTGCAAAGCTCTGGTGGGATGTGCACAGCAGGATCCTGCTGGCCCTGCCCAGGGCTGGGGCTGGAGCACCACCAGTAACATGAGTGTCCCAAACTGGGGTCCTGTGCCATGGCTAACCATGAAAATACTGGCTTCTGTTCCACTCCTTTTTGACTTTGTTACCTTCCAGTTGGAAAAATGGCACTCAGGGATTTAGCACTAGAATTTCCATGGAATGTAACTCTTTTTGTGTGCGTCCTCTCATTTTACAGTTTTTAAGCAACTGAAAACTGAAGACAGGTGCCAGCCCAACCTCCCTCAGGTTTTTCCATTTCTCTATTTCCCTTTATTCAGAAATGGAAAGTGTGTGCTGGGGAGGTTATAACTGAGCTAGAGCACGTGCAGGAGCTGCTGTTCCCCACCCATGTTCCCTGGGAGCCCAGCACTGAGCTGAGACCAACACTGAGTTAGAGCCAAGGCAATGACCCTTGAGTTGATGAGTACAGCTTGTGGTGATCTCTGCCCAGGATTCCTCTCTCCTTGCCCTGTCTGTCCAGGTCAGCAGCAGGTGTGAGGATGAATTGGACTCAATATCAAACTCTTGACCCTGGCCACGTGCACAGATTGGTGAAGAGCTGCCAAATTGTGGCTGTACAAGGAGGATGCTGATGAGCTTCTCAAATGTACACTTTTCCCCTCAGATTAGAGCTTTGATGTTTCATGCAGGTTTTTAGTAGGTTGGAAGTTGGATTCTGTTAAGTCAACACAGGGTTCAGGGGCTCTTAATGATAAATTAATGGAAAAATGATCAGCAAACTCTCTGTGCTGCACTCTTATCACTGTAGGTAATGTATACCCCAATAAGCTTTTTTTTTTCTTTCTGTGCTTTGGCAATGATAACCAGGCTTCAACATATTACACAGCCCATAGGAAAATGGTGTGCTACCTTCCAGAAAAAGACTGGTAGTGTTACAGACAGTAATTGTTTCCCATTTTTGTGGGAGCTGGGAAATAAAAAGACTCTAATACCAGCACTCACGGAAATTGAAGGCATCAGGAAAACTCATTTTTTTGTTCCTCCTGAATGAGTTTTCTGCAGCACCAAGGGAAAAGTTTTAAATCTCCCGGTATTTCACACAGAAGTACAAATTCAAGGTTTCCCCCTCTGATGTAGAAGCCAGCCTACACCTCTATTGTATTTGGAATGATTTAACATTTGGAGCTATTAATTTATAGAGACAGTCATCATGTGACTGTCAGTCCCTTCCAGTGCTGAGCAGCACTAATTGGGTAAGATGGAGAAGGGCTCTTGTCAGGAGCAGGATTTCCTGGGCAGTGAAGGGCCTGTTGTGGGAACCTGCCTTGTCTGTGCCTTTGTTCTGCTGGCTCATCCTGGAGCTCCTTGCCAGCAGAGACGAGGCCTCCCCTCCCTCCTCCTTCTGCTGTTTGCTCTCTTCTGCATATATTTCCTGTTCTGCTTCTTAATGAACACGAAACAAGGAGCTGAACAGAGGGTTTGGGGAAAACCAGGCTGCTGAGATCCCTCCTAGCTATTAACTGAAGTCTGCAAGGCTGCTTGCCAAAGATCTTTGTATTTAGGATGGGAAGCAAAGGGGAAGGAGGGTGTATTTTTGTGTTTTTGGCCCTGGGGTGGAGCTGACCCAGGTGTGACAGAGGCCCCAAATCTCTGCCAGCCACTGGTGACCCAGAGAAGGGACAAGGTGCAGCTCATTGTCCCTACTCCACCATGCTGCTGTGATGCTCAGCAGTGGGGATCTGGAGCACTCCATTCCTCCAGTTCAACCCTCCCTGGGAATGCTGCCTCATTTCTGGGGCAGCTCTCTGTTGGGAGCCTGGCAAAATGCTGGGGATGCTCAGCTCTCCTAGGGCAGAACACCTTGCAGAGCATTTTAAGCAATGTTTTGGGCAGTTTAGGGCTGTCAGGCCCCTACATTTTCATCTGCTGCCTCCAGGTGAAGCTTTAGGAGGAAAAATGGGATGGGGAGGTGCCTGCCTGGGGATGCTGTGCCAGCTGCTGTTCTGCTTGAAAACTGCCTCAGTCCCTGAGAACAGGGGTGAGGGCAGCTGGCTGTGATGAGACTGGGGAAATTAAGTTAATTATGACATTTCAGAGATGCTGATTTCTTAATAGAAAGCTTTCTCAGGGAAAAGCCCGGACCAGCTGTGTGTCTCAGAGCTGAAATGAAGTGAGTGCTGCATGCAGGGGGGACCCAGCAGACACGAGTGGGGCCATCTGAGGCCTTTGCTGTCTCCAGACCTGCCTCTTAGTCTTTCCTTGAAAAACAAAATAAATAGACATCAATTATTGCAATTTATGGAGAAATGAAACCCAAACCAAGGGCTCTTTGCCCTGGAGAGTGAGTGGAGCTGGGTGAGGATGTGAGGTGAGCAGCAGGGGACCCTGCTGGGATAATGGTTGCAGAGGACAGGTCTGCAGCTGCCTGATTTCTGGGTCCCCATGAGCCCAGGTGAGCTGGGCTCAGCTCCATGACCCGTAGTAGCCACACCTGGCCCCTGCTAACACAGGTCCTGCATGAAGGGCTCTTTGTTTCACCAGGCTGGGGTGGGATGGGTGCAAGGGAGTTGCCCATGTGCAGCAGGAACTCTGTGATGGTTAACATGGGACTTGGTTCCCTGAGTTTTTCAGAGACTGGGCGATGCCCAGAGGCATTCTGGGTGTCAGCAGAGGCAGATCTGGCCCAAGAGCAGGGATAAGAGTGTCCTGCTGCAGGGTGGGTGCTGGTGAATGCCCTCCTTGGACCAGAGCACCCTTCGTGGTGGCCAAGCACCTGCTCAGGGATGTGGGATCATCCCTGAGAGCCCCTGGCTGAGCTGCTGAAGCCTTTGCAGCAGCACCAGCAGCCACAGGGGCTCCTCCCTTGGCATGGCAGCACATCCACAGTGGTCCCCAGAGAGCACCTGCAGGGCAGGGCAGGGCAGGGCAGGGCAGGGCTGGTTTTTCAGAGCTGTCCCCCACACACAGAGGTGAGACTCAAGGACAGGGAGATCATTTGTCCCAGGGTGTGTGCTCATCCTGGCTGGCTGCAGATTCCCTTACTAGCCCCTGCTAGTCAGTCCCTGTCTTGCTGGGTAATTTATGGGCTTTTAGGTGCTGTGCTGGTGGCTGCCTTTGCTGTAGTGTCTGGCCTCAGAGTCCAGGCTAATTTAAATTTGTCCTTCTCCAACTCTGTGCGGTTTTTTCAGGGCCTGTTGAAGCATTAAGAATAAATCATCTTGCACTGGTCGGAAGTTGCAGGCTGAGGGGGCTCAGGGATGCAGAGAGCACGGTGTGGGTGGACACTGAGGGGACACAAATCATGACAGAACGTGCCAGATCAAACATCAGCTCCACACAACCTGAGGGCTGGGAGAGAACTGGGGCTGATTTCCACCATCACAGGGTGGGAGCAGCTCAGTAAAAATCCTCTCTGAGCCTTTTCTGCTCTGTTTTGCTTCTGCTGGAGCATGTCCAGGCACGGGGGCAAAGGGTGGCACTGCTGCCAGGGTGTGAGGTGGGGATGGAGGAGCTGCTCAAGGTGAACATCACTGTCTGCATGCTAATCAGCTGGAGCTACACATATCAAACTAGGAGGCTCCAAGAGGCAGAGAGCTCCTGGAAGCAATACTCAGGGTTTCTCAGGGCTGCAGGCTTTGCTCTGGTCCCTTTGCCCCTGGTGTCTGCAGCTCCATTTTGGGTTGTGGGTTTGCTGCAGCCAGCTGGTCCTGAGCCCCAGCCCTTGCCCTGCAGCCTTGCTGAGGCAGGGTGGAAAAGGGAAAGATGCAAACACAACAGGTCTGCGGCTCACCCCGAGGCTCAGGCAGGGGCGGAATCTGTTCTTGTGACCAGCAGGTCCTTAAAGCCCCGAGGGTGTGTCTGCCTGCCCTTAACGACCCAACCCTTGTCTCCTCTCCCAGCCCGCGTATTCCCCTTGCCAGAGGGGCCAGGTAGCACAAAGGAGAGGGAAGAGAAGCGCTGAGCTGATACGCAGGTGTTCTCCCTCATGCCGGGGAACAGGAGAGCAGAGCAAAGCAATTACTGTTGTGACAGAGGGGGAGCTGGATGCAGAGCTCAGCTCCACCCTGTGGGGGATGCTCCATTAGGAAATTACCTCTGTGGCAGAGTGCAGGAAAGTGGCCCAGCAGGGAGCTAATGTCCTCCATGGAATCCACAGGTTTATCTGCAGCCGGGTTGTGCTGTGGGGGAGGACACTGAGGTGCCTCCTGAAGCCTGAGAGTTTAATTTTTTTTGTGCAGATTAAGAGAAAGAACACTCTCAGTTTTGGAGGAAAAGAAAGAGAGGTTAATCCACAGAGAAGTGATTGATTGATTTTTGTGTGTACTGAACATTCTGGAAATGTTTAGGAACATTGCTTGGTTGGGACAATGGCTGTTGGCTCTCAGCATGTAGAGAAAGCGGTGTCGAAGTAATTAATTAGGTGCAAATTAATTTCACCCCTTTTCAAGAGTGCAGAATCAGCTTTAAATTCTGTTGGAAGATGTGCTGAAGGAGGTGCTGGGGCAGCCACCTCAGTGTGTCGGGGGAAGGTGGCTCTGCCATCACCTCCAGAGGTGGTGAGGAAGGAGGCAGAGGACAGGGATCTGTGCACTGAGGGGTTTTGCAGGGCCAGGCAGAGCAATTGTACCTGGACTCTGAATTCATGCTGGGAGGAGTGGGGCCAATGGGGCTGGATGGATGTGGGAAGGAGTTGAGGATTTTCTCTGCACACCCTGAGTTCAGGGCTGGGGACACAGGAGTGTGCAAGGAGGCAGCTTTGTCTCCCATGGATGCTGGGTGGAGCTTGGAGGTGGGTGAATTGTTGCTTGTTTCTCCCACTGGTCAATGACAAAAATTAAAACAGGAACAACCTTTAATTTTTACTGTTTTGCAGTAAAGTTGCTCACCGTTGCTCAAAACTGTTATTCCCTTGAGTTATAATGCCAGTAAAAAGGGTTAGAGGCATGATGATGAATTGCTTCTGGCTCCAGCCCTCCTGGAAGGCTGGACTGCAACAAACTTGACCTTTGGGAAGCTTGAGCCAGCCCAGCCAGGTCTGTGGTGCTCCGGGGAAACTGCAGCTCCCAGGAGACCTTTGCCACCACAATCTTGGGTGACTGCATCATTTCCTAAAGCCTGAGCTGACAATGCTTATTTTTGTGAGAGCTGATAAAACAGTGATTTCACTTCTTCTTTTTAATCCTCCCCTGCTGACCTGGAGGGCAAAGTGACTCCACTCACAGACCCACCTCATCCCCTGTGCTTTACCACATTAATGCCAAGTGCAAGAATTCAGGAAAGGAAAACTTGGCCACCCTGAGATGCTCCTCTGGAGTTCAGGGCACTGGAGGCTGCTGTAATTCTCCTTAGGAAATCCCAGAGCTTAAAGCCCTGGCAGCTGCCTGGTTATGTTGGATTTATTATGCAAAAGCAAAGTGCTTTTGCTCATTCATCCCATCACAAAAGGAAAGGCACCAGTATTTTCCTCCTACTGCTTTTGGTTATGTAAGTTTGTCTGGGCTGGCTTTCTAAGAACTTGTGATTGATTTCTGGGCCAGGAAAAGCCTCACTCAGGCTTGTGTGGGGACCTCAAGGTATTTCCAACAATGTTTCTCCATCAGTCCTCACCTCCGAAAGCTTCCCTTGGCTTTCAGGGTCAAAAATAGGATAATTTGGTTTTGCTTTCTGAAGCTGCTTTCAGACTTCTGATACAAGCCCAGCTTAGAGCTCCAAGGCAGGTAAAGAAATAGACTTTATAGTCTGGATTGTGGTTCCCATGTCTGCTTTCCTTGCAGACCTGGGCAGGTCACCACGTGTCCCAGCAGAGTTCAGACCACCAGTGGTAATGTTCTGCCAAGCATTTAAACCATTTATCAAGAGCTGAAGAAGCTCAGGGGAGGGCACAGAACAGAGAAGGGAAGTCGGGGGTTTGCTGTTCTGAATCAAATTGGCAAAAAGAGCTTTTTAAGTCAAATCAACCCTGTAATATTTTAACACGTATCAGGCTGAAAATAGTGCAGCAGTTTATGGGTAGAAGTGTTACCCTCAAATGAACTTGCTCTCTGTTAATAACATCATTGTCTGCCATTTTTGGCCGTGTTTCTGCTAAGGCCATTAGTAGAGTAAATGATGGATGATCTGCAGTTTTAAAATTATACCTATTTGAGCTCTTATTCTGCCCATGAGAGGAATATCCTGGAGCTGAAATGTTAGATCCAGTCACAGAGTCACTGTTGAGCTTCCATTTCTGCAGACACTGCACGTCCCCCCGGATAGGTGATCACAGCTGGCTCTGCATCATTTCCCAAGTGTGAAAAGGAGATGATTGCCATTAGAGCAAGGTGACTCTTCCTTCAGGGCAGGCAGTTCGTGTGGTAAAAGTAATATTGAAATGACAAAAAAATCTTTAGGGTTTGACTTGGGACTTTACTCCTTTATCTAGAAAGATCCATGATATTCTGATTTCTGATTCAAACCTATCTCCACACCATTTTTTGGCTGGCCAGGGCTGGCCATTTTGCCTGCTCTGATTTGACAGCTCACGTTAGCCATGCTCTCTGGCTATGAGCCCATATCAAAAGGCTGATCAACTTGCCCCTGCACCTTTCATTTACTGGCTAAAGCTCTCACCAATACTTCTAACAATGAAGCCATAGGCAGTGAAACCCTAAGTTGGCCTTACTGAAGTAATTTTTCAAGAAACACCATCTGATAGCCTCAGGCTTTCGTGGTGCTCACTGGCAGTCTGGGGGAATGATTGTCCTGCCCATGGAACTGACTGTGGAGGGACCATTTGTGGTGTTGTAGGAGATGGGCTGAACTGTGTGTTGGTAAACCTGGGGGAGGTTGAAAGGTGAGGATGGCCAATCTCATTGCATAAGAAAATACAGCATCTTCTTTTGAAATCAGCAGAATCTGCTTCAGTAAAGTTCAGTATCTGAGCCATCATGGTCAGTGGGAAATCTGACTATTGCTCATTCCTGCCTTTCAGATTCACCAAGATGAAGACAGCCACCAACATTTACATCTTTAACCTCGCCCTGGCTGACACCCTGTGCCTGATGACCTTGCCCTTCCAGGGAACAGACACATTCCTGGGCTTCTGGCCCTTTGGCAATGTCCTGTGCAAGATTGCCATCTCCATTGACTACTACAACATGTTCACCAGCACCTTCACGCTGACCATGATGAGCGTGGACCGCTATATCGCCATCTGCCACCCCATCAAAGCCCTGGACATCCGCACGCCCCACAAGGCCAAGGTGGTCAATGTTTGCATCTGGGCACTGGCTTCTGTCTTCGGCATCCCAGCCATGGTGATGGGATCTGCAGAGAACGAGAACAATGGTCAGTAAAACTGCACCCAGCGGGAGGGACATGAGAGCCCAGGGATAGGGGCCAGTTTCATCTGTGGGGTGAGGTCTGTGCTGTGAAATCATCTTAACTCTGCCCCTGCCTCTCTGTATCACTGCTGCTGCTTTTCTAGTGTTAAACATGGAATTATGTGAGGAATTGAGCATTGAATATAGAATTGTTATGTTAGGTTGGGAAAGCCCTCTAAGATCATCAGGTCAAACCATTAACCTAACTAACCAAACTAATCTGAATGTGCAGATGCTTTTCTGCTTGATCTGTGTTTGCTGATCTTCCTTCCCATTTTATTTTTTCACTCTTGCAGAGATTGATTGTCTAATTAAGCTCCCTTCTCCCATCGACTACTGGGACCCAGTGTTTGGCATCTGCGTCTTTCTCTTCTCCTTTATGATCCCTGTGTTGATCATCACCATTTGCTACAGCCTCATGATCAGGCGGCTCAAGAATGTCCGCGTCCTCTCGGGCTCCAAGGAGAAGGACCGCAACCTGCGGCGCATCACCCGCATGGTGCTGGTGGTGGTGGCAGTCTTCATCGTTTGCTGGACTCCCATCCAGATTTTTGTGCTGGTGCAGTGCTTGGGAGCCAAGGCAGAGAGCGAGCTGGAGCTGGCCATCTCCTGCTTCTGCACCGCTCTGGGGTACGCCAACAGCAGCCTGAACCCCGTGCTCTATGCCTTCCTGGATGAGAACTTCAAGGCGTGCTTCAAGAAGTTCTGCTTCCCCACTGCCTTCAGGACCGAGCTCCAGATGTCCAACAGGATGTGCAGCATCGCCAAGGATGTGGCCTATGCCTGCAAGAACTCAGAGGGGACTAACAATCCGGCCTGACTAGGCATGGAAATCCCCATGGTGGCTGTCGCCCAGCAGAGTCCGACCACCCCCACATCAGAACTGACTCAGATAACGGCCCTTTAGCAGGACCCCAAAACTGAGAGGTGAGAAACCAAGGAAACAATTGTGGGGATTGGGAAAACCGGATACTGCGAGAGCATGCAGAGAAAGTGAGCCCATCTGATGCATTTTTAATTTCCAGTGCATCCTGCACTGAGGAACATGTTTGAAATCAGCCCACTGATTCCTGCAAAACCCTGGGGGTTTGCAACATTATTGAGAGTTTGGGAATTAAGGGTTTAAAATAGGCATCGCTCCTGGGGCTTACACTCCTGCTGCTGCTGCTGGGAGACAGACAGAATGTGAACTCTTGCATTGTTTATTTCCTCCCTGGGTGGAGATGTTAACAGCTCGCCTGGCTCACCAGGCGCTCGTGTGCGGGTTTTCCTCCTGTGCCATTGCTCTGAAATCAGACTTTGCTGCAGCCAAAGTGGGCAGGAGCCATCAGACAAAACCCAAGATCATCTCCAGGATGAGTCATCGTGCAGGGAAGGATGCAGGGAGGGAGAGGAGGGAGCTGACGGGAAGAGAAATTCGAACGGCCTTGGAAGGACAGCGCCAGCTCCTGCAGATGGGATCTGCAGTGAAACCCCCCCCTCAGAGGGGAGCAGGGTGGGGAGAGGAGACTGTCAGAGCTGATGGTGTAGCTCTGAAGAGGAAGAAGAAAAAAGACTGAGGAAATGAACACAATTTCTCATTTACATGCTGCTACTACTTTTTTTTTTTTTTAAACTCTGTATTTCCAGTGTAATAATGGACAGAATGTGTCTGTATATACATGTCTGTAGTGGAATAGGTGCAGATACATGGTAGGATTTCTTCACCTTACCAAGCATGCCTTGGGCATCTTCCTCGGTGAGGGGAGGAAGGAATGAAGTGGCCTATAGACACATGTATTTATATATAGGAAAAGCCATTTTGGAGAAGTCAGAATGGCAGCTCTTCCAGAAGACATGGACATTCCTGGTGGGAGCAGGCAGCCTAAAACAGTCCCACCCGCTCCACATGGGATAAGTGGGGTACAAACCATACAAAACCTGGGGTTCTGTGGTTTGTTTTATGTTTTTAACTGAAATGAGACCCACAATGCTGAAAGCACGTGGGAAATGCTGCCTGGGTACCACCCCTCCTGCCAACCATGGATTGCTTTTCCTCTCCCAAAGTAGGCCAGAGCTTTGTGGAAAATGAAATGTCCTGTCATTTCACTTGATAACAAAAGCTTCCCCAAAGAGTTTCACCACTTGAGTGCCCTCTGTGCTGGGGAGAGCAGCAGGGTGGGGTTGTCCCTGTAGCACAACAGCCCCAGGAAATCTGGGCAGTGGTGGCCAGTGGTGCTGATGGGGGAGCAAAGCACCAACCTCCACCTGGAGATGGGAGGTCAATTCCAATATGAGAACCAGCAGTGTCACCTGGACTGTACAGATTCCTATGTGAATATATTTCTTGTGCTCTGATCTATGAGATTCTGTATTTTTAATGTATTGATTTGCCAATATTTTAATGCTGTCATGTTCTTTCTATATGCTGTACAAAGGAATTGGATGTTATATTTCTATGTAGAGTGTTTCTCTCATGGTTGGGCTTAAAATATAAATGCAATTCCAGTGTCCCACGTGTAGGACCCAGATCCCTTGTAAAATGCTCAAGCTGGGAGGATTTTGATGCTGATTAATATTTGATTGGGAATTTGGATGTGTACCAGAGCAAACTTTGCAATTAGCACTTCCCCATACCAATCTGGAGGGAGGAGGAAATCTGGGCACTTTAAGCACTTTGTAGTGGATGTTAATCCCAGAGCCCTCACCAGGAAATCCCATATAAACCCCAGGCATGTGAAGAGCAGCTCCTTGAGAACTGTGCTGCTGGCAAGCTGCATCCATGCCTTTGGAAAATGGGGTTGGGTGGGATGTTTGTGGGTGGTAACAGCACTGGGCAGTGAGAGACCTTGGGTCTGCTCAGGCCTCAGCTGTGGGGTGGTCTGATGGGGTCTGGGAGTGGTTGGGGCTGAAGCTGGGAGCTGACTGCCAGGCTGTTCTTACCTTTAGGGAGTAGGAGAACATTCATTAGTGGCCGGCCAAGGAACAGCCACACGCCCTTTGTCGTTCTTGGCTGGGTTTTTAAATAGCTTTATGTCCTCTGAAAGAAAATATACCAGTGTTTGGCATTTTTTAAATATGGATTTTGTTATAATGACTATGCTGCAACAATCTTACATAATCAAGTACTCAATAAATGTGTGTTTACCAAGCTTTTGGGTATTTCCACAGCCCTTGCAGTGGATGTGTTTAGGCATTCTGTTCAATGCTCAGTGAAGTTTGTTATAAGAAGAGCAGCAAACGCCTGAAAGCAAAACTTTATTGTACTGTGCCTCTGGAGTTACAGGCTCATGGTCAGCTGGATGGCTTTAGTGCTGGCTCTGTAATTCCCTCTGGAAGTGGTTGTGTTGGTGTGATTTTTACAACTGCCGCAGTGTAAATGACATTTAGGTGGCTACTTGTGTGCTTTAATAAAGGAAAATTAAAACCCGTGTGGTTTGGATGATAATCCGGAAGAGTTCACTGGGTGGATTTGGAATGTCTCAGCCCTGTGGGATCTTTTGTTACACAGACAACTTGGTCTGTAGTTAACACAGGCACAGAAGATGTGAAAATTGGGTCCCTGGCTCTTGCAAAGGGCAGCTGTGATGTGTAGCAGGGCAGCAGTGCAGGCAGCTGCCTGCTGTTAGAGGTGAAGTCTGCTGAAGGATGAGAAAAAGCTCTTCCCACCTCCTCTCCCCACGATTCTCAGGAGTTATGGGGTTAGCTGTGACCTGGGACAACAATAAATTGCAGAGCTGTTCTGAAAATAAAGCCAAGGCCATATCCTGTAGGAAAGATGGATCAGACAGTGAGATGTGCAATAAGGAAAATGCTTTCTCTCTGCAGAGATCAATATTCCTACCCAAGCAGGTAAATATCAGGAGAGGGTTTTTTATTAGCAGTGATGGTTTTCTTCTTAAATAAGAAAAAGTAAATTGGTGAGAAAAAAAATGGAAATCCTTATTTTTCTCTAGTTCAGTTAAGTATAAGTATCCAGGGGTGAGTTCTTACAGCAAAACCATAAACCAAAGTGCTTTATTCAGTATTATGGGATTTATTAATGTACCAAATATTCTCTCTGCTGCTGTTGGCTGAAATCAAGTGCTGGAAAAGGCTGAGGAATGGATGAGCTGGGGACTGAGCTCTGCCTCAAGCAGCTCCTTGGCTCTTGGTAAACCTGGGCAGGGATCTGGCTTTGCAAGAACCAGATCTCCCTTCCTCTCCCTCAGCCAACAACACTCGTCCCTCCATCAATTACAATTTCTGACATCAAAAATAAGGAGCAGAATTTACACTTTCACTGAGGTTTGGGTGGAGAACACCCTCAGGCACATGGTGGGGTTCTTGGTGTTGTTCTCTGCAAGGCCAGGAGCTCATCTCTGATCCCTGTGGGTCCCTTCCAGCTCTGGATGTTCTGTGGTTTACGGTTTTATGCTGTGGGAAGAGCTGAGCTGGGGACACGCTGGGTTACCCTTTACTGAGCTGCAGGTCAGAGGGGCGTTGTTTGTTTTGGGTGAGAATTCAGCTGAAATCCCTCTCCCCATGCCCACAGCCATAGCAGCCACAAAGCCTTTCCCCTGCTCCAAACGCCTCTGGCCCCCAGGTCTGGGGACAATTCAGCAGGTGGGAGAAACCCCAAATGCAGAAAGAGCAAATCTGTGGGGGGCCCTGCTCCAAAGCTCCAGACTTGCCCTGCTGAAGACTCTGCCTGAGGCTGAGCAGTTCCATGTCTGTTTTCACAAGTTTTTCATGAGAAGTTAGACTGTAAATATGTCTTTCTTTTTTTAAATTATCTTTAAAAAATTTTTTTTTGCTTGTTAACTATTTAAAGAGCTGTCATTGGGCTCCAGTGTTTCTCTGGATACTCTCCAATATCATTGTGGGGTACAACAATGTATGTCCAGAGAAGGATGCCTCTCACCCTGCAATGCTTTGTAGGGAAGGTGGCTACTCTCCATAGTTAGAGCTCCTTTTTTTAAATGAGAAGGATCTCCAGCAGCAGCTGGTGTGGGTGCTGCCTTTGATATCTGCTCAAAAGAGAGACTCAGACTGGCAGCAAAGCAGGCTCTGCCAGAAAAGCTCCAGCTTGCTTTCCCACTCATTTTGCTGTGCTTCCCCTCAGCTATTTTTGTGGATGTTTATGCAAAAGCAAATTTCTCCTTCCTTCAACAGGAGAATCTCCTTCGGACACATCCCAGGCTGCAGCCCTGATTGTGCAGTCGTGGCCTGTGCGTCTCTGTGGCAGCAGAGCTCATCACTGCTGTGGCTTTGCAGAATCTGTTGGTTATTCCCACCCCTGATGTTCGCCCCCCAACCCCTGCCCAGGGCAGTCTGAAGGACCTGATCTTGCCCACCAGCCTTCTCTGCTGAGGAGGACCACGGAGCTGAGGTGGGAGGGATGGAGGGTAGAATCCAGCAGCAGCAGATGTAGGAGGGAAAGTTGTCCCATCTCCGTGGTGAGGACTGCTTGTGAGATGGGGAGGCTGAAGAAGGGAGAGAAGGGGACAAGGGGAACCTGTTGGAGCAACAGAGGAGACCACAAAAATCACAAAAAGGGCTGGAGCATCTCAGTTACAGAGACAGGCTGAGAGAGCAGGGGATGTTCAACCTGGAGAAGGCTCTGGGGAGAGCTCAGAGCCCCTTCTAGTGCCTAAAGGGGCTCCAGAGGGCTGGAGAGGGGCTTTGGACAGGGGGAAACAACTTCAACCTGCCAGAAGTCAGGTTAGATTGGATAGTGGGAAGAAATTCTTCCCTGTGAGGGTGGTAAGGCCCTGGCACAGGTTGCTCTGAGAAGCTGTGGCTGCTCCATCCCTGGAAATGTTCAAGGCCAGATTGCAAAAACCTGGTCTAGTGGAAGGTGTCCCTGCCCATGGCAGGAGTTGGAATGAAACGTCCTTTAAGATTCTGTCCCAGCCAAGCCAATCTATGATTCTGTGGTTCTAGGAAATGGAAGGTGGGAAGAGCAGCTCTTAAGCCAAAACTCCTGGTGCTGCATGAGGAACAGAGATGGACTGTAAGAAAGTAGAGCATGTGCTGTGTGATGCTGGTGGATGTTTGGCACAGGGTTTTTTTGGACCCCTTCTTGTCATGTCTGAGCTGCTGCCTGCCTGTTCTGAGGGGCCCACAGGGGCTGCATGCACTTGCCCTATTGTCTGTTTAGACTGGGGATTCATGACACCCTTGCTCAAAATGTGGCAGCAGAAGAACCAAGGTCACAGCTCCTTTTGAAAGGGGGAGTTTTAGGTTTTTTCCAAGCAAAGGGATTGCTATTAGATTGGGTGCTGTTAAATCAAAGAGGCCCACGGCTCACAAACTCCTTTTGTTCCTGCTTTCAGCACTCTGAAGCCTGGATAGATTGCATGACAGAATGAAATAATCAATAAATAGAGCAACATGGTTTTGTATCTTGGCAACAATGATGCTGCTGAACCATGTAACCTGACTTTGCCCTCTCTCCCTCAGTGCAGAGATCCTGTCTGGATGCAGGGAAGGAGTGATGCCAGCTCTCCACAGTGCTGAGGGACACAGACAGCCCCTTCTTCCATCTCAAGGTTTGTGCTTCAGCAATCCCTGAACTGTCCTTGGGTTAGAAAGTGCACAATAATATCCTACCCCTGCTGGGATCACCTTCACCCTACAGTACAACACCTCCCATGTTCAGATTCACAGAATCTCACAGTCCTAGAATGGTTTGGGTTGGAAGGGACCCCAAAGATCATTTAGTTCCAACCCCTTGGCATAAGCAGGATTCTTGGGAATTTGGTCTTCCTGTGGCTGAACTGCTGGAAGCACCTCTGAGAGGAAATCCTATCCTGTTCAACCAGCCCGCTCTCGCAGCAAAAGGGGTTTTTCCTCCAGTCTGTGTTATTTCTGAGGGAGGATGTAGCTCCAGTGCTGGTGGAGTCTCCTGCTGCCAGCAGTGGTCAGGGAGAGCATGGCTGCTTCCCTTCCCTCTGGGCCCGAAGCCAGGCAGGAAGGGCTGGAGCCTGGAGCAGCACCAGCACTGCCAAACAGCACATTTTCAGTGTAGTGAAATGAAGAATGATCCTTCAAGAAACCAAGCAGGAAACTTGATTTTTCCAAGGAAACCATTGAAAGAATCAGCATCTTCCTGTAGACTGCTTTTGGCTGCATTAGATCACTATTTTCCTGGCCACAGAGAGGAGCCCAGGCAGAGCCTGAGCTGGCTCTGTCCATTCAATAAACATCAGTTTCTCTGTGTGCTTCCAGCCTGGCATGTGCAGTGAATGCTCCAAGAACAGCTCATGTCATGCTGATTTCATTCAGTGACGAGGAATAAAAACAGAAGCTCTGTAGTCAACATGAAATTAAGATTAATGGCTTTTCAGGTTGATTTCCTCTGTGTGAAACAAACCCCATACTGCGATTTGGCTATTTAATGTTTGCTCAATGTTAGTCATTAATAGCAACTTCTCCACATGCACAGGTCATTTGCTCACATATTTTGGAGTTTCCCTGATCTCAGCCTTGCACTGCTCTTGCTTTGTTTAACCCCAGGGGAAATCATAGAATCACAGGATGGATTGTGCTGGAAGGGACCTTAAATGTCATCTCTCCAACCTTCATGACATTAAAATGTCTGGAGATAATCACCTGCCTCCAGGGACCCAGCACAAAGGGGCAGAAAATGAGCCCAGCCCCTGGTGCTGGTGTTTATCCTTGTCCCTGCATCCCAGAGGTGACTGGGAGGTGGCAATGGAAAGCCATCCAGGGCTCTCCCTGTGCTTTGCTTTGGCATCTGCACCGGGTTTTTTTTGCGTGTGTTTAGCTGGAAAACTGCATCATCATCTGGTGGGTGTCAGCGATGCCACTGAGCCCTTCTGCCTGGGGCTGTCCCCCAGGAATTGAGGAGGATGTGCTCAGGACCAGGCTGGATGGGGCTCTGAGCATCCTGGTTAGTGGAAGGTCCCTGCCTACAGCAGGGTGTTGAAACTGGATGACCTTTAAGTTGCTTTCTAACCCAAACCATTCTGTGATTCTGTGGGTCTGTGAGTCTGTGAGTCTGTGATTCTGTGAGTTGTGATTCTATAATTCTGTGGTTCTGTGGTTCTGTGGTTCTGTGATTCTCTGATTCTGTGAGTCTATGATTCCATGATTCTATGACTCTGTAAGTCTGTGATTCTGTGATTCCATGATCCCATGATTCCATGATTCTGTGATTCTGTCATTCCATGATTCCGTGATTCTGTGGTTCTGTAATTCTGTGATTCCATGATTCTGTGCGTCTGCGATTCTGCGGTTCTGTGAATCTGTGATTCAGTGATTCTGTGAATCTATGATTCCATGATTCTGTGATTCTGTAAGTCTGTGATTCTGTGATTCCGTGATTCTGTGATTCCATGATTCCATCATTCCATGATTCTGTGAGTCTGTGATTCCATGATTCTGTGAGCTGGTGGCTCTGACCTGCCCCATCCATCAACGGTGGCCATCAGCCTCACACCCCAGCTCCTGGTCAGCGTGGATGAAGGAGCTCAGCCAGGTGTGGCCACGGCATGAAGGATCCTTCTGAACTCATCACATGAATAAAGGAAATTTAATTACATCTGTAGGATTTCCATCAATGCTGAGCAGCAGGAGGCTGGGTCTCAGGGGAGATTTTTCATTGTGTTGAAATCTGACTTTGTTAATTACCAGTCTCTGATCTCATTTGAGGGTTAAGTTTATGAAACAGAATCCTTATTTCTCTGATTTCCTTATTCAGCTAGTTTGTTGAGTCTTGTACAGGGAATGGTTTGGACCTTAGAAATTCCCAAGGTGTCTCACACTTCTGGCATGAGCTGTGCAGGAGAAGCATCGGAGCAAGGGGAGGTGATGAAGGTGTGCAGAAGTCCTGGTGAAAGACAGAGAAAGAAAACATCTCAGGAAAACTGAAAATGAGGAAAAAGGTCTTGCTGCCAAATTATTGCTTATTTTACCCCCAAAGGGAACTCCCCCTTCCCACATGGGAAGCACCCAGAGCCCCCACCCCAGGCAGCCAGGGAACATTGTGGTGGGGGGCTTTAGCAGTGACAGCAGCCTTTGGTGCACCCCAGGCTGTTCACTTCCTCACAGGGAAAGCTTCCCATCCTCTGTTTACCCAGGAAGCACCAGATTTGGCTGTAGGCAGTCAGTAGAGCGCCTGGTTTTTATCTACACATCAAATTTACTTTCTTTTTTAAAGAGAAAATAGCCACTGAACAGCCCTTGAAGCTTGGGGCTAGTGTCTAATTCCACTTGAAGAGCTTTGTTAGATAATTGCAGTATTTTTCTGAGAGAAAATAGAACAATCAAGGCTTGTAATTAAAAGCCATTCAGGCAGCTTTGATCCTTCTCTCTGCATCTTCACTTACCAAACACAAATGCCAACAAGGACTCATGGCAATATTTACAGTCACTATTTTTGGCCTTTGCCTTTAAATTAAATCCTCTTCCTCGCTTCCAGTCAAAAGGACGAGGAGGGAGGGAATGTGGTTTTTCAACAGGTGTTTCTTTGGAAAGATTTTTTTTAAGGATCCCTGATATCATAGAATAATTAAGTTTAGAGAAGCTCAACCAGTCCAACTATCAACTCAGCCACACCACCACATTCACCACAAAACTAAATGAAATGCCACACACACACAGGTTTTTTGAACACTTCAAGGGATGGTGATTCCACCACTGCCCTGGGAAGCCTTTTCCAGGGCTTGACCACCCTTTTGGTGAAAAAATATTTCCTAATATCTAATCAAACCTCCCCTGGCACAACTTGAGGCTGTTTCCTTTCATCCTGTCACTCCATGATGACAAGCCTGGAGCTCCTCTGGAGGCCTCAGAGCTGCCACAGAACAAATTTGTCACCCCAAAACTGCCTCCAGGCACAACCTCAGCTGCAGGGGTGGTGTGCATGGGGCAGGACCCACACACTCTGCCCTGGGCATGGACATGCCAGGGCCGTGTTCCACAGCCCACAGGGCATCCTCAGGCGAGCTCCTGACTCACTGGGAGAGGGAATCCAGCCTGGGAAGTCCCCTTTCCTTCAGCAGCAGGTGGGAATGTCAAACCTTGATGTGCTGAGACCCTCTGAAGGCACCAAACTGGGCTTGTTTCTCCCAAAATTGGCAGCAAAGCCAGTGGGTCACCACTTCCTTGGGTTTATGGTGGGACCATCAGTGGCTCATCAGCACCCAGGGGCTCCCAGCAGTCCCAAGGAAACAAGGTGAGTGCTGCAGATGTCAGGCTGTACAGAGAAGGGGCAAATTCTCTTTCTTGGCTTGATTTGAACACTATCTTCTGGATACCCTTCTGCTTCTCATCTTTTACAGACCAAGATTTTGCTTATCCATATTTAATTTTTATTTTCAGATTTTTCTCACATCAAGATGCTTCTGAGAGCCAGGCCTTCAACTCTCAGCGGGGTATTATTTCTTTTCTCACCCAAAAATCGTGACCAGCCTTAGGGAGGCAGTATGAGACTGTGTAAGACCCAGGGGACTGGAGCTTCCCGGGAGAACAAGCTGCAGCACAGCTCAGATGAGGACAATTGATCCAAACAGCCAATATTGCTGCAGCACGAAGACTTTAAAAGCAACAACAGCTTCCGATCCCCCGCCCTAGCTCAGATGCTGGCGTTAAAACCTGCAGTGGGAATATGAGCCCTAATTCCTAAAAGTGGGAATATGAGCCCTCATTCCTGTTCCAGGGCAGGAAATGGCTCCCAGGGAGGATGGAGCAGAGCCCTCCAGGGCTGTGTCCTCACGCGTGTGACAAAAGGAAGGCGATGCCTCCCAGCAGCAGCAACCTGCAGCTGCAGCGGGCAGGAGCAGCAGAAAAGCTTCAGCTCCTGCCGTGTCCAGGGAGCTGCGTGCCTGCCCCGCACCTTTGCACCCATTAACGCAGCACACACTGTCCCAGAAGGAAATCCACCCGGCTTTGAGGCTGAGCTGACTCTGTGCATGGCTGGGAAGGGGTTAGGAGCAGGAGGGAACCCTGGGTTCCTAATTCACCCTCCCTGCAGACCCCAGACGGGATGCTTGCTTTAGGAGGGGATTTATGCAGTGAATCGCTAGTGGGGTTTATTTTCCTGCTTCCAGTCTTCAGGATGCAGCTGATGTGGGCTGGTGTGACAAACCAGCCCCAGCAGTGGGAGGAAATTCAAAGGAACGAGCTGGCGTGCGGGGTTTCCCTGGGGAAATCTGCTGCTGGGAGTGGGCAAGCATCTCCCCGGAGGTGTTTTCTGCTCTCCCAGAAGAAGCCGAAGCAGCCTGGCTTCGGATGCTGCGCTCCGAGGATCTGCCCAGGCACAGGAAGGCTGAATGTGCTGTCTCCCCGCAGGAGCAGGGTGCCAGGCTGTGTGTGAGGCTGAAGATGCTGCGATGGGGGGG
>NW_005054337.1:1560510-1590559 GCF_000277835.1 Geospiza fortis | reverse complement strand
CGGGGGCGCCGGGGGGGCTGCAGCCTCCCCTGGGCTCGGGAGGGGACCTGGCCACGCAAATCCTTCTCGCCTGGGAGCCTGGCACCCACACGAGCGGCCAAGGCTCGTGTCGGGTGTTTGGCATGGAGAAAATCGCGGATGCAGCAGGATGCTGCCATAGGGAGATGCTGAGATGGAGCTCCCCGTGCTCAGAAAGGGAAGGGGCAGGGGATACAGGAAACATCTGGAAGTGCCCGTGGAGGGTTCAGAGAGGAGGAAACCAGACTCTCCTCAGTGATGTCCAGTGATGGGAGACACCAACTGAAACATGGAAAATTCCATTAAATCATAGGAAGGAGATTCACTGTTTGAGTGGTGAAGTACAGGAACAGGTTGTCCACTGCGGCATCTCCATCCTTGGAGACATTCAAACCCAAGTGGACACGGTGCTGGGAAATTTAACTCTGCTTGAGCCATGCTGTGATTCTGTGGCTGTCATGGAAAAAGCTCCAGCAATATCATTGTCGTGTCTGAAGTGGGTAACTCACACTGAAAAGCTCCTTTCCATCAAAAAAAAAAAAGTAGTTTTCCTACTTAATAAAATATATTGCCTTTCCTAGAGCCCCAGTGCCAGTGAACAGCGATGTTTCAGCTGATTGGGCAGTTTGTGTGAGAGGTGACATAATTTGAGTCAGTTTTCTCACTCGGAAAGGTTTTTCCACCTGGGAAGCCCATTGCCAGCAGGTGGCAACCATGCTAAAGCAAAATTTCTGGAGAAGGTTTGCCTGGAATAATGTGTTCTCCTTCATTGTTCTACCACAGCTAGCACCTTTAATATGGAGAAGGCAACAGAGTGATCTTGTATCCACACATCTGTTTTTAGTTTTCTATAAATGAAATTGGCATCCCGAGGAACTGAGGGTTGTCAGTTTGGGTGTTGGGGTGCTCAGGGCACTGAATTGCCCCGAGCAGTCTACCTGGGGTCTCCACCCACACCCACCCATGGCTCTGAGAGGCCATTTCACCTGAGAACTGCAGCCTCCTTTCCTTTTGTGTTACCTGTCCTGCACTTCCCTGGGGGAATTGAGACAGGTAAGAGCCAAGCTTGGTGCCTGGGGTCAGAGGAAAGATGGAAAGAAATATTTTAGCTATGACAGCTTTCCTAAAAGCAGTAACACACAAACTTCACAGGGCTAAAGAGTGTGAGAATGAGTTTTCCAAGCTTTCCATATGGAGTTTCTGATCTCCAGGCTCTCCCAGTCAAGTCCTGGTTTTGTTCATATATTTTGACTATTTGTCTGTGAAAGAAGAAACTTTATGTCTGCAGTGCTCACTGGAGTTTTTCTTATGGCTTACAAAATAGCTTAATTTTGTTACAAACCTACCGTGTTTTATTTTATAATAGGCAACATGCAATATATATAGCAAAGATATGGCACAAGTAGCATAAATTTTCTCTTGTGAAAGAAGGACCAGTCTCTTTATTCCCCCATGAGGTTTATTTCATTACTCACTCCTAAATAAATATGTATTTGACACTTAACAGGAACAACTAGTTCAAAATGATTTCTAACACAAATTCTCACAGTTGTTATAATATTTGTATGGTGTGCTGTTTAGCACTATTTTTGAGACTCAGATCTTCCTTTTGGTCCAAATTTAACAAGTCAGAGAAGAGGAAATTTGTGGTGGGGTGGAAGATGGACATCCTTTAAAATCAAAAGAAAGCCATAACACACAGGAACATACATGAACATGGAAAATAGTTTCTTTTCTCTTCCAAATACTCATCCTCTGTTTTACAGATATTTCATTGAAAGTGCTCATTAGCTGTGCTCCATTAAACAATCCTCCCTAATAACTCAGTGATAAAAAACTGAGTTTTGCACTCCTCTGGAAATTGGTCTCCAGCCTGTCCGTGCTGTACAGCAGATGGCAATAAAGGACCACTCTGTGGCACAAGTACACCCCTGAAAAGGAAATGTTCTGTCCTTAATAATTCAGAGGGTGAAATTAAAAACCAGGGTCTAGAAATGCAACTCTGAGAAGCTGGAAGGAGCAAAGAGGGGAAATACAAGAGTTGCAAATGGGCAGGACAAACCCTGTTGCTGATGAGGGTTACAAACAGACCACACATTACATGTAAACCAAAGAAAGGACGTTGTGCATTCGTTGGCCACTCCTCCAGTCTGCAAAGTTTCTCCTGAAAAACCCTGGAAGGGCAGGGACCTGCCAGCCCCAGCTTCCTGTTCAAGAAGTTCTGCATTCCAGCAGCTTCCGGAAACTTTTCCGAAAACTGTCATCCAGGAAAGCGTACAAGAAAGGATTCAAGCATGAGTTGGCATAGCTTAGGCTGGTGATGAAGTAGGATATCCCAATGACCATGGAGGTCTGGGGTAAGTCAGTGGTCAAAGCCACGATGGTGGCCAGGTGGAAGGGGGTCCAGCAGAAGAGGAACACAGCCAGGACTATGAAGACCATGATGGTGACTTTCTTCTTGGCTTTGTCCAGGGCTCTGGCATTGGAGTTCAAGTGCATGTTCCTCAGCTTGTAGAGCATCATGGTGTAGAGGATGCAGATGGTGGATACCGGAATGGCAAAGCCAAGGATGAGGGTGTAGATCCTGCTGGCTTTGAACCAAAACCTCTCAGGCTTGGGAAAATTGAGACCACAGCTCTTGATCTCCAGGTCATCGGTGTAGACGTTGGCAAAGATGATGAAAGGGAGGACTATGATGGTGACCAGGATCCAGATGCACAGGCTGACAATCCTGGCTGCTCGGTACGTTCGGTGCGGCATCCTCTTGGACCTGACCGTAGCCAGCACCACCAGGTACCTGTCTATGCTCATCACTGTCAGGAAATAAATGCTGGAGAAGATATTGTAGTGGTCTATGGACAAGATGACCTTGCAGAGGATTTCTCCGAAGGGCCAGTAGCGGAGGAGGTGCTCTGCAATGTTGATGGGCAAGACAAGGGTGAACAAGTCATCAGCGATAGCAAGGTTCAGGATGAACATGTTGGTCACAGTCTTCATCTTGGGGGCCTTGAGGATCACATAGATGACAGCAGTGTTGCCTGTGAGCCCCACAGCACAGATCACAGAGTAGATCACGGGCAGGACAACGTAGAAATCAGCTGCCTGCTCTTGGAGGGTGAAGTTGAACCTCATGCTGTTTTCCAGGTAGCAGCTGTTGCCTGCATTGCTGCAGGAGCTGTTCAGATCATCCCAAAAGGAGATGTTTCCCATGCCTATTGACCACAGACCACCCTCAGATCCCACTGAAAGCCTCACTAGCCCAGAAGTGAGAGGTTTTTTGTTTGGTTGGGATATTTTCCCCCTCCTGTGAGAAGCAGCTGTTACCTCATTTAGATGCAGCTTATTTTCAAAGGTGAATTGTGAGGCTTCATGGACCACCTGACTTACCTCTCCCCCCTGTTGGAGAAGTTAGATTTTGAAGTGATGATGGGAGAAAAAAATGTTTGGAAGACATAAGGCTCCATGAACTAAGAAAACAAGAGAATAATGACTTTCTAAATAAATCAAGGAACTCTTCTTTCCGAGAGCATTCCGGTGAGCTTTGGCTTTTCTTTGCTGGGGGAGTTGAGCGGCTCCCGTTCAGCTGTCTACAGTGAGAGTTCTTCTGGGGCTGGCAGGAACAAGGAAGCAGAAGGGGGAATTTTGTGCCTGGCTGACTGTTCACAGCCCTTGGAGGACCAGAGGGATGGCTGCTGTTTCTCTGGCACAGCTCTTGCTTTCCGTGCCGGGGCAGAAGCGTTCCAGTGGTTAATTAGCGCCTGCCTTTGTGTCTGAGTTCAGGCTCTTCATGGACTGGGATTTCACAAACAATGAAGAAGTTTCTGACACTGCTACTCCCCGCTCCCAGGGTCCCCTAGCAAAAGAAGGAGGGGGAAAAATAGTTCAGGGAGTGTTTCTGAAATTAATGGTTAAAGGGGATTAGCCTGCAATCAAAGTACACCTTTAAGCAAGGGTGAGTTATGAATTTACTCACTCTGAAAACCATCCCCAGTACAAACAACCGCGAGCACCCCAAATTTGGCACAGACAGACAGACAAACCTGTAAATCTCAGAAGTTCAGGATTAATCAGGGAAGAGGGAGAAAAGTACCCTGAAAGCAAATCTACTTTAGAGACACAGCAAGAATCATCCCACCTGGAGCAGTCACCACATGCATCACTATTGCCTGACCCATACTTCCAAGAATTCCTCCACAGGGAATGAACAAACAACCCACCCCTACCCCTCCACGGTGAAGATCAAAGGTTTGGCAACCGGTCCCAGGCTCTGCAAAGAGAAGTGCCTCATTTCTCCTACCTTTTGTTGTCGCACAGCAATAAAGTGAGCAGGACTGCCGGGGATGGGGAGTGAGGTGTCCCTTACCTGGGAAGCGGCTCCGCTGCCTCCTCCAGCACCTGCTGCTCGCACTGGTGAGCCTCTTCCCTCTAATCCGAGCTGGAGGAGGGTCTCTGGGCTGCTGACGTACCGGGATTTGCAATCAGATCAACACGATGCTTCTGTGTGTGCGTGTTGTGTGTCTGACCAATTAGCACTTGCTCAGCTCGGGGAAGGGGGGAAACAAGGGTTTTCTCTCTTCAGGGTTATTGAAATAGTAAATACGGTGGATGTTTCCTTCAGGAATGAGGGGGATGTTGAGGGACACGGGCAGCACCCAGGACTGGCTGAGTGAGGGATGAAACGGTGGGAAGCAGGGGGTTAAACTGCTCCAATAGGGAACAGTGGCTGGTTTTAACAAAGGAAGCAGTAGGAGGGTGAGCAACATTACAACGTGCAAAATAAACAAATAAGCAGACTTACCTTGCCAGATCTGTGCTGTCTTCTGCTGCTCTGGGGGAGTTTGGCTGGGTTTCTCCAGCTGGGTCTCTGATCCAACTTTGGAAATTCATTGAAATCCTTCAGATGTGCATCAGGAGTGCAGGAGTCCCGTGAAGCTTCTTGGAAATGCACCCCAGGTCATAGAGCAACAATGTAAGGTCACTTTACCAACATGTCCCTAAAGAAAAAAAAGAAAAAGGGAATCAAGAGTCTTTTGATTCTCCTTTAATCTTTTAAATATTGCCTGACCTTTGTTTCAAAACAAAGCAAGGGAAAACACAGGAATCCATCACTGCCATGCCTGGCTGAGTGCATTTAACCAGGAGGGCCAGCTCATAGATCTGAGCCAGTAGCCAAGAAGTGTGTTTGACTTTGCTCCTCTTCTTTGGATGTTTTTATATTCTTCTGGCAAGATTATTGTGCACCAGTAGCTGGGTGGGAGTAAAACATTTCATGGCACTTCTTAAGGCTGTGGCTATAACTGACTTTTCAGCAGATGGGATTTTTTTTTTATGCCCAATGTACAACTCTTCAAAATATTTTCTGTACCTTGGCCAAAATCTAACCAGACATTGGGCTGAAGGAAAATGAAACAGGAATTCTATTTTCACATTATATTGCATAAGAATGATATGGATGATTCTTCTGCAGATGAAACACCCCTGGAGCTTTCTTCTTGGCTGTTTTGGGAAAGCTGGTGTGGTTTATATGGAGTTGTAAATGAAGCAAGGCTTTGGTAGGTCTGCAGGGGAATGCAGTTTCCAGGAATTGCTGTTGTCTTTTTTCGGAGAAAAACATACAGGAAGGCAGAAAAATTCAGGAGAATGTGATGTTACATTTGCTGATCTGTAACTATTCCCCAGGACAAAAGGGTTTTAAAGTATTTTTCATCCACAATCCTTTGAGGCTTTCTGTTTTTCAGCATAAAATATATCTCTGGTCTCTGGGATAGCTTAAAAGCTGTTCTTTCTCTGCCCAAACTATATTATCTTGGAATTGGCATCATGCTGCCATGGCCAGGGGTTGTGTGCCTGGGTGCTGTGTGTTTGAGGGGCTGCAGGAGCTGTGGTGCTGACGATGCTCCCTTGTGCTTTACCCTCTGCCTTGTGCCTTACTCCTCATTATCCGTAGTGAACGTGCTCTCCGTGCCTTGGTTAGGATGTGCTTGATTAAAATAACCTGTCAGAGATGAGATGGAGACTAATTAAAGCTCACTGCCTGGTGTGGGTAGAGGGGCTTTTGCTTATATGCCCCAAACAAATTACTGGCACCTGCTTTCAGAGCTCCTTGCCTGGTTCTCCAATAAAACTTGTTTGCTTTGGGGAGAACGATTTCCAACAGATCTAAATTCATGTAGGAAATTGCTTTGCAGTAGGAACTGTTCTACCAACAGAGAAAATATTTCCTCTGTGTGTCTCTGGGCCCAACCAGGGCCAGAGGCTGTGCACAGGGGAAAGAGATCTATTTATATTGGTGTGATGGGGAGTGCTTGGAGAGAACATTTCACTCTTCTTGTCTTCTCTGGCTGGGTATCCCTTGATTATAAAAATTACAGTGGGAAAAAGCCCTGGAAATCAAGCACTGGTTTGAAGATGCTGCTACAAAGGGCACGAGCTGCCTGGACCTACTTTTGTGCCAACAGCTCCATCATCAGCACAGTGCAGCAAGGACAAAGATTTTATTCCCGGCAAATCTGTGCCATGGAGATGGACTTTGCCTCTTGAAGCACATGTGCAGCTTAGGTCAGCTGTGCAAACAAAGGCAGCGTTTTAGGGAGGGGGAAATCCCTGCCAATGCTGAATCAGCGGTGCTTTATTGCCTCCCTAAAGCTGATGTGCTGCTGGCTCCAGACAAAGGCCATCCACCATTTTGGAGTTATGGAGAACCTGTTTTGTTGGGCTCCTGCTGCTGTCAAGGAGTCAAGTTCATCTCAAGGACACAGATATACAATCAATAATCTGTTTACCAAAACAAAATGTTCTCGGCTGGCTGTCTTGCAGTCACTGGTTATTAAGGTGATTTATTTGTATGAAGTGTTCAGGCTTTTAAAAGCATTGCAGGTTAATAATAGAATCAGGGAGTAGTTTGGGTTGGAAGGGACCTTTAAAGGTCATCTAGTCCAACCCCCCTGCAATGAGCAAGGACATCATCAACCAGATCAGATTGCTCCGAACTCAACCATCCCACCTGACCTCAAATGCTCCCAGGGATGGGGCATCTACCACCTCTCTGGGTAACCTGTGATAGTGCCTCACCGTCCTCATTGTAAAAAAACTTCTTTCTTATATCTAACTTAAATCCACCCTCCTTCTGTTTAAAGCCATTCCCCCTTGTCCCACCACAACAGGACTTGCTGTCCTGAGAAATGTCCAGAACTGATTACATCAAATGGGCTGAAATTGCTTCTGGCAAGGTAAGTGTGCCTGGTCAGGCTATTTGAAGGATAACATTCACCCACAAGCTGGGAGGTCCTCCTGCTTCCCCTCAAAACCTTCCCAGCCTTATTGAGCCAGGCTGGCTTAGGCAGGTGATGGTGCTCACCTTGTAGGACACCTCAGGGAACCAGGCAAGAGCTGCAGGTGGTGAGGGGTGACTGCAGGGCAAAAGTCCCCATGGGTAAACTGGTGAATTGTGGGCAAAGAAAGTGCTTTTGAACGGTGATAATTGTCACAGACCCAGGGGCTGGTAGCACATCCTGCCCACCCGAAAGCTGCAGTGAAGGCAAAGGGCTTCAGGAAGTGATTTAAGGAAAATGGGAGTCCATAAACGGCCTGTTTTTGTCAGGGAAAGCACATATCAATAACTGCCCTGTCTGGCTCTGCAGGGGAGCAATCCACACAAACCGTGCAGCAATTTCCTCAGACCAGCTGTGATGGGGAATAAAAGCTGTAGCCCTGGGAGCTGGTGGGTGGCTGGCTGGAGCTGTTTGCTCCTTGCCAGCCAAGAAAGAGGTTGGGAGGCTCCTACAGTGGGTTAGCCCTCATTCCCAGCACTTCTTGGAGACCCTGGCTCTTTTACCACACCTTCCCCAGCCCCGTGGTGCTGTCTGGGGCCATCCAGAGGTACCACCAGCCATGGAGGGCAAGTGGCATTGCAAGAGGCTGTCTGGCTGCCAGCAGGAGCTGTGCTGGCAGATGTGTTAATTAAGGGAGCTCTGGTAGAGTACTCCTGACAGTGGGAGCAAGGACACAGTGCCAGTCTTGCTGCAATTAATACATAACTGTGAGAATTTGAGTGCAGAGGGAATGCTGCTTTAAACACCCTCATTTCCTCTCCCACTCCCTGCTGGTCTGGCTTCGAGCAGCCTTGCTCCAGAGAGAAATTAAAATCTGCTTCCATTCCAGGATGCTTTTATTCTCCAGCATTTATTCCTGCTTTTCTCCAGGGCTGGAAGTGAGTGTGTACTTTGGTTGGTTTGCTGCCCTGAGCCAGCTCAGTCTGCTGAAAGCAGAGCCCTTTGGAAGAGGGAGGTTTCTGGAAGTGGACTGTCCCCTTTTCCAGCGCTGCTCATCACCTTTGTGGAGTGTGAGGGGCTCAGAGCAGTGGCCTGGGCTTCCCTTGTGTCAGTGCTGCCACAAGGAGAGGGCAAAAACTGTCCCATGGCTCTGACTGTGCCAGGGATGCTGCTGCCTCATCCCCTTAACTCTGGAAGCAGGAGAAGCAAATCTGCTACATCAGTCTATGGGTTGATTAGTCCTCTGGACTTGGAGCTTTTGTGCTTCCCTATCTCAGAGTTCTTCCATCAGCCCATGTGAGTGACAGGTTCTGTGTAATTTGCCTGTGGGACCTGTGAGGAAAAAGCCTTGGATGTGATGGGACCTGGTGCTGCAGTACTCTGGGGTACAGCTAATTGCTTCCTTTTGGAGTTCTCTTGACCATGGATTTATTAACAGGGCTCTGTTTCCTGCTGGTTGCCTTTATCAGACGTGCACAGAGCGTGTGCAAGGAGGTTCCTCAGCACAGCTGAAGATTAAGACATAAGGAGGAATCCTGGTTTGAAAGGATGAGAACAAAACCAAAATAAAAGGATGTTTTTTACCCAAAGTTAGTGTAAGTCAGCAGGTAGGAATCAGCTCTTCCCTGGATCCCTGTCCTTCCTGTGCTGCTGGCAGATGAGGGTGTCCTGCAGTGCTGTGATCCATCAGCATTCCTGGCAGGAATATACATTATTTAGTTGCCATTAAGCTGGTTGTAACACAGCTGCTAAGAGCCCTTGGTATCTGCCACGTCCAAGTGAGATGAGTTGTCACTTTGACTTTTTAAATGCCATCTGAACTTCCACTTGTGAAAAGTCACCCTTTCTGTCTTTGCTTGACCTGCTTGGAAAATCTGTGAGTCTTTCTTTACAAACATCAGCACTGCAACAGGGCTATAATGCATCCTTGGAAAAACAGCCAGGAGCCCTTCAGGGATCTCACCGGGGAGCAGGCTCTGTGCAATATATTCCAATATCTCTAAGCAACAGCTTAATGTGTTGCCTTGTCTGCTTAAGTAGCAGAGCTCCTCTGGCCTAAAAGCCTCATCACCAGAGGGTTATGGAGTGCAAATTGCTGCTGAATGAATTTGCTGCTTTGTTCACTCTGGTTTCCCCTCCCTTTTGTGTTATGACAGTGAAATGACTCATCTTCACCTTAATATCATGTTTTGGAGAAATGGTCTAATATTTTGTACAATGTTCAATGTAAAAAAACCCAAACCAACAAAACAGATGAAATCTGTTTCCTGGAACAATGTTTTCCAGTGCAATTACACAGAGCCAGCACCTTTCTCCACACTCTTTTGGGCAACAGACATTGTGGAGTACAAAGTTTACAATACCATCAGCTATTGTAAGGAAAAGAGGGAAAAGCAGAAGGAAAAGAAGCAAAAGCAGGTTTGAACTTAGTGAAACATGATTCTGGCTTTGGGCTGCAATAATTTATTACAGCTCTGTTTTACAATTAATGCCAGCCTGACCTACTTAAATAGGACATCATAATTCTTGTGGCCATGTATGTGGTCATGAAAATTCAGTGCTAAGAGCATGAGCCCTGTTGGTTATGTCAGTGTGATGGAGAAAAATGTAAGTTGGATAACTCAGGTGAATTGAGTAGGAAATGGTGTGCTATAAAACTCATAAAAATAATTTAAAATGCGAAAGATAAAAGGAAAAGGGAAGGGATTGCTGCAAGATGGGGTTTATGGCTGGTGCTCTCTGCTCATCTGCACCCCATGCTCATGGCCATAGTGGGGATGTTAGGGACTGCATTCAGTGTGGGCCCCAGAAACAGCCAAAAGAGCAGTGACAGTCAGGAACACCTGGCTCTCCTCTCTTTAAAATCTAATTTGAGCCCCAAAGCAAAGCCCCAGATTTAATTCCCTGGGGATTGAAGCTGTGAGGTCTTTGGCTGGGGCTTTCACAGCATGCTGGGTAAATAAAGCCCCCATCAGAAATCATATTGATCCAAATTATGAATAACCACACCAAAAAGAAGTTTTGGATGCTTGTGGAGGAGAAGCAGAAAAAGTAAAAAAATAAAGGTACACCTCTGTGTTTTCCACAGGGAATAATTTCTGATGTGCAGAACTCACCAGGCCATGCAGGGCCTCCTGCCAGGGGGAATGATTTCAGACAAGTGCTGACTGCGTGGGAGAGGGTGTTTTGTGTTGGAGGGCTGAGCTATCACTGAAGTTTTTCACTTCTAATACTTGGAAATATCAGTGTCATTTTGTCAGTAAGGAGCACACTCAGTGTCTGAGACATCTCCATCTCCGCCTGCTTCACAACTCCACTTGAAGGCAGATGAAAATTATTTCCTTGTAAATGACCTGTTGTCAACAAATTCTGCAAGCCCTTACTGAGTCTCCTTGCCATGAAGTTGATTTTCTATTTATTTTTTTCCTTTTTTTTAAGAAGAAGAATTGCTTTCTACTTGCAAATGTTAAGTAAATTTCTCCCAGCCTGGGATGTCAGGAGGTGCACATCCTGTACAGAAACACTCCCCAACTGCATCAATAACCTTTTTGTACTGCTCAGTGAGTCCTAGAAAACTGCAGAGCAGTTTTGTGTCTCTGCAGGTTACTTGGCAATCAATTCTCCATCTCTGATGAATCCTAATTTACAGGGAGGATGTGACGAACTCCCTCCTCTGCAATCGGGAGTTGGCAGTGCCCATTCTTCTGCGGATTTTTGGGTTCACCAGAATAATATCACAGGAACAGAGGTGTTGTGCAGCATTCCTGCTTGCTTTGCTCCTCATTTTGTGGGGCAGACAGCAGCCTTCTACAGCCCTAAAAAGGGCAGGGGATTTTCTGGACTGGGAAGAAAAGCATCCGTGAGAGAGGCAGGATATGATGCTGTTACCCATCACTGGTGTTCCCACCTCTGTTGGCAGATTTCCCTCCCTTCCTGCCCTGGGGCACCTGAGTAATGGGTGGTGTAGTGATGTTGTCCATTTTGAAATCAGTCAAAGGGTTTCTGGACTTATTTCCAGCATGAAAACAAACCCTGTTCTGCTGGTTGTATGAGGGGGAAAGAATGATTTCAGGCAGAGAGAGGCAACAAAGAGGTGACAGACCAGCGAATTTTTTCCATGTGGCTGCAGGGAGGGAGAAGAATTGTGGTGTGGAGATCCGTTGTTAATGTAAAAGCAACAAAAGCAACCCAAACAGTGAGTGAGCATCGCTTGAGCTGTCAATAAGGGCTGGATCCCTCCTGCTCTTTCTCCTGCCAGAGGTGCTTGTGTGAGGCTGGCTGTCCCTGTCATTTACCTTTTGATTGCACAGCTGTTTCTTAGAAAACAGTTGGCTTTTCAGACTCTCCTGGGCATTCAAGTGAGTCCAGGAGATGTGGGGGTGAGCTGATACGTGGGTTTGGATGGCCTTGGCTGCTAGGTGTTGCTATGTTTCCTGATGCTGGTCTCCAGAGCAATCCCTGGCACGCTGCTTTTGTGGAAGGCAAAACAGAAAAAAGTGCTTGAAATTAACTGTTCTGGGGAAATGCAATGAATTTTCTGCTAGGAACTGCACATAAGCAAAGATGGAGCCTGAATTAGGGATCTACCCTTGTGGGGGTCCCTTACACTGATACAAAGCCCTCTGTGCCTCTCTAGAGGGTTGTCACCCTACAGAAACATGTCACTTCAGGTCAGGGAGGGAGATTTGACATCACAAAACATCGAGGGAAATTCTCCTTTTCTGGCCAGGAAAACCAGGGGGTGTGCCTGCTGTGTTCCACAAGCAGGAAATCAATTGCTGAGGGATTTCTGCTGGGAGATTTGTGCTTTATGAAATTCATGCCAGGGGCAGAGGACTGGGGAGCTGGAAATGATAGCGCTGTCTTCCTCCCCTCTGCTGCTTTAATTGTTTGTAATGATTTAATAAGCAGCACTATTCTTCCCTGCAGCAAACACAGACATGTGGCATTTTATTACCTTTATTAGGGCTCCTTTTCGGAATCTCTTTGCTGTATTTCCTTCTTTGCAGGCTTGGTCCAAAACTTGGAGAAGTCAGTGTGAGAACTGGACTTTGTGCTGTCAACATTCTGAGCGTTGAGCCAGCACCAAATCTGTGCAACTGTATGGGAAGGAAGTAATAAGGACAAATGACGTGACTTAAACAAGGAAATGCTCTTGGCTTTCGCACTTTATGTGCACAAATGCACACCAGGAGAGGAAGAGCAAATCAGGTACAAGCTCCCAGTACTTGCAGAAGAATGAATGGAAATAACATCCTGTTTAGGCTGGAAATCAGGAGGAAATTTGTACCCATCAGAAGAGTGTTGAAGTGGAGCAGCTGCCTAGTGACAACAGTCAGGTGGAGAAGCGAAACCCCAAATTAATGGCTTTTAATGTGGAGTTTTTTGGATGTTGGAGTCTTTAGAAGCAGATCTTGTGAGTCCCATGGGCAATGCAGGTGGCTTCCCAGGGGAGCATCCCTGTCCCGTGCCAGGGATCTGCTGCCCTGGTCCCACGGAGTGATTTGGGTTGTACCTGATGGCCCAGCAGAGCTTGGGGAAATGCCTCAATGCTTTTTGGATTTGAATGGCATTTGGGTCAAATCAAGCTTCTCCTCTGAGGGATGGAGTCTTGAGCTCTCACAGGTTTTACTTGAACATTCCTTTAATCTGTCCCCATGCCAAAACCCCCCAGCAGATTCCCTGCTCCTGCCTCTCTGTGTCTCCCACAGCTGTGACCCTCAGAGCTTTTCCCTTACACTAAAAGAACTGGAAATTGGCTGGGTTTTGCTGCCTCTTGGCAACAAAATTGTCTCCTATTGTGCAGCTCAGGGGGAAAGAAACCTCTTCCTCCCTTCAGTCTGCTGCAACAAAGTGTTTTGTTCCTCTTTGTGAAGAACTAGGAAGAAACATTTCTTTTTAAGATGAGGGAGCCCAATTCAATTCCCTTATCATTTTGAGCAAAATAACCAAGTTATTTATGTTGAAAGTCACTCCAAAATTTTGAAGAGATCTTTTTAGAAAATATTTCTCTTGGTGACTGATTATGAGTGGGTATGGGAAGAAACTCTTTGCATTGAACCACTCAAAGCAGTAATTTCTTCCTAAAGAGTAGATGTAATTACATTTTTTGGGTGAAAAAAAAAGTAGTAGTGGACCAAAGAAGCTTCAAGCTGATCATTATTTGCTGCCAATGACTGAATTAAATGCACAGGCTTCCTATCAGCTCTGCCAGACAAAACACTGCATTTGGGTTATTGGGGGTTTTGTCAGAAATCTCTGTAGCATGAATAGTTCATGGACTTATCTCTGCTGGCTTCAGCCACTCCTGCTGTCCATCATATCTGGCTATTATAAGGCAGCTCTTTTCATTATGATGTCTTTTAATTCAGATATCTGAGCCTTTTTTTCTACTTCTAGTCCCAGTTTTCAGTAGGACAAACATTTTTTTATCTGTGAGTGTATTCAGTGGTGGCCACACAAGTGAAGGCAAGGAGCTGGCAGGTGATAATTTATGAAACTTTCTATAATGGGAAAAAACTCAGCATTCAATTTCCATCTCCTTAGAAATCTCTATTTCTTTTCTTGTCTCTTGTGCTCTTTGTGGCTGGTCTGAGTTTAGTGCTTGGAAATGCAATTATATGGATTCCAATTCTTTTGAGAGAGAATAATCTTGTACACAAAGCCAAATAAATTTAACTTTTCAATATTAGAGCAGTTTGATGTCCAGGCTTGGGACCTGGCAGTGGTTAGTGCCTGGCCAGCCTCAGAACACAGAGTTCGTCTGATTTAGGTGAAATTTCATGCATTGGAGACAAAGTAAAATTGCCTCTTATTTGCTCAGCACTAAAAATCCATCTGAAGCTGATTGCCAAGACTTGCTGCTGAATGATGGGATTAACCCCTGCAATGGCACCATGAAATGAGAGACTGGGAGAGGAATATTAAAAAATGGCGTTTCCAACCATGCGCAGGCCCTGGCGTCCTGCTGTTGGCTTGGTGCTTCAAAGGGGCTGATTTTGATGGTTTTAGAGGCACTAACCTGGGCAGGGAAATGCACCTCAGGCAGCAATTTCTTCTCTGGTGTCTGCAAGTGCCTTTATCTCCCTTCGTCCTCCTCAGAACTGAAATCCTGCACGGACCGAGGGAATCTGAGGCTTTGGGAAGGCCCAGTAGTGACAGATTTTGGTGAGATTTGAGTCAGGAGACGGAGGCAGGAGCAGAAGGCGCTGCAATCTTCATCCTTGTGCTCTCCTGCATGCTGATGCAGTGTGAAGGAGGCAGGGATTCCATAAAGCACCTTCTGTAGATCCTGAGGGGAAAAAAAAACAAGTGGCAAGTTCTTTAATTTGTTAGAGTTTCAGGCTGTGCTGCACCTCAGGGCCAGGCTCTACCTCTCTCTGCTCCAGCTGGTGCTTCCACGCTGTCCTCTGTGGTTTTTATTTGCAAATCACCTCTCTGACCAGCTTCCACTTTAAAAATTCAGCACCACGTTTGTGGCTGAACAGGTCCCAGAGCTGGGGAGAAGGATTTGAGATGCAATTTGCACCACAGAGTTGTTACAGCGGGGAAAATGTCGCATCCCTCCTGTGCCTGGAGCTGCTAATCTTGTTCTGAACATTGGAAACCTCTTCAACTTCTCTCATTATACCTAAATTTGATTACTGCTTTGATTTCACACCTCTTTCATGCAGGCTTTTCCTCTCTTCTTGGCTGGAATTGTCAGGCCTGAAAAGAGAAATTTTGTCAAGCCTTAGGACAGTTCCCATCATCTATCCCTGCTCCTAATGCTGCTTTTAATTACCTTGGGAACCTGAGCAAGAAGGAAACTGGGAGGAAAAGTATAGGCACAGAGGCCAAAGTGTAAATGCAGATTCTGGGTTACCAGAGTCTGCAGTGTTGTGGGGATCTGGGCCATGCAAAGTGATGTCTTTCTCTGTGATGAATGGCTGATTCCCTCTGTATCTCCTCCTGAAGTTCCTGTAATTCCTGTGCACCAGGGCTGGTGCTGGAACTGCAGCCACACAAACTCCCCATGGAGCTGTGTGGGACCCAGTGGGAATCATTTATTTGCTGCTTTTGATGAAAAGTTGTGACATGAACCTCAGTGTCAGGGAGGTGACACATTAATGCTGCTGCTGTCAGACACTGCCCACACACCGTGTCTGGAGACAGCTCAGGAGAAGATGAAGAAAAACCAGGATTAAATCCCATGTGCTACTGAACTGTATCAGAGATAAACTGCTTGGAGTGAAGTCTGTGAAGTGACTGGGGAGAGCTGGATGAAAGGGACAGCTCTGAGAAGTGTGTGGTACGTCAGTGATGTCCTAATACTGATCTTTGCACAGAGATGAAAAAGTATCAGTTTGCATGGCCTGAATGTCTGGGTCTGGAAATTCTGCATTGCACAAACTGTGCTGAGCTCGTCTGGCTCTGAAATATCATCTCTGCACCTTAGCCAGGAACAGCATCAGAGTTCTGAACAGATTAATAAAAATCAGTCATAGCCCAGAAGCAAACCTTGGCAATACACGTCTGTGGCAGGTGAGGAGACCAAAAGCTTTCATTATTGTTCTTTGAAAATGAATCCAGCAATAAAAAATCCTCTCTCTTGGCATTAAAATGCTTTAGTTTCAGCTCTGCCCCAGACTATCAAGGTCAAGTGTTTCTCTGGGTGGTTGGGGGTAGGTTCTCCCCCATAGCTCTCTGCAGGTTGGTGCTAATTAAAGATGTTCTGTCAGGTTCTCATATTTTGGTGCCCAAGCAGGGAGTGCAGAACAGGGATTACAAGTACTGACATTTGCTGTACTAGAAAGTCCAAGGCACAAATTTGTGCCAATTAACACCTTTAACTGGGAGGATTGATTCATGTTGTGCTTGTACCAGAGTCTGGGGACAGAGGGAGTTTCCAAAGGAAATCTTGGTCCATGGAGGGCTGAGGCTCCCTCCAGGCTGGTCCACCCCTCAGGGTGCCCAGGAACAGGGGTTGCCACAGCCCAGTGCACCCTTGTTAGCCCTGGGGCTACCCAGGGAAGAGCCATGGCTGAGGCTCTGCAGGAGCAGGCAGGCTCAGCCCTGCTCCAGCATGGGATCCCATGGGACAGGGCACACTGGGATTTGCCCCTACAGCTACCAAGTGTGCCCAGAGAAACTGCAAGGAGAGGGTGACCTCAGTCAGTGGGACCCCTCTGTGCACAGGGACCTCCAGCCCTGGGAACCTGGAGCAAGTGGAAACCACAACTTTGCAAATGCTGCCTGTGCCCAAAGCAAATGCAAAGAGAACTGGGGTGTGAAAAAGAAAATTTGTTTATTTATAGAAGAACATCAACAACAATACAGAACTTTTACATTGTAAGAATATTTGTAACAACAACAATCCATAGAACATATATACATAAGAACCTATCTAGCAAAAATATGTGAAACATATTTACAGAAGACAAAAATAAGTCCTAAATCCTATTCCTGAAGACAACAAACTGTAAAACCTATGTACAAAAGGGTGGCATCTCTATCCGAAATGTCCATCAGTCCTGGAAGAAAAGCCATGGTCACTCCAGTCAGGCACAGAGGGCTCTTCCATGTGCCCTCAGGCTGGCACATGCTGGCACAGGAGGACTCTGCTACCAGAGCTAAGCCTGGCTGGGTCTGGGATGGAGCTTGTGTGGCCCAAAGCGAGCACAGGACAGGCTGTGGGTGGCCACCAGATTTCAGTGCATGGGGTACCATGTCCCTGAGCAGGGACCAGCCCAGCTCCAGCCTGGAAGCACGGGACTCACTCTGCCTGTGGGGACCACATGCCTGTCCTGCTGCTGGCATTGGTCTTCATCCCAAAATCATGGCCTCTTCCTCATCTTTTTCATCAATGTCCATGTCCTCAATATACTCTTCCATTTCCACTTCCATCTCCTCTTCCACATCCACATCCACTTCCATCTCTTCGTCCACATCCATATCCACCTCCATCTCCTCCTCTCCAGTCTCTTCTTCCTCCATTTCCACGTCCTCCACTGTATGAGTCTGGATATCCACCTCCATCTCTTCCTCTCCGTCTGTGACAGCCTGCAGAGGTGGCAAAACCTCAGAGTGGGGTCCCTGGCCCACACCATCCCCACAGAGCTGCACCCCACCCGGGCAGCTGGGGGTGTCCACCTCCATGGAATGGCACCATACCTTCCTCAGGACAAATGTGAGCATCCTGCAGGGATGGATGACAAAATCCAGGCACTAGGGAGCTTTCAGGACTGATGGGGGTAGCAGGGGGCAAGTGACAAGAACAGTGACAGGGGTGGGCAGGAGCACAGTGAAGCGTGGGCTGACACAAGGGCTGACACAAGGGCCAGTGGTTGAGTTGTGCTCTTTGCTGGGTGCTGGCAGTTCCAGCTGGAACGTGGGATGTGACATCACAGTTCCCAGGAGTCCAGGGTCAACCTGAAGTGGACACTGGGGATCTCTGAATGGTTGGGCTTGGAAGTGACCCTGAAGATCATCTTGTCCAAGCTGAGCAATCTTACCCCAGACCTTGGGGGAGCCCTGTTCCCAAGGATGGGACACCCACAGCCTCTGTGCACAGCCTGGGCCAGTGCCTCACCACCCTCAGTGCAAAAGAGCAGCTTCCTTAGATCCAGCTTCAATCAACCTCCTGCAGTTGAAAGCCATCCCCCTTGTCCTGTCACCACAGGCCCTGTTGAGCCCTCTGTCCCCTTCTTTCCTGTGGGGCCCGTCCAGTCCTGCACAGCCGCAGTGGGGCCTCCCAGTGTCTCCTCCTTCCAGGCTGAGCATCCCCAGCCCCACTTGGACAGCAGTCAGTGAGATCAGGGGATGTCAAGGCTGAAGAGTAGCAAGTAGCATCAGGGACTGAGAGACGGAAGCTTTAGACCCAGATTTGCCTCTAAATGTACAAAATTAATAACAGTTGAGGGGAAGATGATGGGACACTGGCTCTGTTCTAACTGGTCAATTTTTTTTTCTTCTTTTCTGTCATGCTGACCCAGGTTTTTCTGTTTGAAAGGAAGCTTGGCACAATGTCCACTGTCTTCTCCATTTGTGAAACACCAAGCAGAGTCTGGGCAGGCTGATGATGCAGAGCAAAACCTGCAAATATACTGGTGATCCTGAGCCTGGGGGTGCAGCTAAACCCAGGCAAAAGTAATTTCTGGAAAGTCGAGCCTGGTTTACATTTTCTTGAGTTTGGCTATGCCAACTTAACCAGTCATTTATAAAAAAGCAAATAAATAAAAAGCTCAAACCAAAACAGACAAAAACCCAAATAAACAAACCCACGCAAACCAATCAAACAGATAAAAAACCCCAAATAAAACCAAAGGGAATGAGGAGTTAGTGTTAGTTGTGAGGATATCACAGCAGGCAAATAGCTGCTTCCCACAGGATCACCATAAAAAACCACATATAACAGCTGCTCCAAAATATACCCAACAGGAGAAAAATAAAAAGTGATACATGGCAACTTTGGGGGCAGCTCCACATTGAGGTGAAGGATGAGCAATGGTACAGATCTAGCATTCCCCACCCTCCAGGCTGCTGTTTGCTCCTGATGAAAGACCCTTGCAGGACTGTGGCCCCTCTCAGTGCAGTGTAAATCATTCCCACAGCTCTCAGCTGAGCCACTGGCATTTCCAGAGTGACATCCAGGCACAATCCTGAGCATCTTCATGCCTAGAACCACAAAACAGCTCAGGCTCTCCCTGGACTGGGTTTTCAGGGGAGGTTTCCATATCACTGTGAGATCTGTTCATCCCTCAACACGTCTGACTTTATGTACAATGATACATTTGGGTTCCTTCCTTGCTCCTGTGTGCCAGTGAGGAACCATCCATGTGAATGGAGGATGTTGTGAACAGGAACATTTATTCCTGGATTGCCATTTTGCTTCACTGTCACTCAGCTGAACATGGTCCTTATCTAAGAAGGACTTACAAGAAATGTGTAGGAATTTTGGCTCTGAGAGGAGCAGAAAGCACATTTTCTACACCACATTCAGAGCAGATGCAGCTTCCCTGGCAGAACAGTGATTGCCATTCATCTTCCTGGGAAGAATGTGGAGACATTCAGAGATCACAGGTTCAGCTGGCCTTTGGCTTTGTGTACCTCATTTCACATGGCCAGTTTCAAGGGCCATTAAAAGAGGTTCATGTTTGCCTTGCTACCCAGAAGTGCTGTAGTTATTTCCAGGAGAAAACAAAAAATTGGCTGTCCTCTGGTGTGGTAGAAATCCCACCTCAGTTGTGACTCTGAGAGCAAGGACAGCCTGTGCTTTTTGGGGCTGTAACAGCTGAGAGTGTGGCAGAGCAGTTTTTATATTATTTTTAGAGTCCTGAAAACATTGTTCCCAAAACAATCTTTCTCTCCTGTCTTCTGTCATAAACTGTGGAACAGAGAAAATGGAAAGGAGCAGAGGTTTGTTTAAATTGGCTGAGGTTTTTTTAAGTCTTAAAATAGTGTCAGCTTGATGCATGATACTTTAGAAATTGGATTAGTAGCACCTTTTTCATCCCACCAGAGAGGTGGGATTTAAGACTTCCAACAACAGAAACACTGCATGTGCAAGAGCTCAGTTTTCCACCCCTCACACAAGTATCTTGCTGTACTATTTTAAGCAGCCTCAGCCAGATATATTAAAATACTGCTCCAAACAACAACAGAATGAAAACGTTCCACCAAATGGGGAAAAATAAGAAAAGTGGGCGGCAGCCCTTTCTGAAGAGCTTGTGTTGATTTTGCAAAATTGGATGCAAACAAAGTTTGCCATATTTCTTTCCTAGAAAAATGTAGATATTTAATAGAAATCTGTGTTTGAGGCTGCTAAATTGGGTGTGATTTTAGACCTGGGAGGAGCAAAACAGGTTCCAGAGAAGCTGTGGTTGTGTCACCCTTGGAAGTGTTCAAGGCCAGGTTGGATGGGGCTTGGAGCAACCTGGTCTAGGGGAAGCGTCCTGAGTATGCTGAGTCCATGAAAAGAAACTTTTGGTTTTCCTGAGATGCTGCCTTTGCAAGGGGAGCTCACAAATACCCCACGTAGTTTGAAATGCCCTGAGCAAAACCCAGCTGTGCTTTCTCACAGATGATGAGGGATTTTCAGTTTTATTTTATGGGGGATTTTCAGAGGGCAGTGGAAGAGCAGCTGAATGTGTTTGACAGGCAGAGAGGGCCAGTGTGGAAGCAGCTTAATTCAATGGAGATTTTCCTTCTGTGATCCTGTATAACCTGAGGCACTCTGGGGCTCTTGAACCCAGCAGCTGGGCAAGTTAATCATGGTAACAAGTGATAAATTAACCTGCCTCACTCTCCGTAGCATGGGTGTGATGAGCATTGAGTAAACCAATGAGCACTTGCCGAGATGGGAGCTTGTTCTTTGCCAGGGAGGAGGGAGAAAATATTGCTTGGAGTAAATAAAGCAACTCTGCTTCCCCAGGAAGAGGAAAAGAAGCAATTAAATATGTGAGTGCTGCATGGAATAATTTGCACAAGGATATATCTTGTCTGCTATGCAGGAATGTTCCCAATAAACCATGCTTCTCCTGACCTTTATTTTTCTGTATTTCTACCACATGATACAAGAGACTCTCAATTAAAAAAAACCAAAACAAACACCTTGTGGGGAGGCATTTTTTCCTTTCTTCAGAGTGCCTCTTTCTTTTGTTCCCTCCAGAGCTCTCACTTTGTTTCTGCTGTTCTTTGGAGCACATGGTTACCTCTTTCCTGACCCCCTGCGCTTGTTTTGGCTCTGGGTGTCATGGCCACTGTTATTTGTGGGTTTTTTTTCCTCCATCTACTCCTGTCTCTTCAAGTGGTTTACCTTCATTTGCCTGTTGGAGTGATAGATTTTTCTCACACTTTATTACTTAGTGCTTTTTCTTCATTCTCTAAAACCAACTTCTCCCTTGCCCTGTGGCTGTTAGATGCCATTATAGGAGCATTCATTCTTTCTCTACTGCTTGTCTGAGCTTTCACAGGGAGCTGAGAGCTCTTTGGGGTTAAACTTGGCTCACTTCAGTGCCTTCCTTGATGATTCCCGTGTACTCGGACACTTTAAGGGAATAAAGTCTCAGTGTGGAGATTACAGCTGTGAAATGATGGCTCTTTTGAAGAAGACAAGAATGCTGTTGTCAATCTTTTCAAGGATAAACTGAGCACCTTCTTTTTGGGGAGAAACAGGCTCAGCTCAGCACAGAGGTGGCTGTTGCAGGTACCCAGGTTTGGAGGGAAGGGTGCAGCTCCTGGGGCTGTGTTTGTGGGGGGCTATGAGGTTTGTGCTGGGTCTGTGGAGGAGTAGGAACACCCCACTGGGAGATGCACATCAGGAAATGGGTGCACAAAGAGCCTGAAGTGTGACCTTCAACCTTTGGTGAAGGTTTCCATAGGAAAAAATATTTTTACTGGGATTTTGGACAATTTGAGGCTCCTTCTCATATCCTTTGCCTGATGAACATTCCTCTTCTGCAAGAGCATGGGGAATCATGAGCTCACACAATGAAAATCCCTGATAATTTTTTTTTTTCCTATTTTTTGATGTTGTCGTTCCAGCAGGAGTCAGAGAGTGTGTGTGACCTGTCTGTCTTTAACTTCACGACAGGAACAATGCCATGGGGAAGCTGGTCAGAGGAGCATCACTGTTCTGTCCTTAATTTTCCTGCACAACTGAGGATGATTTAAGAACCGAGGCACAGCCAAGACCTTTCCTCCTCCTGTGCTCATCAGGCAATCAGTGCCTCATCACACCTCAGCTTCAAACACCTCGTTTGCATCTGGCTGACCTTGACTGCCCTCCCTAGATGGGAAGATGAAGAGGTGGAAGTGCAAAAGATTGAGATTTTATGGGTGAGCTGTGAAATAGTGGCTGGCGCAGGCTGGTTTTGTGGAAACATCGTGTGCTGTGCCATGGAGGATGAGAGTAAATGGATTAAACAGGAGATAAAAAGGGCAAGGCACCTGGTTAGCTACTGTTGAAGAAAATGTTGGAAAAAAAATACATGTAAGAAATATGTCAGAGATGGTCATTAACTGCACTGCAGGGTCAGAGCTCCTTTAGTAATTGGCCATGTAGTGAATACTAGAAATGATTTAAAAAGTTCCTAAGTGACTTGAGGGCTTTTAGTGAATGGTTGGGGGAAACAAAGGAATACTGTTTCTGGCAGAACTTTTATTATAATTGAAGTATGATCCTCTTTCTGAGATAACAGCTGCTTTGAATAAACTGAAATATCTTCTCCATTAGCTCTGGCAGGAGCTGGATAAAGCTCTCATTCAGGTAAACTTTAATCCAACATATGTCTGTAGAATAATAAATTTAATGAGAGTCATCAAACCTATTGTATGAGTAATGATTGTGCTTAGGGCAAGAAGAAAGAGTAATTAGGAGTGGACAAACCATGAATTATAGTGGGGAAATTATGATTTATGGTGGTTTAGGGGGAATATTTAACCAAGATGAGATAAAAGTCTACCTTCGTTGCAGGCTAAGCTTTATAACAGAATTCTATTAGAGCAAATTTAGTAGTCCTGGGCTCCAGACAGACCTTTAGATACAAGTTTACCTCTGGTTTGAGAAAGCTCAGGGCTTGAGCAGCATTTTATGGCTTTGCTCTTGACCCTTGGGCTATAAATGCTCCTGTAAAATTAATGCCAAAGTTATAGCTTCTACAAATTTCTAAGAGTTCCAATGGAGAAAGGTCCACGTGGACTTTGGGGACAGTTTCTCAGAGCAGAACATTTCAGGTGCTATTAAACTGCATTCAAACTCCCTTTTATTGGGGCATAAATTTCACAGCCTGGTCTATCAGTCTGACACGTTCTTTGAGAAGAGACAAACTTTACAAGCCACTTTAAAAATAATTTCACTGCCAGGTTTGCAGCTCTGAGAATGTTAATAAACTGAAATGGCTTTTCACCCTGCAGTAGCCACTAAGTAATTATGATTGTCTGTAGGCAGACTAATGAAACCAGCTGTTAACAACCCAATGAGAATTTTAACCAGCCCTCTGCTCTGCAGACAAATCCCTTTTCTGTCCCTGATTATCCTGCACCCAGTGCTTCCCAGAGAAGTTTAGTGTTGTTTGATGGTCAGGTAAAAACTGCTTTATTTTGTAGGAGTGGTGATGCTTCACCTTGGGCTGCTGCCATGCTGGGGTCACCTCACAAAGTCCAGTTTCTGCAGGAGCTGGGGAGCATGGGGAGCTTTGATAGCACAGCATGGCAAAGCTGGAGTGGAGGGATTCTGGTTTAGTGTGCCCCTCAGTGGCAGACAGCATTAGTTATTGATAAATCTTTAGTTCAAAGATAAGGTGTTGCTGGTTTTGGCTCTAATCTTAGGTTGCTTTCAATACAGTTTTCCCTGCCACCTAAGATACTGTTTCTCTCTTGCTTTGAATACTCTGTCATTCCAGATGACCTTTAAAGGTCCCTTCCAACCCAAACCATTCTACAATTCTCTGGATACATGATGAATAGCAACATGTATTTTACCCTTATTATGGATGATATTACATCGTGTCTGGCCTTTTGGGGCTCTTTCTTCTCCAGGTCCTTGTGACTATACTCACTCCTATATGCTCTTAATTTTATCTGTTGCTTACCAGTGAGCATTTTCAGTTCTGCCCCCCATGTTTAGAGCAAGTTCTGTGTGAGTCACTGCTCCAGAGACCAGGTCAGCCCAAAGAAGAGCATTAGGAAGTATCCAGCTGTATTTCCTCTTCTTCCTTCTGTGTACATGCTGCTGTTTTGAGCACTCTGGCTTTCTGAGCTCCCTCACATGTCGTGATCCTTTTCTGGAAAACCAGAGGGATATCAGGATTAAATCCTGTCTCAGCTCTGAGGTCTGGCTTTTGAAGAGCCCCAGTCATCCTCTCCCACTCATCTCATCCTGGCCTTGGTGGAAACATTATGCCTTCATGGGACTGTTGTTCAGCTTTGGGGCATTCTGGCACTGCTGTTCAGTGAAAGTTTTTGAGACTTTGAAAGGTTTCCTGGTGTGGGAATGACAATCCCCAATCCTAATGCTTGATGGGGGTTGCAGTTGCCTGAGTTGTGAAACCTCCTGAAAAACATTGTTTGTTCTTTTTTCCTTGACTTTTCCTTGACTGTTTTCATCAACATATTAGGAGGTTTGGGGATATCTTTTCAAAGGGAATTTCAATGAATCTCCTGTCTGGCATTTCAAAGGGGAGCAGGTTTGTTTTTTTGTTTTAATGAGCACCTGCTTACCATCCAATTAGCTAACTGCCTTTAATTACCCATAATATATTCCAGGAGAGCAGAATAACAAGGGAACAAAATCAAGTGGTGACAACTCAGTGACTGAACCTGGACTTCCCCTTTCCCAGGTGCAGGATTCTGGGCAGCCCTGTAACCCTTTGCTGTCCACTTTGAGCTGTGCCGTGCAGTGCCTTGGGTTTCTGGAGCGGGAAAAGCATCCAGTCCCTCAGCTCCAGGTTAACACCTGCAAATCCAGAGGCCAGTAGGAATTTCTGTCTGTGGGATTTGTACACTGGAGCTTTGATTTTGAAAGTTTGGGCAGCCTGGCTGCTCAGGGAGGGATCTCTCTGGCTTGAGGGTCTCTGAGCTCTCTCCTCTGCATGAGGGGCTTGAATCTGTTCTTTCCTCACCTCCTTACCTGGAGATTTCTTGGTGGAGGCTTTTGCAGACAGCATGGCAGGGATGGACGGTTATGTCCAGGGTCTGGCTTTAGGTAGTTGATTCATCCCTTAGCTGCTGGGCCTCAAAATTCTTTAAACTCCACATCCCATCTCCTCTTACCAATATGGGACTGAGACAACACTGAGCTTCTGGGCTTTTCCTATGTTAGCAGAACAAACTCTTGCACTTTTCAAATGTGCACATCAGCACTAACCTGAGGCTTCACCCCACTCATTACAAACATGAGGGGGTAGCTGCTTACACTGCTCATCTCTGCCACTGAAAGAGAGGCATTCAGAGAACTGGATGCCCCATAGGATTCTGGTTGGGAGCTTTCCTCCAAAACAGGGTGAGATGAGGTGTGTAGGACTCATTTCTCCAGAAGGGCAGGAGAAACCTCTGAAGGCCTCCTTACCCAGCAGTCTGACACAGATTTGCTTCTGAAGAGCTTTGTAATTTGTCCTTATTATGTTCTATGTGTGATTTAATGAAAGCCTCTTTCTCTACTGTAATTGAGCTCTTAATCTCATCTGAAAAGCAAAGCACAATCCCTTCAGAGATGGTGTTTGAGTAACAGCCTGTTTGTGTTTCCTCTGCTGTGGTGCTGCTCATGGAGCTGCTCACTGCTTATTTAAGAGCAGAAAATAAACAGATTTCTCTGAGTCAAAAATACATCAGTGATGCCACGCAGACTAGGTTTGAATAGAAAACTCTTTTTTTCTATTGGGCAAGAGACCTTCCAAGCAAGATCTTTCCTGGTTCTGCAAGGAATACGAAGAAGGGAGTTTTCCTTAGTGAGCACCCGAGGCCTCATGCAGGTGATGCTCAGCAAATGGCACATGGGCATGGCAGCTGTCAGCAAAACAATTGGCTCTGAGCAGGTAAAAGTTGGCAGGAGATAAGAGTGGAAAGTCAAAACAACAGGATGCTGAAAAACTTGTAAGAGGAATAATGACTTCGGTGAAAATCCCTCCATCTTAAAGCTTCAAAAAGCATTTTCACAAAAAATCTACAAAGGTGTCCTGATTTTGATCAGTCTGATCTTCCAAAATAGCATTTTACAATCAGAAATAGAAGTTGAGAGACACTAAAGAAGGCTCACCAGAGGATTTTTCATTGTGACCTTAGTACCTATTTTTTGCTGTGCTGTAGTTTGGAAGGAGGCCCCGAGCTCCAGCTGCAGCCTGGGGAGACCCTGTTGACCTAAACACTCCCCAGAGCTGCTGTGGGACTGACCCAGAACCAGAATCTGTAGGGAACTGGGTAAAAGTCTTCCCACTAGAAAACACTTGAAGCTTGATCCACAGTTCCCGGTTTAGACCACGGGCAGTGCCAGTAGTGACCAGTTTGCTGCCTGCTCTGTGCAGAGCTGGTGGCTGTGAGTGGCAGAACTGTGGGGTGAGCAGGCTGATGGCTTTTTGGGGCACACAGAACCTTCCATCTCTACTGCTTTGTCCACACTAGAGCATGGATTTTCCTAGAGAAATACCTGGAGAGTGGGAAGGATGAAGAGCAAATCATTCCCTGCCAGTGGATGCTGTGCTTGTTGCAAACACAGGAGTTACATCTGGTAGGAGTCCTTGCTGTCAGTCCACAGGGATTCCAGGCTGAGATCAGCTCAGCTCTGTCATTTGCCAGGGGAGTGAGGATCAGACTCTGCACCACACCTCCAGAGCTGGGGATGAGTGTGTTGAATCACATCCAGAGACAGGATGAGGAATGGGCTGTGTTTTGTCTTGCCATGCACAGCAGATATCCTAATTTAAAACTGTTCTGTCTTCCCAGATTCTGCTTCTTCCTCTGAGAAGACCCATCCATTTTGATCCTGTTCCTTTCCACCCATCCCTCTAAAGTTCTCCATTACTGGAGTAATTGGCACTATTGGATCAGCCTTTGATCTGATGAGCAGTGGATTTTTGTAGTCAACATGCCAATTTGAAGTGCCACAAATAAAAGATCAATTACTTCTTTCCTGGAGAAGAAATTAAGGTAAAATCTTTCCATGTTATGGGCTGAGTGTACAAAGCTAAAGAGGTAGAAGATTTAAATGAGACTGTCTCCTGAGAGGAGTAAATTTGTCAATTTAGCAAATTACAGAGAATATGCTTTCACCTTTGAAGTAGTCAGGTACCAAAATGATGCCACTTGGAGTAGGCAGGGCTGGGAATTGCTCCCATGGGCTTTGACAGATCTATTCACACAAGAGCCCATTTGCTGCAGCTAGTCCTGGAAGCAGGGCCTGGAGAGACAGCTGGTCAAGGGCAATGTCTCTGCCTGATTTTACAGCACGTTTGACAGAGCTTTCCATTCCCTTTGCAGCCCTGTGGGAGGTGTCCTGGCTGAGACCATCCTGCCACACGCTGCCTGCCCGGTGGCACCGGGGTGGCTTCGCACGGGGCACCCGGGCCTGCAAGGGCCCTGTGCCCTCAGCCAGAGCTGTGACAGGTTAGAGGGAATTTAATGAGTTATTAGGCGGTACCAAAGGCCCTGTGAGAAGTAATTAGTGCTGTGAGGTGAAATCAGAGGGTTTAATGCTTTTTGGCAGGGGATCAGGTGCTGCTGCAGAAACTCCCACCCGCAGTGTGGCAGCCCAAGGCATCGGGGAGAGGGGTGAGGTCCCACCCAGCTTCTTGTCCAAAATCAGCCCAAAACACATTCCCTCCTAATAAAAATAACTTCTTCTTGGTGCCTTCTGCCAGAAACAGGGCAAAAACTGGGAGAGGGGTGAGCACCAGCCCTGAAATGCTGAGGAAAAAGAGCTCTGTTCCACAGGGATGCTGTGGAGGGGGCTGGAGGCAGCGTGTGCCAACTGGCGAGTCCCTTCTGCAACTGCTAGCGTGCTCCTGATTTTATTTAATTAATTAGCAGCGGGGGGAGAATGTGTAATCAGGGTTGTGCTGCTGGAGTAACAGGAAACAAGACGTTCTGTGGGTGCTGGAGCTGATCTCAGGTACTCGTGGCTGTGCTCGCCAAGGTAACGGGGCAGTGACTCAGAGGAGGAGCGGGAGCAGCTGCTGGCACCCTGCCGGCCCAGCGCTTGGATTTTGCTGCTCCCAAGCACGGACCTCACGTCCCTGCAGCAGCTTTCCATCCAGGAATGGCGTGGAAAAGGGTGCTGAGCCCATGGGATGTGATGAGATGAATTTTCCACATCAGCCCTTTCTTGCTGTGTTATTTGCTCCCCTAGTGAGCTGATGTGCTGGGATCCCTTTCAGTGGGGCTTGTTACTAAGTAAAAAAATTAAGGGTTTTTTCTGCTTTTTGGCCCTGATGTTGTGGCACTAAAGCCTGTGTTTTATTGAAAAATGTGATCAGTCCTGCCACTTTCTCAGGAGTTGCTCAGATACCTGAAGTTAAGCAGGTTGATATTTCCCAGGTACCTTCAGCTGTAATTGCAATATAAAATACTTTCTTCCTTTTCAGTCTCATGGAAATGATCTATTATTTGATTTCTGGTACCTCCTTAGTTTGGTTAATTCCTGCTAGTCCCCTTCATGTTCCCTTGAACACTAAAAAGAGGCTAATGCTAAATACTTGAGAGAATCAGAAAAAGGTTTGGGGATATTTGAAAACCATCATGTATTGCTGCTCTCCCTTAATTAAGGTTCCTTCCTTTTTATTTTATTATTTTTGGGGGGTGATCTTTTCCCCCATCTTTTTTTTTTCATACTGTGCTGTTGCTATCTCACTGCCAAGCTCACAAAGGAACCCCAAGAAATCAGCCAGCCAAGCAGATAAGAAATCAGATATTGTAGAGCACAAAGGTTTAATAAATACAGAGAACTTGAAAAAAAAAAAAAGGATTTGCAAAATGATGGGAAGCTGCTAAGGTTAAAAGAAAGGGGATTTGGGATGGGATTACAAAGGGGGAAACCCTTTTCTGAAGAGAAATAAAATACCTTGTGCTCTAAAAATATCTTAATTAATTCAGGGCAATTATAGAGAAGGAATAAGAATTTGCATTAGGTAAATGGGAAGCCCTTACAGCCAGTGGACTCTGTTCAGAGGCCATTGCAAAGCTGTGCCCAGTGCTTTTAGGCTCTGATTTTCTTAATGTTTTTTGGTCTCTTTCACATGAGGAATAACAGGGAAGAGCTCCGACCCAGAAAGCATTTAACGAACTGTGGTAGGTAGGACTGGCAGGGTCTAAATGGCTGCTGACCCTCATGGTGGCTTTGCTCCCCAGTCTGTGTAACTGAGCTTCTTTCTGGTCTGTTAGAAAAGAGACGATCTTCCATTAAAACTCAGTTCACTCCAGCCTCATTAGCCCGGGTGGTATTTCACTGCTCCCTGGAAGGCAGGCAGAGGTGGGACTTGTGCTTGTTTCATTACAAATGCAAAATGCCACCGGGTGGTTGCTCTGGGAACAGACAGTGCCTTACACTCCAGCGTTTGTCCTCGTGGAATGAGAAACCCTCCTCCAGATCCATCCCAATGACTCCATCAGGTGCCCTGCCACCCCAGACAGGGCAGGTCTCTGCCCACCCTTTGCCCTGGCAGTGCTGATCCCTCCTGGTGATGCCCTCCCCTTCTCCTGGCAGCGTGGGAGGGATGCAGAGCTGGCCTCAGGGAACCACAGGGCTTGAGGGTTCCTGTGTCCTGGCATTGTGTTGATAAAAATTAATGAACCATATAGATCTTGTCTCTCAATTATTGAACTCTGGCTGCTAGCTGGAATTGGTGAAGGATGTGGAGCTGCTGGAGCCAGTACAGAGGAGGCTGTGAAGATGCTCAAAGGGCTGGAGCAGCTGGGACTGTTTGGCTTGGAGATGAGAAAGCTCCAGGGAGACCTCTGAGCTCCTTCCAATGCCTGAAGGTGCTTGAGGAGACCTGGAGAGGGACTTTGGACAAGGGTCTGGAGTGACAGAACAGGGGGCAGTGGGTTCAGCCTGACAGAGGGCAAGTTTAGATGGATATTGGGAAGAAATTGTTTTCTGTGAGGGTTGTAAGGCCCTGGCACAGGCTGCCCAGAGAAGCTGTGGCTGCCCCATCCCTGGAGGTGTTCCAGACCAGTTGGACAGGGCTTGGATCAACCTGGGATAGTGGAAGGCAGGGGGGATGGAACGAGATGGTCATTCAGTTCCTTACTAACCCAAACTATTCTAGAATTCTATGACTGGGCTGCTGAAC